>NC_088207.1:44946142-45279545 GCF_037126465.1 Ornithodoros turicata
CAGGATTGACCGGAGGCCCAAGCAGTTGAGGAAGGGCAAGTGAGTCATGCTAACTGAGAATGAGATGCATATATGAGAACGAAGACACATGACATGTTACTGTATTGAAGAGACACAAGGAAGGAATGCAACATATGTGGGATTGCCGCCGAAGAGTTTAGCTGAATGAAACGTGAGAAGTTAGAAGATGGGGCGATAAAATATTGCCCGGATACTAAATTGTTTGTGTTCGTGTTATGGATACAGAATAGATTCTACAGATATGGAATAAACTGAGACAAGGCATGTGTCTGTCCGTCCGGGACAATATCACGTGATTTCGCTCCCTCTCTCCGCTGCTCCTTATTGTCGCCGGCTCCGAACCGTACAATTTTTCCTATTATTATCATCATTCCTAAGAAGGCATTTTTTTCCCCTTCGATTTTCGTGTGCAGTGCGCTATCTGAACTCCAGTCTAGGACCAGCCCTTCCTTTAGGTCGACCACCTATGCGTGAATTACACGGATTATGCACGCGTTCGAATTTCGAATTTTCGAATTGCACAGAATTCGAATTACACGGAATTCGTATTACACGAATTTTCGAATTACACAGATTATGCACGCACATGACCGCTTTTTTCATCCTGAAGAGACATCACTGAAGGGCAGCTTGAATGCGATTGGAATTCTTACGGCAATTCATTTCCATGTGAGGTCGCCTATCAATTTCGGATTCCCTTGGGGCCGTTTTATCGTTGTGATATTAAATCCGACGGCGCGGTTATACTCATAATTCTTTCGCAGATCGTAAATTTTCCTCGCTTCCATTCTCCATGATGTCCTTCGGGATTGTGCACGAGGATTTTGACGTACGTGTGGCGTACGAGAAATCCTATACTTTAGATGTTCGTGACGAACATATCTTACTTTCGTAATTATCTTCACTGATACGTGCAGTACTCACTTCTGAGTGGTCACCGCGTAAGGTAATAAGGAAGTTTCACACGCTGTAAGAAAAATTTCCGTAATTTTACTGTACAAGTGACTGCTAACACTTCTGCCGGCATATGTGCCGTGACCTATAGAAGCTGCACAAAATCTATTTGGTGTGCACGGTGCACGGACTGGGTTTTCGCAGTTAATATCTCTTTAATGTAATAAGTGCCTCTCTTTTCGGTTATGGGAGCAGTGTGCACTCCAAATGCATTTTTTTTTTGCAATAACTACTTTACTGCACATATTCCGGCAACACAGTTAGCAGTCACACTGTTTAAACCGCAAGTTTACACTTTTGTTTAAAATTACGGGTTTTTTCTTACAGCGCAGTCTCGTTGACACACTAACAAAATAGCTGCATTCTTGTACATCGTGCCAATCGCGTTTGAAAGCGGTAACATTATAAAGCCATCGGTGGTGGTAAAGTTTGGGCAAAACGATTCTTGAAATGGTATTAAAGTTTAATTGGAAATATTTTAATGTTTTGCGATATCGCGCATCACCTACTTTCATTGCTACTGTGGTAGTTACATAATATCAACGCACCGCAACCACGGTCCGGCGTTCACGTAGCATAGCCACCGTCACGTGGTGTCACGTGGTTTGTCGCACGTAACGATATAGGGGGTGGGGAGATATATTTATTAGACGAAAGGAAAAAAAAAAAAAGCGGGGGAAAAGGTCAGACGTCGGTTAGCTATTCCGCAAATAGAGAAAATATTAGTTTAAAAGGGAACCCAATGGAGGATAATATTGTACCTTCGCAGGATACGCCAACCATTTCCGCAGAACTCATCACCACCCATGTGCTTCGTTTAGGTTCACACACAAGGCAGAGAGTAACAGTCACGTGTGGCTCAACCACGAAATGATTGCCTTCCGACCGCAGTTTGACGAGATGCACGGAGAGTGCCTCTTGAAGAAGGGCCACTTCGAGCCTCATTATCAGAGTGAATTCCATCAGAGGGAGCTCTCTGCGCTTGACATCTGGGCCAATAGAGTGGGACCCTGCTGTTGGTAACGCTCTTTTTCCAGCGCGGCTCAACGCTTGCAGAATACACTTTGCTGATGAGCGTGCCAAGGTCTGACTCCCGCTTAGAGGTTAATGCTACGCGCGCTTGGTAGAAGGCGATGGAGACTTAGTCTTTCCGGCGATTTGCATATTTTATGTGGCTCTCGGGGCCCCCGGTGAGAATAAACATTGCCCTCTGTGTTTATAGAGAGCTTATATACGCGGGTGCGTTAGATACAGCGTCTCCATTTCAGGGTTAGATTCTGAGGTTTCCATCCAACAACAACAACAACAACAACAACAACAATAACAACAATAAATGATGGAGAAGTGATGATGTTTATTCCGTGTTAGCGCCGCGAAGCAACTGTGGCTATGAGCGGCGTACAGATGTTGACAGATGGAGAGAGGACAGCAGGAATAAGTGGGGTACGGGGGGGGGTTAGTGTGCGTCCTGGGCCGACTTCAGGGGGAACTGTGCCGACATTCGTCAGGAAAGTCTACGGAAAACCCAAGCAAAACCTCAGACAGCACAGCCGGTGGTGGGATTCGAACCCACCACCTACCGGTCGTCAGTACGACCTCGGCTATCACCATTCACACAGGCTAATATGAGAGGATGAATCAATGATGAGCTCGAAGGGCGAAGACAGGTCGGAGTTCTGATTAGAGCTCTTCGAGGAGGTGAGTAGCTTGAACGAAAGTAAAGAGGGAGCGAAGAGCCCGACACCGATGCAAAAGGGAACTCCTTGGGCTAAGGAGTTTGGACAAGCTGAATGGTCTGCGGCCAAGGAGATCAAATTGGCGTCGAAGCACCCGGCGTTCGCACGTGTACCAGTTGCAGTCCGGTTCCATCCAAGCAGAGACGCAGTTGTCTACGTCTTGATACATAAGTGACTAACTCTAAGCAGTTTACGTATAAAAATATTATGACTCAATTCAAAAAAGCAAATTTGGCAAAAAAAAAAAAGAGAGAGAGAAAAAGTCAGGCTCATTATTTGGTCCGTAAACCACATCAATCTGCATTCCTATTGCACTCATTGACTATCGGACATACCTTTTTGACACACACTTTCTTTCTCCATGAGGAGCTACTCTGTGATACGTGTACTCATCCGATGTCCATTACTTGAACGACATCGTCAAGGTCATTCCTCTGACTGTTATAGAAATTTTATACCACTTCCTCCAGCCTTACAGGTGGATGACGATCCCCGTATGCCTGTTTACAGGGTATATATTTTTAAGCGATATTGGATACCACAGCGATATGTAATCTTAGAAAAGGTCTTTACAGATTTAAATCAATTTTTAATTGACATTCAGCGCGAAAGGGACGGGACAGAAGGAAACAGACAGGACGAAGCGCTTTCAATTGATACTTTACTTAATGTTTGGCACAGTGATCTCATTTTTCTAAATGGTAAGTTATCCACCATAGGATGGCGCATTATGCTTTTACCAGCCAATCAGTCAATTTTTTTCGCGCCATAAAAATGTCAATCATCATCATCATCCCTATAGCACGCGTCCGAAACTTTCCTGGAGAGTCTCAGGTTGCCACGTCCATAGGCATTGCGGGAGGTGCACAAAGAGCCGTAATGCGTATTTCTAGGTGGCATATAATTAGGGAGTTTATTTTTATTTATTAGGGAGTTTCGCAGTTTATTTCATGGCATATTCGGAGGGCAGTTTTTGGAGTTTAATATTCTCCCGGAATTCGGAGTTGTCGTACACTCTTAAAAATGAGTTTCACCGCATAGCACACTCCTAGCCAACCATTATCTCGAATAATATCGTTATCTGCCCTGATTTGTTGAAAACGGAAGGCGTACGCCATTTTTTGTGACAATGTCACAAAAAAGGCGTACTGTGAAGTAACAGTCACAAAAATAAGGAGAACCTGCCTTGCAAAAAACCCTTACCACGGCAGAACTTGCAGACAAGGCCATCAGTATCACGATCACCTGACTACGTGAACAGAGCGAACAACCCTAACATCACGAGAACTACCCTTTCGAGAAGAGAATTTATATATTTAGAATCATATATAGAATATGTAATATTTATGTCATCTGTGGGAAAGAGAAAAGGGAAAGGAAAAATCTAGGCACTGTACGTTTTGGAAATGGGTGAAGTTACATCAACCTGCCCTCATGTCCAGTACAGACACTAAATTGGGCACCCTCTTCAGTGACTTCAATGTCGCGGAGCCTCAGGGCAACGATGGAGCTCACCCGCATTACACAGTCCTTGAACCTGGCGTGCAAGGCGATCTCGACACAAAGGGAAACGACCTTGCCAGTCAGTCATCAGGGCCTGCATAGCTTTTCTTATCTCAGGCAAACCCCCAAACACGGAGGTTATCGGATAAATCCGAAAACTGGGAATCCTACATATATTACTGGGTACATATATTATTGGGTCATCTGTCTTATACGTACCTGCTCATACTTATGTTCTTGCGAAAATAAATTTCAATTCAAAAAAATACTTCGATGCAATTTTGTAACATGTGGCTCCTGAAGTGTGCATATGCATGCGTTCATTCAACAACAACAGATAAATTAATGATGCTGAATGGGGAAATTCGCCACATGAGGTGCGGCCCACTACCCCAAGGAGCAATGGGCAGGATGGGATGTGTCCTGATGACGAGATGATGAACGACGCTGGATAGGGGTCCATAGTCAGTGGAGTCAGTGAGACACCATCAACAGAACGCTATAGGCAAAAACACAACACACAAAAACACACACACAGCACACATGTACGCAGGCACATCATAGGGCAGAGAGGAGACACCGGTGTCCCGGGGAAAAATCTGGAAGTAACATTGAAGAAAACCACATTAAAGGAACGTTAAATGAACCACACAAGGATTATACATTGCGCAAGACCCGCAGTCCTTCATTTTATGGTCCTTTAAAATTGTCATTGTGAGAAGGGAAAGTGCCTTCCGAAGCAATTTAAAACACATTTGGTGCTACCGCTTAGTACAATGGCCCACATCTGTAGTTAGGGGACAGAAAAAGTAGGACATATACGGAGTTAGTCCCACATCGACACACGAAATCGTTTATGTCACCACTTAGATGTTCGAAAAGCCAGAATTCGTCGGGTGATGAATTCAATTTCTCCTTTTTTTTTTTTGTGCATTCAAACTGTACGAAACGCATCAGGTCGGACTTCGTAATCGATTTGCGTTTCTTTTTTAGGGAATCTATCATGGAAGGAATTTCAATTTGCCGTTACATAGTTGTGCGAAACACAAATAATTTTTTTTTCTTTCTCTTGTTCAAAGCGACATCAAACACGAGCCAACGACGATGTAATTAGTTGATGTGGTCCATAAAACATAGCCGTAATTCGAAGTACGTGCAAGGACATAGCTCCTAGCTCGAATGCAAAATTCGCGGGACAGGTCACGTGCTCAGATTTCATGCCATTTTGCGCGCTGTCAGAATCTTACAACCGAACGCTTCGAGAACCATTTATTTCGTGCCTGTCCTGTCCTGTCACTATATGAACACGAGATTTACGCCTTTTCAATGCAGTGTCGTGTGCATTAATTACCTAGCAGGAGAGCTTCACAGCATTGGAATTTCACTTTAGGACCGCTTTTTGGGCCTGCTGGTACAACACAGCCTGGTGGTTTGTGTGTGTTGCATTCTTCAATTTTAGCTCTTTTAACCAGTTCGAATTTCACCGCGCTCGACGCGTCCACTACAGAAACACCGTTTCGAAATATAATTCACGGTGAACTGTAATGTCGGGAAGGGGGGGGGGATAAGTAAAGAAAGATTATGCACAGAGATTAATCACAAAATATTAATGCTTACTGCTATGCACTGATGGGCTGTTAGCTGCTAGCACATGGTACCAGGTGCTAATATGAAAGCAGGGGTATCCAGTTTGTGTGATGCCGTGGAACCCTGTAGAAAGTACACGCATATTGCGTCAGTTTCAGCATTATTTCGTCTTTCTTTTTTGTTGCCCCTCGTAAACGATTTACGCAGCTTTATACAAGCCAGTTACCCCATTCCTGCCTCGCAGCTCTCGTTTGTGAAACAGTACAGCAGTTTTGCTTGGTCATCTCTGTATTTCCTTTGACCTTGCTCATACAAATGGGCGTACAAAAAATAGAGCAGTGATCCGCTTCAACAGGCGTGCAAGCTGTGCTAACGACAGCTGTAACAAATAATGTAGTCGGACACGCCGGATGCCTTCTTCTATACCACGGAAATGAGCGCAGTAGGAAATGGGAAAATACACCAACATTGAAGCCAAAATTGTCTTCGAGGTTTCGAATAATGCTGCGTGGAGCGTTCGAGGTTCCGCGCATCAATATAAAACCACCGCAGTCACCCATTCTGAGATTCCTTCATAGTAAACCGCCCTTGCTGTTTCCTCACGGGAAGCGACTTTTCTCAGAGATATGGGAGTACCTTCAGGCTTCCCAGCAACAGGAAGCCTCATCATCCATCACGCTGTGGACCACAATATGGTCCCTGTCGCCTGCATTGTTTCTGTAGATGTAGTGCCCATTGTAACTTTTGATTTACTACACTAGCTTACGGGGAGATGGGTGATATATATTATCTGTTCCGTTTTCGTTTCACACATGTGGTTGTACGTTAACCTACCCATCTCCGAACAGGCCGTGCAACAGAAGATGAAACAGACGCGAGAGCCGGGACGGTGTCACATCTTATCGTTTTGTTTTGCCAGCATGCATTACGGCATATGCTATAGACCCTTTTCACTGACCTCATTCCGTCCGCCATACTTTTGTTTTCGCAAGCGCTCGCACCACAGTTAAAGCTGGTAGCGTGCACGCGCCATGCACAAAAGTATGGCTGCCACAAGCAGGGGGAAAGGCTATGCCGTCTGCGACAGTGACGTCAGATGAAAAGAGTCTATATGGAGGCCGAGGGCTCGTTGCTGGCCAACGGGATTGTCTTATGAATAGTAAAGCACACACGATGTTTTTAACAGTAGGATGTCACCAGTTGTACCGCTAACTACTCATCTGCCTTAGTGTCACTTGCGAGTCCAGTAAGGGGGATAGCGATGATTACTGTCAACGTTTAATTGCGTTGGAGTAAAGATAATGTACATTCCTTTAAATATATACAATTTAGCGATCAATGTGTATGAGAGGCTCGGGCCAACGAGTAATTTTACTTGTAACACATCTTTAGTCATAGACCACGGAGTGAGCGACACGATACACAACGGCACGGGAATGCACATGGTGTGTTCTGTCTGACGAGCTGCCTCGTGTTGCTTGCACGTGCACGATAAATGAAACAGCGTGTTAGCTAAAAAGCTACAAAAATATTTCACATGAGCTTATAATTAGGGTTCCGCGTTTCCAGTTTTTAGTTTTGGGCGGATTCGGCGTATGTTTTTCGGTGTTTATTGATTTTCACGAAATCTGCGCTTTTCGATGTTTTTCCTGTCGTGTACATGGTTTACCCGACAGTTATCGGCGAATAGAAATCACAATGTAATTTCAGTGCTGTGCGTCTAACGCATCTACAGGGCGGTCCACCAACCATGATAGAAATTCATCTAGTAAAAAACGTAGGCCCCGGAGAGACATGCGGTCAAGGAATTTTTTTCTGCCAATAACTTTTGCCACATATTGGTAACATTTTTATATCATTTCAATTGACGGAAAGTTAATTTCTTGAATTGAACTCCGAAATTTCCCAAGGCAACCTAACGTTTTCTTTGCGGAAATGGGTTCGCCGTGGTCAGTTTACTCAATCCCACTCGTAATGCAATGGCAATTGTCGAAATAAAGTCGCCGAAAATCCGTGGAAATGAGACTTTGGCTCCACCTCTTTTTTGACGGCTCGTAGTCCAGCGCAAAGGTGTGAAGAAAGGAGGTTACATGACACACCACACCAGGGGGGAAAGGGTTACAAGACCTACTCACGGAACAAAAACAACAACTTTATTTTCGACCTTGGAGAGTGGGGAGTTTCATCGCCACAGGCGATACTCTACCCCATTGCTGGATGGAATGGGGGGAATAAAATAACGAGCCCCTTCACAATAACGATCGAAGTCCGATGGTGTCCAGAAATGTCAGAAGAGCTTTGAGCGCAGAGCGTTGCTGGGCTGGAGTGGGCCAGGGACCAAGCAATTTCGATAGGGAGAAAGGGCGAGAGTCCAGCTGACGAAGAGACTCGGAGAGTGTGGTTCGGGAAGGTTCGTAGTGAGGGCAATGAAGAAGAATGTGCTCCAGGTCCTCAAGAGCACCACAGTGGCAGCAGGTGGGAGAGTCAACTTGTCTCAAGCGGTAACGCCACTGAGCTGTAAAGGCCACATCGAGGCGCATTCGGTGGATTAATGCAGCATTCCGGCATACGAGGCCCATCCGCACCCCTGGTCACAGACGTGTTAATGGCTTACCAGACTATCTACGCCGCAAGCCACAGGCTAGTTCTCCAGTGGGTTCCAGCCCATTGTGGTGTCGTGGGGAACGAGCAGGCCGACAGCGCCGCAGAAGCAGCACTCTCGTATCGGAAACGGACCCGTATTGTTCTGCTGAGAGGAGACCGCCGTTCAATTCTGCGACGCCTAGTGACACCCCTGGCTTCCCGCCAACGGACAACCGACATTCTTCCCCCCTCTATGTTGAACAGAGTTGATCCCACGCTCGCTTTCCGCATGCCACGAAACACCTCTCGTCACGGAACAAACACGCGCGGTGACTGCGGGAATCAGAGCTATCTTATCAAAAATGAAGTCACGCACCCAACGGCTTGTAACCCTTTCCCCCCTCGTGTGGCGTGTCAATGTAACCTCCTTTCTTCGCAGCTTTGTGCTGAAACTACAAGCCGTGAAAAAAGAGGAAGAGCCAAGGGCTCATTTCCACGGATTTTCGGCGAATTGATTTCGGCAATTGCCATTGCATTACGAGTGGGATTATGTGCTATATGCAGTAAAATGACCACGGGGAACCCATTTCCGCAAAGAAAACGTTAGGTTGCCTTGGGAAATTTCGGAGTTCAATTCAAGAAATAAACTTTCCGTCAATTGAAATGAAATAAAAATGTTACCAATATGTGGCAAAAGTAATTGGCAGAAAAAAATCCCTTGGCCGCATGTCTCTCCGGGGCTTACGTTTTTTCCTATGAATTTCTATCACGGTTGGTGGACCACCCTATAAGTGCGTCTAACGGTAGCGTTTTATGGCTAACGAAGAAGTAAACGGACGGAGACGAGCTCAATTTCTCCTATTTTTTTCTCCCTAACAAACAAACAAACAAAGAAAGAAACGGACGTTTTTCACAACCATCGTGTTTCGGTATGGTTTCCTGGTGTGCATCAACAACTTGCTGGGCATGTGCAACAATTTATCTCTGTCATTGTTCCTGGAATGTCCCTTTGTATTCGGTGTCTTTCGATTAAAACCGAATCTTGGAAAATTTACCCGGCGTATGTTTTTCGGTGTTTTTCAATTAATACCGATAACGCGGAACCCTACTTATATTCTACCCTTGGAAGACCCCACGCTTTCTCTCGTACTTCCTCCGCGACTACCGCGCCCCTTTACTGCTCTCTTCCACCGCATGAGGCTCAACGTTGCCATTACACCTGCCTTTCAACACCGTCTCGGCTCCACCTTGTCTTCCCTCTGCCCCACTTGTGGAATGCACTGCGACCTCTGTCACGTCATCCTGGCTTGTGGGCAATACCACCACGAGCGTGCACTAATGGAAGTCTCTATGCAACGCATTGACAACCTCGCGAAGATCCTCGGAACGTGGTCGAACGCTGCATGCCCACCAGATGCAAGGCCTTCGTCTTCTTGCGGAGTACTTGTGCTCCACCGGTCTGGTGACGGCTCTCTGAAAGTCCCCATCACCATCCCCGCATCCTTTCTCAACGCGCAATAGGGCAGTGTACCGCCTCAGTGGCGGTGAATCGCCCACCCCATCATGAATCCAATGTGTGTGTGTGTGTACCCTTGGAAGTCGCAGTAAGCAGCACGGAAAACGCTTATGGCAATAGAGGGCGACGAAGAAAATCAAAAGGCGGAACGACCTTGGGGCAGGCCTGACATCGTTATGCTTCATCCTTCGCTGACCAAGTAAACGAGTCGTGTCCCGAGCGCAAACAACCAATTATATTGACAGCGCCATGAACCGAACAGTACGGCTCGCAAGTATTGTAAAAGCTTGTAATTTTCGCGAATTTCGTGATCGTAATCCTTCCGCGAATTATTTTTTTTAAACTCCGTGTTAGCGCCGCGAAGCAACTGTGGTTATGAGCGGCGTACAGATGCGGACAGGTGCAGGGAGGACAGCAGGAAGGAGTGGGGGACGGGGTTAGTATGCGTCCTGTGCTGACTTCAGGGGGTACTGTACCGACATTCGTCTGGAAAGTCTTCGGAAAACCCAGGGAAAACCTCAGACAGCACAGCCGGTGGTAGCCACCACCTCGCAGTCTCCAGCACGACCTTGGCCATTACCAACGGGCGGGACAATTAACCCGCTCGGCCTTGCCGCTGGTCCCGCGATATATCGTTCACAACAACAACAACAACAGCAATAAACGAAGAAGAAGTGATATCGTGAAGTATGACTGGGAAGTATGGAAAAATTCTCGATATCCTGGCAAAAAGCCTCACACTTCCAGCATTTAGACCCAGATGAGCATAGAACGCATAGAACATGCATCGCGATATTCCCGCGAAATATTCGCTAAACGCTCCAGCTAGGAGATTTGCGGATTATTAAAGGGGCACTAAAATGCAAAAACAACTGGCTCTCAAATGAAAGTCCGCGTTTCCATCAGTATAATGCAAGCAAAATTAGTTCACACAGTGCTACCGTTTGAAAAAAAAAAAAAAAACCGCAATGGTGGTGGTGGTGGTGGTGATGGCGAAAGGGCTTGCCGTTGTCGGCCTCACGTATGTGGGCAACGTCACGACTGACGCCCTGGGGAAATGTGCGTCCTGGGCCGACTTCTAGGGGAACTGTGCCGACATATGTCTGAAAGCGTCTGAGGAAAACCCAGGAAAAACCCCAGACAGCACAGCAAACGCAATGAAAACGCAATGAAAACAGAGTCGCCTTGGCGGCAACCACTGGAATCCTCGGGAAGCAAGCATTGGCGCCATCCAGTCAGACAGCAGGAGAAGCGCACGCATGCCTATCGTGTATGTGTATCGCATTGCTGCATTTTTCAATACCAATTTATTGATTTGTAGCCCTCAACAAGGATCACGGATCTTTTTGTGACAACAATTATATTCACGTCCTTCGGACAGCGACAGCTAAAAGCATCGATGCACGAACTGAAGCGACGCTCAATGTTTAGTATAGAGGCAAGAAAGAGCCCGGTATAACTCTGATTGTAGCTTCGTAACCCAATTAAAGCTTTGAATTACGACAACAAGTGCGAAATTAACATAGCGTGTAACATAATTTGGAGTAAACTCGTATAGGCATTTTAGTTCTCGTTTAAGACCGCGAAATTGACCACTTTCGCTGTAATACGAATAAAATCAGTACCGGAACAGGTTCGTTGCCTGTCGAGGAACCACATTATAAGCCACAAACTGTCTATCATCAACACACACCGAAAGTGACGTAATTGCCGCCCGTCTCCTTATTATGTGTCGCAAACACGATAACTCCTTCTGCAAGTCACGGAACAAAGCCAATCATCGAGTTACGAACAACGACATCGCATTATATAGTACGCACGGAAATGCAATAGAGGAAGATATTTCCTTCCCGTAGTGGATAAATGCGGGCAGGTCAGGCCGTCTCGTGTCTGAAGCTTGGCGGTGACATTTATTCGTATTTGCATAGACCGTAAGAGGTCTAGCTTCGTTCGGCAATAAGAGGTGCAGTGAAACAGCCGGGACACTTCTGGCGTGCATTATGGGATTATCCACGCCGGCTGTTTGTCCCGCTCCCTTAGTTGTGCTTAGAAAAATATGGAGTGTTAGTCATGACGGGTGCTATCGTTTTGCTCCTTACATTGCTTTATTATAAGTTGCTTTATTATAAGGCTCTGTCCTGAGGCCCTTGGATTGGATTGGATTGGATTGGAAAGGAAAGAAAAATATGGAGAGGTTAGTCCCGACCCAGTCAGAACTGGCTACTCCAAAACGCGTTTGTTGGTAAACAAAAAGAAAAAGGTCAGCTACGAAAAATAGGACAAACAAACAAACAACCAAGCAGGATAAAGCATAAAGGAAGACGGGGGAAAGGAAAGGGGGAGACGTTCGACGCCGAGAAACACTCACTGCACAATGTGAGATATAGTGCGAACACAATGTCACCGAAGTTTTCACAGAGTGTCCAGCAAGTCCGAAGCGGGAAGAAAGTCCACAAGAGCGCGCAATGCCGGCACCTGATGTTGGGCGGGCCAGCAGCCTAGAACCTTCCCAACGGAGAAAGGGCGATTGTCGAGGCGGGCTAGTGCCGCCTCAAGGGAAAGACAAGGCTCTCTGTATCGACCTGAGGCCCTTATTATTTCTCATATACATTAATGACATTTCACATATAGCGTCAGCTCCACAGTTCGCCTCTTTGCCGATGACAGCGTCATTTACAGACACATCAAGAATCCAGCTGACCGAACACTTCTCCAGAACGACCTTCAAGCTTTAGAGTCTTCGTGCTCCACATGGCTGATGCCACTAAATCTGTCTAAATGCACATACCTTCACGCTGGGAAACATCAAGACGTCTGCCCATACACACTGAGCGGCACACCTATATCACCAACAGTTCATGTCATAAGTACCTTGGTCTTCACATGCATCACTTCAAACCTCCAATGGCATATGCCCACATAAACCAGGTTATCAATGAATCGAACCAGTGTCTAAGGTATCTCAGACGCAATCTCCGTCATGCACCTCCCCAAGCGAAACGTTTGGCGTATACAACGTTCATCCGTGCAAAACTGGAATTTGCCTCATGTATCTGGCATCCTCACCAATCCTTCCCGTCTCGATCCATCGAATCCGTTCAAAATCGTGCCGTTGGATTCATCGCCAATGACTACTAGCGTCACCGGTTTCAAATGCACTCTTGATCTGGACCCTTTAGAGCACGGCCGAACGATTCAAACTCTAGATTTATTTCACAACATTTTCCATTCTTCTGTGCCTCTAACCTCCTACATTCGCCAAGCTTATTACACGAGCAGGCGTGTCAACCATTCTTACAAGTGCGAACCATTTTTCTGTCACACCAACGCATTCCTTCACTCCTACCCGCGCGCCATCAAACTTTGAAATTCATTGCCCGAAGGAATCGCATCCATCCATGATCATTCATCCTTCAAATCGGCAGCAGCGCATCACCTTACTTCGCAGCGCACATAATCATCTTCTTATTTTGTATTTTCAATTTGGACGCTTGTCTAGACTGTCTGTCCTTCCAGCCACGTTGATTATTCAGTGATTGTTATAATTGTTGAAATAATTTTGTTTTGTATTTTCTTCACCCATGTAATGCTATCTGGCCTTTGGGTTTCTGACAATAAATGCGTTTGTAAAGTTGTTCCTGTGAGCTGACTATGACAGCCACATCCCGATTAATCAGAACAGAAATTTCAACGCGCTCTCCCATCGTTATTACAAAAGTTATTACAGTTGCAAACAGCAACAAACAGCAAGGAGCTTCTCTACACATACGAACTGTCTGCTACCTTGCACCATTACCCGAGCAATGAGATCGTACGTTAGACGGCAGATTGCGAAGGCGTTCTTCGAGCAGAAATTGAGTAATTGAAGAAAATACTATACAATGTCATTCCATACGTTTCGATGATACGCGTAGAACGACGTCTTCTGTGCGGGGTAACAGATGTCCCTGCTATCTGCTTTGATAACACACTTGTACAGAAGGTCGCACGGACGGATGCAGTACGGTAGCTATGCGGCTGATTGCATGGCTATCCACTGCCAATGCGTCAATCTAAGCTATACCTGTACAGAGCAGAGAGAAAATGAGGCGACCCACGCTATGTGATTCTTTTCATAACTTTTCCGCTTGGAGAGCAATATCGCTTACGACTATACTGACTCGCAAGCCAAAGGAGAAGAAGAATAAGAAGGAAAGAAAATTCCAACGAAGCAGAGTAGTAATCGAAATCCAATCTGGACAGGAGAAAATATGTCGCAGTTCGCCACTGAGAAAACCGAAGGAGAAGAAGACGGCCTGGAAAGGTCTTCCAAACATTTGAACAAACTTTACCGTCCGCAAGTTACTGACAGCCAGACCGATCTGTCCATTATCTGGGAAAAAGATGTCATCATTGGGAGTTGGATTTGAACCAGATAAAGCAGGTGCACGCAAAAAGAACAAGAAGAAGCTTCGGCGATTGCCGCCATTTTGCTGTTACAAATAGAGAATGGAGTCAGACAAAGCCAGTCCATCCCGTCCTCCGTACGTGGCACTTCCTGTAAAGGGTGCTTTCACTGCTGTGGCACCATGTACGCAGGAGGAGCAACCAAGCAACATGTCTCTCTTAGCGAGCGAAAGCAATGGTGGCGTTTATTCACGTCAAGCTGGGGCTACAGATACATAGAGTTAAGAAACGGAGATAAAGAATAAAGAGAGAGAAACATCTCGTCCATACGAATACCTCGTCGATCACCCTGTGTTGCACGCGCAGCAAGCATTCTTCATTCCTAACACGGCCCATATCTTTTCGTGGCCATCAAACGTACGCGACTTTTGTCCGCACCACGTTGGCTAATGGCGCGTAGCGACGTAACAGTTCATCCTAGAGCGCTTCGTGGCGAAAGAGGAAAGTATCGGCTCCGTTGCTCTATTCTTGCGCCGAGCAAAATACGAAAGCTCAGCAGCTCACTCCGACCGATAACAACATCGATGAAGCGCGGCGCCTCGCAGGATTAATAATCGACCATTATTTCTCCGGGGTCAGCCTGTCTCAACTGCGGTGCATCTCTAAAATAGGTGGCCTCCGCATTCTAGGTATCCCGGGGAATCCCTGAAAGGTTTGGTGTGTAGGCGCGAGACGAGCTGCATCTCTGCGTTGATCTCGCATGCGTTCATGGGTTTTGCGTGCGTAGAGATAACAAGAGAGAACTTTAGTGAGTCGTTCTTGCCCGAACGAAAGGACCGGCTGCACCCATACGAAGCGTAACGGGTAAGCGGGTAAGTTGGAGGTTTTTCCTCCACATCTGGAGGTTTGGTGGCGTAGCTTACCGGGAAGAATTCAGATTTGGAGGCTGATATGTTCTAAATTAGAAACTGAAAAAAAAAGAAAAAAGAGAAAAAACAAAGAAAAAAAAGCAACGGTTTCACCGCATGGACGCTGTAGCCTCTACCTGTCAACTTGTTTACAGAATTCGCCATTTCGCCAGAGACGCCATTTTGCGGGATCGCGGTAGGGGTTGCAGCCGACAACTTCCTGCAGAAGACCTCCATCATCTACAACAGTAAACATTTTCTTCTTCCGAGAAGTAGCAGCTCCAATCCCACCACTGCTGATCGACGCCATCTTCTCTGCCGATATCAGTTGGTTGTGCTCGCCGAATACAACGAAACGAATCAGAGCGCGTGGGCCGCTCGAGCGAAATCGCGCTTGTTACATAAATCCAATACATACCGATACGTAAAGCGCATGCGCGGCGTTTGAGTCGGGTCGTTTCGTTCGGAGAAAACGGACGCCCTAAAACTACGTAATATAAAGCCTGGGTCGCGTTACAGGGTTCTGCGCGTGCAAAAAGGACCCCTATTAGGTTACTCAAACTGCAGGCTTCCCCTTGGAAGGAACCGGAGCATAATGTGTTTTAGAGGAATTTCCCTTACGCCCAGGTAGCTGCTCGCTGAAATATACTTCCGGTTGTCGTCTTTACGCGGAGGTAAAGGTCCTTACATTCACTTATGTCTACATGGCTGTGCATTACCCTTAAAAAGATTTACTCAAGTGTTCACCAAGCGAACCATCCCATCTAGAGAACTGGGAACCACAGACAGAGCCAGGATTGCTCGTTTCGCAGGTGTTTTGCAGCGTCGACTAATGAAGTCACCTCCTACTGTAAACCACCAGACTTGTGCGTAACGCGTTACTAGTAATTGCGTTACTTGTAATCAATTACCTTTTTGAGTAATTTTTCGAGTAATCAATTACTTTTCTGAGTAATCGATTACTCAGTAATTGATTACTTTTCCCGCAGAGATTAGCTTATCTTTCAGATGTTCTGCCCCAAGTCAAGCCCCTGGTGCCATCAGCCTTTGTTGGGCTGTTCTACTATAGCAAGCGGAGGTCATTGTAATAACGCTCTGGAATTTCAGAGTCCCTCTCCCTAATCTCTTCCTACACCAGTGTGATGTTGGTACCTGAAGCTTAGGGAGGTTTAGTGAGTCATGGGGAAGTTCCACGCAATGCTCTTCCACAATCGGGTCAACGTCTTCCCGGGCGTACAGATCTCCTTGTCCTACGTCTTTTTGTTTGTCTTGTTATTTCAGCTGTTCCGCTGTTGAACTTTTCTTTTCTTCTGAGGCACACAAAGACGGTTATAATTTGCGTGAATGCAGAGTAACGACCGAAGTAACGCGTTACTTTTCTACTCGTTATACTCAATTACATTTGAAGTCGAGTAATTGGTAATGGTAATCAATTACTTTTTCCACAGAAGTAACGGTAACGGTAATCAATTACAGATTTCGAGTAACGGGCACAAGTCTGAAACCAACCTAGTAAATACCGTAGGTAAATACGATTACTAAACAATAAGCATGATTTTTTTTACACTACCGCGCAGAAAGAACATAGCGTAGTACACCGAGAGCGCGTACCGACAACTTCGTCAACCATAAAGAACGTTTTCCGACTGATGTCGATACAGTGTGATAAATGTGCTCCTTGCATGGTCTCTACGCAAATACCGTATAGGCGGAAAAAGAAAGCAAACTTTATCCCGCCAGAGCAGCTCCTGATTTGTCTTTCGTTTTCTTCTCACTCTCGCTGTACAACGGTACTCCCTTCCGACTTCCAGGTCGAGAAGAAAAAAAAAAAAAAGGGGGGGGGGAGGTTCTGTGGAACTCCGATTCACCGTTCCATTACTCTCGCTCGCCATAAATTTCTCGTTAACGTAATCTAGAGCCGTCTGCACTGGGTTTCGTATTGGAGGTACGTCACTTGACAAATCCCTCAGTGAGGCCCTTCCAATGAACTTCGAGAGTACAGCGACATACTTCTAGCGAAAAAAAAAAAAAAGAAGAAGCACATTCTTTTAATGTCACTTTGTCCGGCGCGTAATTAGCGTAGAGCAAGACAGTTTCCATTCTTCCTTTCTCGTTCATTGTCAAGACGTTCAGTCGAGTGACATGAAATAGAAATTCCGTGATATTTCTCGTATGCCACTTTGGCACCTACCTAGAAGGTGGCTTCGGTCCTGTCATTTGCCGAGGCTGCCGTATGCTCACTCCACGTAGCATAGAGGTTAGTGACCTGGGAAGCCTTCGTTAGCATAAAGCAGGAATCTCTCAGATTCCAGTGCACCTTCATGCCTGTAAATGTTATCGTGCGTATTCACGGTATGCGATTTAAACTCCGGGTAGTTTCGTCACGTAAACCTCTTCCTTTCCTTAGTACCTCTAAGTGAATATCCTTTCCTTCTGAAAGTGCGTTCCGTATACGAAGAGCAACGCACACTTACAAATCGAGCGAAAAACATAGTGGATTGTGTTTATCTGGCGTTAAAATTAAAAACCCCTATACTCCGGAAGCTCTGAACCGCAGGACAGTTAGTTTGTACACGAAGTTTTGCCAAGCGTTGCTCGAGATTCTCCCAAAAGATAGAGGGAGGAGGGGAAAGTGCAGGACATCATTTATCAGAAGGACACAACAGGAAACGGCTGGCGGAACTAATGGCAGGCAGCAACGAAGACAAGGAGCATCTTCGCAAAGTCCATGTATCCCAGTTACGATCGTGGCAGGTTTGGGTCGTTGAAAGTACGCGATTACCGTTCGAAAATGAACGACTCTATTAATTTAATTAGGGTAAACGAGAAAGGCTCTTAAATTCCCATTGAGACGTTGTAAATATTGAAACCTACGGAAACGCAAGGAAAAAATGTGAAAGAATGGTGTCGTTAAAACGTTAATGCGTAGACGTCCCCGTTTCGCCATTTTTGTAATCGGCGGTATCTTTCGATGATTATGATATACATACGAGGTAAACATTTTAAGCGCGTCGTCTCTTATACTAACTGAAGTAAAAAAAAAAGTTTTTCAAATGCATAAAACTGCGCCACAGGAATTCCCGGTCTCTAACACGGAAAGCGTTTCACCATTGCGTGCTACGAAGCGTTTTGAAAGGCGTTTATTTGATATGAGATTTGCGAAACGGATGCGGTGGAAGACAGGGCCCCACGACCACGCATATTTTGTATGTAGTAAAAGAGAATGAAACGGATGGCGTATCGAGTCTCGTTTAACGCATTAGCAAACTATTGAAAATATTGTCGTCACCAGGCGATCACGATATCACCTGTACTGTGTGTTCACACGAGCGACAGTCTCACGGAAGATTCTAGTGGAAGAAAAAGAGAAAACGCTGCTCACAGAGACGAAGTTCCGTCCCGTGTTACGTGAGCATTCACGCGGTGCGGAATATCTTGAGTGGCATACTGAGCACTTAGCAGAAGAACAGCGTCACGGAATACCACGCGGAATAGAGGCGTAGCTTGACTGTTATTCGACGGATTACATGACAAGAGCAGACGCCGGATGTTGAGAGTATTCCGGAATTCCCTCTCTGGAAGAAAGAGAAAACGTCACTCTCTAAGAACCAATGAGGGCGCGATCTTGAGAAAAGGAATGCCGCAGCAGTGCGGGCGTCTCATAGAGTTAAGCTATGTTTCCACTGCCGGGCGTGCGCTCTCGGAGCGGGGAGCGGCGAACGGAGGACGGCGCGACTGTCCACACCGAGGTTCGCCGTACTCTCGAGATAAACCGACGAAGGCGAGGGAAGCGAGACTTCCACGCGCGCTGCGAGGCAATCGTTTGTTTTAATGCGCCACAGACCCTCGTCTCGTTCTTCGCTTTGATTGGTTGGTTGATGCCGTCCGTCGTCGTCAGCCGCGCAAGAAACGACTACTTGAACTGCGGCATGAACGGGCCTCCGGCGCCCTCCAAGTGACCTTTCTTCCGTTGCGGGCGCCGTTCCGCGCTCCCGCCCGGAAGTGGGAATGCCCCTCTATGCGGCGTCAGGACGGCGCCTTTCCTCCTCTGAGAGTCGCACTCTCACTCCTCCGCTTAGGGAGTGACGTCACGCCGCCGGAGCTTCTGCGGCCGCGGAAGCAGCGCTGATCTTTAAAATTCGTTAATTTACTATCTAACCACTTTTCGGACGAAAAAATTAGCCGGGTAATTGCCGGACGACGCCGAACATGGTAGTATCGGTTTCGTAGGTGGGTTTCCGGATGCGACCGTCCCTTTAAAGCCCGTGTGTGTACAGGTGCGCGTGGGGCTTTTGCGATGCTACATGTTGGCACGGAGTTTGTTTCATTTCATCATTAGGATCTGACGTACTAGGGACATGTCATCCGTGATGGTTGAATCATTTCGAGTCGTTTTGTAGCTGCAACGCTCGCCCTCGATGACTTTGGCGATGTAGTGTCGCTGTTAGCGCGAGCGACTCACTTTTTCTGTCTCTGTCTATAAAGTCTAGAACGTTCAGCAGCAATGAGTGACACCTTTTTACATTCCTTAGAGCTTGCTCTTTCCTGCAGGCATACATATTTTTCTTTGAAGTCTATTCCATTTTCGTCTCATATATGACGACATTGTCAGAAAATTTACACGTCGGCGCACTATTTCTTGTATAACTTTCAAATACCAATTTTGTTATACAGGGCGTTTGTCCATTCATACACAGAATTTTTGTTAAAAAAAGCTATCATAGCAGCATAGATGTCGTTTCTGCAGTTGGGTTATGCGACCAGGCTAATTACCCACAAATTCATTAATTAACACTTTAAGTAGGGAATTTCGTGCAAGAGCGAGATAACAGAATGGGAGACAATCTTTTAAAGATTCTGGAAACGAGCGCGTGCCGTGAAATACCCATGTCCGAATTTTGAAATGCAAATAAGCTGAAACCAAAACCGCGCGCCTCAGGAGCTCATCGCTCTCGCCGCCGGAGCCTTATCTGGCCCGCAAAGCGGTTGACTCGAGTCACGAGTCACTAAATTGGGGTGCAGAGTATCGCATTCGTTTTCCGCGCCGGAGCCGCCGTTCGCTGTCCGCGATTGGGCCGACCGTGTCACGTGGTTTTCGCCTTCCAAGAACGAGCCGTCCATGTTGAAGTCCCCTCCATTCAAAACCGGTTTCCTAAGTTGCGTTCTGGCTGGACTGCGCGCTGTTCTCCGGCGGAGAAGGATGAGATTGGCATCCCGTTGCTAGGCGACGCAGCCGCGCCCGACACAAGATGGCGGGCTCGCTCGCAGCGCGTGGCACAGTGTCGCTACTCGGCTCCCTATTTAGTGACTCTTGGTTGGCTTGGCCATCAGATCGTCACCTACTCCAATCATCTCCATCGCTCCAAAGCACGTGGCCCTCTGACGTGAAATGGGCGCTGCGCTCTCGGCGCTCCCGGCCGGCGCGGTTTCGGCTCATTCGCATGGCAACATTCGGCGACGGATATTTCAACGCACGGGCGCGTTTCCGGATTATTTAAAAATGGAATGGCTTTCAACGAGGATTTTCTCCCATTCTTCGCCCGATATGCCCTAATTCAAGGGTTAATTAATGAATTTTAGGCAATTAGTATTCTAGTACATACTCTCTTCGAGAGGATGTCCACCTGGCCGTATAATTGGACTGCAAAAATGAGATCTACGCTGCTCTCATAGCTCTTTTATAAAAACATATACTATGTAGAGGATAAAAATAAATAGAAAAATAAACACCTTGTACTTCGTCCGTTTAGACACGTGTGCTACGCGCAGTCAGTGCTGGGTGGCTGACGACATTCGTGCCCTTAATTGTGCAACACGAGCAAGACGTAGTTCCACGTCACAAAATGCGAAAATACAAAGGAAATGAGACCTGTCGTTTAAAAGGAACATGGTAGTTATTATGTCGGCATGAAATGTGAGATGATAGAAGTAACGAATTCTTTATGATCGACAATCGTTTATAATGTGGTGTGGGAGACTGTTCCAGTCTGATGAAGTGTTTTTGGAAGAATGACTTGGATGTTGCCTCTTGATGATGGATAATGATGTTGCTGATGCGTGCCTTTTGTGACGTTGCGGCGGACAACTGAAATTCAAGTCATTACGAATAGTGCTGTGGAGCCCGGACCAGAAGAGATACGCGATATGAGTCAATACATTCTATAGCTGTTTCTCCTTGCCATGGATTCCGGGGTATACTGCGCTGAAAAGTAACGTAATACCACCGGTACAGAAAGTAATGCGATGCCGTTAGATCAATGCGACATGTGAAACTTTACAGCGGAAAGAGAGGAGAATATTCTTTGCGATCCGCGACTTTCGCAGACATCCGAAAAAAAAAAAAAAAACAGAGCTTTTACAGTGCAACTGAGTCGTTTCATCCTTGCAAACACCCTGATGTCGTAATGGTTACGTAGCTCGCGGTCATTTGGGAACGCAACAAAGTAGCCGTGCAGGCCGCATTTTCTCGAAGCAAGTTTGTGTCGTTTCGAAGCGGCCGATCGTTTCAGTACGCAAACATGTTAGGTGAAACACACAAAGGCAACAACGGCAAAGGCAAGAACATTATCTTGGAATAAGGCCCTACGTTGAGCTAACACGCAGAACAAACACAGTAGGAGCCCGAGGTGCTGGAAGCCGGCGTAGTATGCGCGCTGTTATCCTATATGGGATGTTTACTAGAATGCTATATGCCTTAGGCAGCTGGGCCGCATATCTGCAACGAGCATTTCCATAATCGGCTCCCCCTGAAGCGTAACTCTTCGTTCTTAGGCTATTAGATTATTCTTATGTATATTATATATAGGTTATTATATTCGACGTCACGCGAGGTAGGTTTGTTCAGATTGTCCCTTTCTTTCTTGTTTGCTACATGGAGGAAGAGGTCTTTATTATTTTACATAGCCGAACACACCAGATAGAAAAGCTGATGCATGTCGTGCGCTTAAAGGAACAACGCGTTAAACTAAGGTAGCTACACCTCCGTGTATCCTGACCTTGCCTGAAAGTTCCAAAGAAAAAGCTATATGCCACGATGAGTTCACTTACCTGCCACATTAGCGCTGTCTATATGGCACTAAACGCTGTTAGGTAGACAGCGGTTCGCTTCGAGAAAATTTTAGAGTGCGCTTCTCTCCACCAGTGCAATTGCATGCTGCTGCTTCCCCCAGTGGGGTTTCAAGCGTTGTGTGCACCACTCACGCGTAATTCGTTACCGCTGTGTCTTCAAGTAAACCTTATATCCATTGAACTTTGAAGTAGACTACTAATTTGAAGTAATTTAAATACTCGCGTACTGGACGTCGGCCGGCACATTGCGCACCAGCACATGATCCCACCAGTCGTCATCACTCTTTCTCCATCTTATGCACGTAGGAGATTTCACAGATATTCGAGTACTTGCTATAATCAAATTCTTCAAAATGTGGGCTCAAACGGCTATTTTTATTACTCTTGAACATATTATTACATTTTACACTTTGCATCATCCGACGATGGCGCCACCATTCTGAGCCATGTAGCGAGTGCGAATGCGTTAAGTGAGCTAACCGATTTCGGTACAAGCATTCAATGCGGGAATCGGGAATGTAAAGAGGCCTAGTAAGCCACGCAAACGAGGGAAGATGAAGTTGCTGGCGACGAGCACGCGGACTACGGTGATGGGAAGAACCAGCCATGGAGAGAGTCTGCAAGTTTTCTTTGAAGTTTGCCGCTAACTTACGCTGACCGAGAGGAAACGCAATCATAAATCATGGTAGTAAGTGTCGACGGGTGCCGAAGTATAATAATGTGTGTAACAATGAAACATCTACGCTAACGTTTGAAATTCCAGGAAATGTCACGCACCGCATTGCGTTACCGCATACCACACTTACTTTCCACTGATGTTAGCGGGTTTTCGGGTTGATCCGAAAATATCCGGAAAACATACGCGGGTGAAATTTAAAGCAGTTCGGATTGATACGAAAAACTCCGCTCTTGCGGGTTCCACTATAACCGAGAGCTCAGCAAGAAGAGCCATGCCCTGATGACTAGTCGATGAGCTCCGTTTCTTTTTGTGTCCGCATCGTGTGTTCCCAGCCCCCGGGAGAAGGATTTGGATCTCTTGACCTAAGCTTACTGTTCAGGAACCTTTCACTTTCCACTGCTGGATGCCACCCCATCCTTATGCATAGATAGTATAAAGGAAGGTTAGCTGGTGGAAGAAATCCATGATGAAACAAGCCTTATCGAGCTTCGTTGTGTATTTTCGTCTAATTTGTGTTGCCCGTTGCTCAGGGTTGTTTCATCATGGACCTTACGTAGAGGCACCTCGGCATTAGAGTTGCTGAATAGGGTGCCCTATTTAGTGACTTTACCCGATATGCGTGCATTTTGAGGTCACCTCCCACGTGTACTTGGGGAAAGGTCCAGTGTCTATAGGAGTTTTCTTTAAGAGCGGCTAAAAAGCGGGCGAGCTGGTGATAACGTATCTCCTTAACAATCCGTGAGACTGGGGCAAAGCATACAAACACAAGTCTCACGTCCTCTGAAACTTGTGTTTGTATGCTTTGCACCAGTCTCAGAGATCGTTATGGGGTTTTCTTTCCCTTTTTCTGCGAAGCATGCTCCTCCTCATAGAGGAAAAGGGAGCACAGATGACAAATAAACAGTCTTCTTGAAAGGGCAACTAGTTATTGCAACGCAGACAGTAATGGCGAATTCGGGTGGTCATTTCATTTTCATATTTCACATCTCATGCTTCTCGTGTAATGGGGTAGGGTACTGCTCTCAAGCGGTGAATCACCCCAGGCCATAGTCATGATTTAGTTGTTGTTGTTGTTCGTGGCGACCTTTTTTTGCCAGATCCCGCCTGTTCTCGCCAGTTTTGCCAGATCTCGCATGCTCGCGTGGCGCATCCAAGCGCCAGGAATTTGCCAAATAGCACTTTTTTTTCGTCCGACCTCGAAGCGACCGGGCAGCGGATCGCCCAACTATATCCGGTGTCGTCACATCCGCATCGCGAGGGTGGCGAGGGCCCTCATTGGCCCGCACGTCGAAGTTCACGTGGGTTAGCAGACGACGAAACCCGACGACGAGCGACTACGATGCCCCTAACGTGATCCAAGCGTCTAAAACCGCTCGATTCCTGGCACTCACGTTCGGGTGGCAACGGTCATATGATCCGGCGCGGGCGGCGACCTTGCAATTTCCGAGAGCTATAGGCCGTGTTGCCACGAAATGACCACCCGAATTCGCCATAAGATGGGACGCGAGCAAAGCTCCAACGCGTCATTCAGAATGACACGGTGGTTCTGTCTCCTGATTTGATGATTGAAAATGAGGTGGATCCGCCAATTTTGGACGTGTCCTCAATACGCGGATCTATCCCATTTTCAACAAGTCAGGCGACTGAAAGATGTCATTCTGAATGATGCTTGACTAGAAGTGTGTTATGTGACTTAAGGTAAGGTAAAGTGCAGAAAAAAGATACGGAGATGTTGGCTTCTATACGACCGTGGGAGCCGGCTGCTCAAAAATCACTTTCACGTGAAAGTATATGTGGGTGTCTGAAGCCGCGGAAGTTAGCTAGTAATGTGTGGAGGGGGCTACGATGGTCTTTCATCAGGGCTCCGATCGCTATACATTCTCGGGTAAACATAAACAAGCCCCCGCCACATCCTCCGGTGCCACGAAGACTTCCAGTCCTTCCGACTACGGAAGCTCGGTACCAGCCGCCATGCATGATATCTTTCGCTTTCCCGATTTTTTTGAAAACGGGAGGCGTACGCCCCTCTCTCTCCCCCCAAATCAGATGCGATAACGATATCAATCGGCACAGTGGTTGGCGCAGAGCGTGTTCGCTGTGAAACCGAATGTCGTTTTGGCACCAAACGGAAGCGGCGAAAACGGCATGTACAGCCGCCTCAAGTCGACAGTCGACGACAGTTAATTACGTCACGAAAAAAATATGAAGGAGTATGGGTTACGTCACAGCATAGATAAATTTCACCCACACAATCGTTTCGTAACGCGCACTGCAATATGAACAAACGGCATACGTCCACTTAAGGCTCCTCGCCGAAGGCGACGTATCTTAGCGACATGCGCACGTCACCAAGCTGCTGACGTCATCGATACGTCTGTGCCGCAGGCTAGTCGTCAATGAATGAACGAACTACGTTCACCATTGAGAGTCGGTGACCAAGGGTCATACGACTGAGGGAGCAACGTTAAGCCAATTATACATATACGAGGAGGGGAAATTTTGGGCTTGGGCATCCTTAGTCCCCGTAACGTATATTGCAGAGGCAGCCAGGTGTGCCGTCGATATGCGCCGGCATCGCGCTCTCGTTCGCATCCTTATGTGGGTGACGTCTATGTGTTATCAGTGCGAGGTTAATCAATAAATCAATCAATAGATCAATACGCTGAAGCGGTACGATGGACCGGATTTCTTCCTTCGCAAGCGTCAGTTCGACCACCCTCCGGGTCATCCATTATCGAATCAATCAAGCATCCTTCACAGGCTTCTGGTGTCCATCATGCTTTTGGAGAAGAAAAAGCGAACCACAAAGAGAGCGATGAGAATGAAAGTTGTGTCAACCCTAAATGAACGGAGAAAGAAATTCATAGAAACACGGCGCGGAAGGGCGAGACAGAGAACGAAAAGATACCTATAAATGGGGAGGTCTTTGTGTGCGCGCCGATACGTGGGGACACTGTCGCTGCGACAAATGCCGAGTCGAAGCGACGAAGCCACGCACGCGGTAAAGATTTCCGCCTTCCATTAACCGTTTATCGCTCTCGACTAGCAAGAAGGATTTTTACAGGAAGTCACGAGGGAGCTTACCGGGCCAGCCCTCCGTCACTTGAACGGCTTCAGTGTATTATGAGAAAAAGAGATTAATTTTTCGTTTTGTGACCGAGTAGGACAGAGAAAGACTTTAAACGACTTGGAAGATAAACCGAAGGGAACTATGAACGGTCGATCAGAAGAGTGGACATATAATATTCTGTCTACCTTATTAGAGGATCCTTACTGCAGGGAAATCGCACAGTGAACTTTTTACAGCTTTCGGATGCAGGTGTCTTGTTCTACGGCACGCTCAGTTGCGGCGTAAATTTCACAGCACATACAACGGTGCGGCGTTCCTGTCGTTAGTGGCAGCCAAGGTCGTGCTGAAGACTGGGAGGTGCTGGGTTCGAATCCTACCACCGGCTATGCTGTCAGAGGTCTTTCCTGGGTTTCCCGAAGACTTTCCTGACGGATGTCGGCACAGTTCCCCTGAAGTCGGCCCAGGACGCATACTAACAACCCCAGTCCCCCACTCCTTCCTGCTGTCCTCTCTCCATCTGTCCATATCTGTACACTGCTCATAGCCACAGTTGCTTCGCGGCGCAAACACGGAATAAATAAATAAAAAAAACAGAACGGTGCTTTGTAAAGCATCCTTCTAAATTGTGCATCTGCAAAAAGTGCCATTTCAAAGGGCGTACTTATTCAACGGAAAACACCATTTCATTTTCCATTTCCATTTCATACCATTTCCATTTTGAAGCGTTTTTACAGATATGGGCGTTTGCAAATACAAGTACATTTTCCAGCGCTGTTATTACACCTTTCAATCGGAGCCTGCGGAATGAAAAGGGGTGTTTATTTACGAAAACACCGTTTTTGTATGCGGAAAGCTGTAAAGAAATTACTGTGCAGGAATAATCATCCTGCTCTGTGACCAGTCCTTCATTAGCCTCGCGTACAACCTTCACGAAAGACGCTGAACAACCATTACAAAGAACACACCCGCCATGTTACTTAACTCTTGACGTTCTTGACGTTAGGTTTCCTTCATGCAATAGAGCCCCTTTGTTCGCGTTGCTCTTTTTCCTTATACGGAGCAGGAGGCTTCGTGGCCGAGCGAAGAGTTCACCAGCTGCACTCACTAACGTGAATAGACGCACCTACTGAGAGCAAGAGAGAGAGAGAGAGAGCGAAGAAACTTTTCGCGAGTTGAAAGAAAGAAAAAAAACTGAAAAAGGAAAGGAACTTAAGCACGGAAGAGGACGAAAGTAAATGCAAGATTCATACACAATGTGATCCGAGAGGGCGCTAAGTGCGGATCCTAGTTGGGCAAAATGCGCGGATGCGAAGGAGCTTCTGCAGGTGCGTTGAGTGCTCCACAGAGTAAGACATATGGACGTAAAATAAGGTGATGAGCGACAAGGAGGGAAGAAGCTAAGCCTATTAGAACTCACCAAACAACGGGGAAATCGATTGCTGCAACTTGAATGTGCTCTTCGCTCTGAAACGTGAACATGCATACTTAAAGAGAGACAGAGAGAGAAAGAGAGTTCTCGTGGTCTTGGTGTCGACTACAGTAGTGTCGATGAAACGGGTAGATAAAATAGATAGAAAGATAAGATAGGTTGCACCGTGTGTTCACATGAGTGATATTCCCCAGAATACTCCAGCGGAAGGTGCACAAAACGTCATAGCTTTCTGCTGCCGCGTGATCGTGAGCTCTGAACGTCATGTCTTTTCGTGCTCTCCTAACAAGGGGAGCATGAACGCCGCCCTGATACAGAAGGCCTGTCTTCCGCTCACCCTTTCGCACGTGGACATATAAAGTCCACCAATCGCAGCAGCCAGCCAAGATGTCAGCCAATCGCCGCAGATGATCTTGAAACCCAGGCTTTCTGTGGCTACCAGTGGCTGCCCATGCGGCCGAATGCGGCTCGTTTCCATAGCTACGGCCGCTGAGACCAACGGCATGATTGGCAGACTCTTAATTGTTACGTCACGTCGCTCGAGCGATCAGGTTTTGTCTCTAGGTCTGTTTTGGGTAGTATCCAGCGGCTCAGCCACGAGACTACCCTCCAGAGCACTATAGACCTGTTTCTCTGGGCCAGGTGGCGCGAGTGAGCAGCAACGTCCAGAGCCGTATATTAAAAGCCGTATATTAAAAGGGAGTCTGGCCATTAATGGGTCATGCCTATACCTGAAGCTCCGCCCACTTTTTCAGCTTTCCGACCAATGAAGTCTTGAAATATGGGGCGCTATCAATCAGCCTATCCTCACTATTTGCCCCCTTATCCAACATGGGCAGCGCCATTTTGGGTGGCAAGTGGATTGGATGGGATTGAAATGGATAGCTCTCGCAATCTGCAAAATTGGTGGATTTTTGGTGCCAATTTTGATGAGCGCCACCTAGGGAGCGTTCTGTCGTTGTACCGTTGCCGGCAGAACCACCTGCTGGGACACACTCTGTTGTCGGTAGGATTTTTAATCAAATCTACATGAATAGTTGGAATATAAGAGGCAAGAATATTTATATCCATGAAATCCAGCAATTAAATATAAGATTGTACAGCACAGCGCCGTTTTTGTTATGTTTTCGTTGTGATCGCCGTGTTCACTAGGCCTAACACCGGCGACAAAACGTATTATTTTCGGTTAGATATCGATGGATGAGCATTAGTTGAAACTGATTTTCGAGAAACGTATATGAGGATGTACATTTGCAGCGTAAAATCAGAGTAGTCTGTGAAAATTTTTTGTCACGAAATCCCCGCTTCACTGTGTTTGTTTTCGTCGCCATTTTGGGTGGCAGTATGGTGTCATGGCGACCCCCTTGGTAAAAAGCAAACCAATCAGTGGAGCGAAACTGTGATTGACAAGTCGAGCCTCTTTTTGTGACTCCTCCCAATGGCCAGACTCCCCTTTAATATACGCGGCTCTGGCAACCAGAGCCAGGGCTCTGGCGTCCTGTGCTGTACAATCTTATATTTAACTGCTAGATTCCATGGATATAAACATTCTTGCCTTTTAAATTCCAACTAGTCATGTAGGTTTGTTTCAAAATCATTCCGACGCCAGAATATGTCCCAGCAGGTGCAACGACGGAAGCAGACGACAACTCCCGACGTGCCTTACGCTCCCTAGGTGGCGCTCATCAAATTTGCACCAGAAATCCACTAGTTCTGCAGATTGCGAGAGGTATCCATTTCAATCCCATCCAATCCACTTGCCACCCAAAATGGCGCTGCCCATGTTGGATAGGGGGGCAAATAGTGAGGATAGGCTGATTGATAGCGCCCCATATTTCAAGACTCCATTGGTCAGAAAGCTGAAAAAGTGGGTGGAGCTTCAGGTATAGGCATGACCCATTAATGGCCAGACTCCCTTTTAATTGACTCCCTTTTGGCAACGTCAGCGCCCCAAATTATGCAACACGCGGTAGTTTAGTAGACGACGCGGCACTTTCAAATACACGGTCTCGAGTTGTTCGCACTTTTGAAGAAGCACCGCTTTTTCTGTGTATTTCTTACATGTTATGTAGCTTTCATTGGCACCATACCGTTTGAAACACCATGCAAAACCCGCTAATGAAACGACTGACTGTTGGGATCCGTGGCCGTTTGGGCCCGAAATGGCGCTGTGCAAACTTCACTGCAACAGCCCTATAACAAGACACTACGTCGCAGACGACAGAACCAATTGGTGACGTCTGCTACGTGCGCAGCACATCCTTCCCGATATTCCGGCGCCATAGGATTGCTTGACATAGCATGCAGCGGAATTTCCTCCCCGTGAGCATTTCTTTCTTGTTTTTTTTTTCTGCTACTAGAATATTCCGTACGGATGTCGCGCGTGCGGATATACGCGGTCACACTAATACGACGGACTGACCTTATCGTCTCACTCTGTATTCATACAAGAGCTACAGATCAACGTAACGGAGACGCATACCCGCGTCACGTTGAACCACGGCCTCTGTGTATTACCCCAAGCCATAAAGCTTCGAAGACGTACTGGCACTGTTCTGGCACTGGTACGTCGTACTGGCACTGTTTACGTGGCACAAGAAGTTGCTAATCTGACAGCCGGGTCCGCAACAACCCCTACCGTTGTTCGAAGTGTTTTTTGTGCGCCCCACTCACGTATAATTCATTACCGCTGCCTATTCGAATAAACTTCAAATCTCTGGAACATTGACGTAGAGAGCTAATCCGACATAGATTAAATGCAGGCCGTTGGCCGACTACTTTCAGCGCCAGCAGGTGAACAAACCAGTCACCGTCACTCTTTCTCAATCATGCATACTGGCGTATGATAATGCAAATATGCGCGAGCAGTTATCGCTAGAATGTAATTCTTTAAAGTACGCGCCATCAACTGTGTCTCGCTTATTGCACTTAGACACGTTATTAAACTTAACACCTAGCGCATTTTCAACGACATGGCCCCCATTCTAGCCACGTGGTGAGTGCCATTGGGCTAAGTGAATCTGCACGCGTCTTCAATGGAATAATCGTGAGGCTTTCATGCACGGTGTAATACAATACAATGTCTCTCATTACGTTAGCGGCGAATGTAACGAGCTCCACAAAGGTTGTCGCTTCGACGCTGTTAGCGAAGTGTATATTGCCTCATCTAGAGAGGTATATGCGGGCTCTCGTGTGGCATACCGCGGTACCTCGTAACCAAAACCTGGGAAATGGTGGGTGTGCGCAGCGGAAAAGCTGACGGCGTGCTTACGCGATGCGTTATATTTGTCGAATGCAAAGGCATTACTATGTGAACGTCGGGAGTTTTACCACGATTTGCAAAAGACCGAGCCGTGACTTTTACGACGAAAGATGGAAGTCACTGGAAAGGTTAGCCAATTGTAGGACTCGAACCCACATCTTCTGGATTACCGGTCCAGGGCTCTACCAATTGACCTAAGCTAACACGCCTTCTCAGCGACTTCCAGGGTGCGTCATCTGAAGGGACAAACCAGTCACTCTCTCTCACTCATCCTCCTTTCACTCTTACATTTTTGCACACTCATACACACATCCATACGACAGGGATCGACGCAAGCGTCAATTGTTGTCAACAATTGCCGCTAACCCTTTCAGTGCTGGCTAAGCTGGCTAACCTTTTCAGTGACTTCCATCTTTTATCGTTAATTTCTTAGGCAACTTGAGGCCTTGCATGTGATTGTTTCCTTCTATGTTGTTCCAGCCTCAGAACATCAGTTCTCTCTCGTGGCTTTTACGTTTCACGAGAACATTACGTTTGCCTTCCTTCTCAACAGACTTGGTAATAGTGATTTCATAATCACTATCCAAATACTCTACCTACAACTGGCTTAAAGAGGAAACGTTGGGGATGATGGAATGTCGTACCAGTTGCACGTGCTCCGTGGTGGTGATGTGACAAAGAAAAAAAAAAAAAAAATGGGGTTGTGAGTTACGACGAAGTCGAACTGGCTACCCCATTACGCTTACATACAGAAAGTACACACAGATGAGAGAGTTAAAATGATGGAGTTCAACATGTAGTTCAAAAGTTTCGACCAAGTGAGTGTAAAATGTCGAAATCGACGTGCTCCGTCCACGCTATCATGAGTCATTTTGCAACTGACGGATAGATAAAATGAAGACGTAAGTCGCGCCGGTGCGAACAGCTGTTCCATGACTCTTGGCGCATGTGCACTCAGTGTCTTAAGAAATTACTTCAATACGTGTGTCCTTGGATAGCTCCCCGAGGCACACAGCGCAGAAGGGGATATATTTATTAGAACAAAGAAAAAGAAGGTGGGAGGGGGTACGAAAGGTCAGCCAAACGGCATGTCGGCGCGTGTTATCGGTGCTGCTTAGGCAAACTCGCCAGCACCTTTTCAACGCCGAATGGGCCCCACAAACGATTGGTCATAAACAAGGACCCTTCTACACACCCACGACAAACAGTTTCGTCACCACCACCTAAAAGAGAAAATGATTATAGAATTACTGTCTCAAGTAGAACACAAATTATGTGCGTATCTGCTTTTTCTCTCTCGATAACCGGCAGGTTGAGTATCAATGCAATACCGGTATTACTCGCATAGCCCACACAAGTATTAGTATACTATACGTATTATAACGCCTCGGAATCAAAGTGTTGTTTAGCAACCGATTTCTAGCAAGTATCATGTACTTGTATTGTACTGTTGTCCATGCGCCTGCATGAGGCATACAAAAACTTATGTGTCAGGTCATGTTTTTCTCAACAACAACTGGTGTCGTTAGGTAGTAACTTACTGCTCCCAAACAACGAAGTTTAGTTGTTGCTGCGAAAGTTCCCCTTTCAGTTCTTTTCACGAAACTGTGTTTTCGTCTCAGCTTTTTCCCCTGAACTGTTTCGTCGACAACAGAACCTAGAGGGAGGGTCCTATAGGAGAAGTACTATTTGTCGCCGTGGCAAAAAAAGTTTACCCAGCTTCAGGATTACAATTTATGCAGAGCACGACCTCGCCGCAGAGGCTAACGGTTCCGACAAGAAGGAAAAACTCCAATACAGATGAATAGCCAAGACCTTACGGGTCCAATGTACCCCTCCCATGCACACACACACACACACACACACACACACACACAGCCGTACGTCAGTAGAAAGACAGGAGGGAAGAGATGCAATGAAAAAGAAGAAAAAATAAAAACGTGCTGTCCTTTTCGCACTTTGTATCCTATTTTAACGTCCTACGTGTTCTTTTTTTTTTTTTTTTTATCAAGTTCGGCGCTATCTCACTTTACCCGCTGCCTGCTCCTTCTGAAGGATTCGAGAGGACGAGAGGGAAACAAGATAAAGGAGAGAAAGCAAAGCAACAAGAGCGAACATTCATGTGTGGACCCGTGGAAGGGAATATATGGAAGGGGGTGCGAGGACTGATTACAGCCCGTTCTCCTTGCGACGTTTTAGTTTTATGCATATTCGTCGGGAAGTTAAACAGTGAAGAGCGTTCGCTTTTGATGTGCGGTGTTAGAAGCACTGCAGCCGCCGAGCGAAAAAGGCAGGAATTAAATAAAGGGGATAGGCAGGTAAAGGAAAGTGGTGTAATCTCAAGAAACGGCGGCGTGAAAATGGATTACGTGAGCAATAAATGGAGCGCATTTCGGTAGTGCACGGGACGCAGCCCGCATCGCGAGCAGGAAGTGCGGGAATTTGGGAAAGAAGGAAGAGCTTTTGTTTTTTTAAATCACTGAACAGGCGCACTCGTTTCTGCAACACGGGTCCTCATCCACAATTGGCTGAGAGGACTGGATGTAAATGACGTAAGCCCGCTTCGAAGGGATGTATCCGGCGTTCAGGGTCCGCTATTTTTGCGTGGTAACTGCGCACCCGGTGCATCGAATACGGTTAAAAGTCGATGTGTTTATGATAGTGAGGGATCGTGAGAACCATTTCCGGCAGAATACTCCGAATTGGCGAAAATCGTTTCATGATCCCTTTAAATCTTTGACAGTTCATCTTCGACCCCAAATAAATGCCCAAGCTCTTCGTTATGTGGAGTACGGCGCCGTTCTATTGGCTGAGGTACAAACATCGTAATACAGCATATCCCAGCACAACAAGTGTAAATCTTCTTGGATGCCCACCACCTGAACAAGGTTTTCACTTAAAACGTCGTTGTTCGTGCCTTTTCCTTACGTACTCACAAAGAATGCCTTCGGCACACACACAAATTGATATTTATTTGCGCGTGCCTTCGTTTCCCGATCGGAGTGCTGCCTTATCGAAGGCAGGAGGCGAGATCAACGATGCTGTTTTAACGCTAGGGCGATTTGTTTTGCGGCCTGTGCGTGTCTTTGGCATCCACGACATCCTCATGCAGAGATTTAGGGAGCATCTTGTGGTTCCATTAGGTTTGCGCCGCTGTATTCGTGACTGCGAAACTGACATACTAGAGCTGGGCAGGTGCTACAAAAGCTCGGCGAAAAACGGAGGAAAGAAAAAGGAACGAACCGCACGTCGTCGATATATGTTTGTAGTATTATATTCGGACATAGTCCCAACATATTCCTTCTACATGCACCACCAGCTAGTCTGGTCTTTGTCCCTTCTCTATGTGCGCATACTTTTTCCCCGAAGCGCGGTCACCAAGCGTCGTGGAGCACAGCGGTAACGCCGGCGCAATTTTATTTTCTATATCCGTCCATCCATCTTTAGTGCGGTACAGGGTTAGTCGGGGAAGTAGGACAGGAGGCGTACGTAAACACGAAGACAGGACGCGTCCGTAAAACGTAAAGGACAGGAGGCGTAAAGAACATTAAGGACATCATTAAACGTAAAGGACAGGAGGCGTACGTAAACACGAGTACGCCTTTTTGTGACGATTATGCGGAACATTGTAACATAACATAACATAACATTAATTGTAACACAAAAGGCGTACGACACCTGTTTTCAACAAATCAGGGGAGAGAACGATGTCATTCGAGGCGATGGCTGGTTAGGAGGTGAAGTAAATGCCATTGCGTTTAATGCATTAACTTTGCCGTGATGGCTAGGGTGTTACAGGTATAGCAGCTGACAGGCAGTTTATGTTGGAGGCGTAATCTAGCAGTTTGTTTCTTGTAAGCCCGACGTAACAAGTCTTAAATAGTTATAAATGTGACAGAACACTCTTAATATTTTTAGCATTGTTAATTTGCTAGCAAAATTGCGCTAAACGGGCTCGTGGCGCGACGATGTATGCCCAATCCGTCAAGCAGCAGTGATCTGTGTACCTCCCCCGAGAGCGATTTGCTGTTCCTGATGGCTACGTAGCTGCCACGTAGCCGACTCTTTTTCGTTTTAGACCCAGTGTTATGCACATGCAATGTAGGTTTGCCGCCGTGCTTGACGAGCAATCCGAATATGGTGGTAACTTCGACACAGTGTTGTCCGTAGTTTACAATAAAAAAAACAAAAACAAAAAACAATGAGTGTAATAGGGACGAAAAATGTGACGTAAGAGTCTCGAGGGCTCGGCGTATCGAATACGTTACATCTACTGCTTTACTGCACCTTTAAAGTAGCAGTGAAGGTACCCTCCATGGATTTCACGTTTTTGACTGCGACATACCGTGTATTCACACGAGCGACATCCTCACGGAATATTCTAGTGGAAGAAAAAGCGAAAACGCTGCTCACGGAGCCGAAGCTCCATCCCGTGTTGTGTTGAGCATTCACATTGTGCCGGAATATCGGGAGTGGCGTACTGCGCACTTAGCAGACGACACCGTTAGCGTTTTTCCTGTCGTCTGCTACAGAATATCTTGTGGGTGTCGCAGGCTATTCCCCACGGTTAGCGGTGTACGTGAAGACACGACGTTGAGCGCTTGCGCTAACGTGATATCAGAAGGTTATGACGTTTTTCGCAACTTTCGCTGGAGTATTCTAGGGAATGTCGCTCGTGTGAATACACAGATAGTGTGAAGGAAGTAGCATGCGCTGTTTTTTTGCAACGATGATCGGAGCTGACCTGCTCGCTACGGTGATCATACGTCACGCCGGGAGACCGGGCAGGGCTTCCAGGATTATGCTGCCGCACGGTTTATGGCCGTTTTATCAAGGTGCTTTTGTAAATTCAATTTCGCATCGATTAGGACATAGGTGAGTCATGTTACCTTAAACGATATAGAGTAGTGGGAACGGTAGGTGTAGGGATCAGCTCCCGTGGCATAGCGGTTAGGACGGCCGCTTTCCACGCCGAGACTGGGAGGTGAAGAGGGTTCGAATCCCCGCACCGGCTGTGCTGTCTGGGGTTTTCCCCGGGTTTTCCGGCAGACTTTCTAGATGGATGTCGGCACAGTTCCCCATGAAGTCGGCCCAGGACGCATACTAACCCCCATGTCCCCCACTCCTTCCTGCTGTCCTCTGTCCATATGCCACAGTTGCTTTGCGGCGCGCGGAACTTAAGAACAAGGTAGGTGTAGGAGCTAGCATGTTTATACGTATTTTCTTGCTATCGGCAAGAAAATATCCCTGCTATTCCCTGCTAAATATCCTAATAGCAGGGAATAAGCAAACGGTATTTGCTGAATCGATCGATACCGAGCGAGGCTTCAGGATTTCTTCCGTCCCTGTCTTCCAACAGCCAAACTAATTGCTAAAATTACCCTCACTCGTTCTATCCTGCCGATACAAATCGACCTATATCCCAGACATAAGCCCAGATAATTAGATCCACTAATCGAGCAGTCGCTGAAGTCTTGTTCCTAACGAGTTTGGAATCATCATTGCACCCATCCCGACAGGAGTGTCGTCTGGAAATTGCTGTGCGGGATGATGCTAAGGCTGCCCGAGTTTTGACTTATACCCTATTACGAATATTACGATAATTCTCGCCGTTCAGCAAGTTGTGTTGACGGCAACGAAAAATATACGAAACTCCACAGGGAAAACGTAATCGTCAGAGAAGAATTATAAGGATAACCTAAATACCGGGGCTGTTGATTGGCTTGTAGAGCCAGCGCTCCTGAGTCAGGCTACGTCAGTGTAGCAAGGGTGCAACGGTGAACAACAAAAGGGTGACAACGGTACCAGGTATGGGCGGTACTGGGCCAAACGATTTCGAACCCCTCTTTCTTTCTTTCTCTTTTGGAATAGCAAGCGGGCATTCACTCATGCACTCTTAAAAATGAACTTCACCGCATAGCATGCTCCTAGCCAACCATCATATCGAATGATATCGTAACCCTCCCTGATTTGTTGAAAACGGTAGGCATACGCCTAGTTCCACAACTGGCGCTCAACGTGGGGCCCCAGTTGTGTAAACCTAGGTTTCCACAGCCTTTTCTGTGACACTTATGCTGCTCAGAATTGTCACGAAAAAGGCGTACGCCTCGCGTTTTCAACAAGGCAGGTAACGATGTCATTCGAGATGATGGTTGGCCAGGAGCGTGCTATGCGGTGAAGCTCATTTCTAAGAGTGTGGCTGACATTTCCGCTTTTCTTTCTTTTGATTCTGTTAAACATATCCCCCCCTTTCCATGAAACATGATCGATTTATTCTTCGGAATGCTCCGTAGCACGATGTAACGAATGCCGTGCCGTGCAAAGACGATGAATGCGTGATTAATCTCTCGGCCTGGCGCGAAGGCATGTCGCCATCGCGAATAATGTCGCTAATCGCCATCGCTAATAGGCGAAAAGCGATTAGTATGCGAATTTGTCGCCATCCTGGCTAATTAAGTGCTATCGGGCCGTCTATACTGTGTGTGATGCATGCCAAAGCTCCCTCGACATCGCAAGCGAGAGAGAGAGAGAGAGGGGGGGGAGGAAAGAGTTAGAAGGGGATCTCTCCGTTGGAGGGTTCCGCGGGGTTTGGGCTTCGAATTTACTTCGCCGATTTTAATCTGGTTTTATTAAGTTTGTTACTATTTAAAGTAATTAGTAATTCAAATTAGTGTAATTACATTGATTGTTTTAGCCATATATCAAGCCACATAAAAGATCGGAAAGGCGCAAGGAAAATAATGGATAGGTTGGCCGGCTCTGGTGCATGCAGCCAGCTGCGCCAGAACACTTGGTGGATGAAGGCGTCGAAGTGGTGGATCGTGCATCGGAACAGCTTGCTTTGTACCCGTGTGTGGTACGCATATGTAGCAACAATCGCCCCATTATCGCCTTTTTGTGTGTTTCACAGATATTTTGTTACCTTTATAAATAATGGTACCTAGTCGTCAGTCCGGTATAACGACTCGCCTCGGGCGAGGGAGTCACCTCTATTCCGCAGTCTTAATGAGCTATTTTTAACACTCGTGCATTCTTCTTCGTCGTCGTTTCTACGTCGCACTGACCCTTTCGGTCACTCTTCAAGTTAAGAGTAATGCTATGTAACGATATTACCGACTTACAGGACGATCGAACGGTGTTGCTATTTTAATCTCAGTTTTATGGTTTTCATTTGACTCACCCTCGTAGAATTTTGTATTTGATTCGGAAATCCAATCGAATACAGAAATACAAACTCCTTTATAGCGAACACCTTTTTAACGCAAATACCACTACAGCAAATTTTTTTGCGGTCCCGCTGGAGCCCTATAGGTCCAATAATGGACATCCTTTATAACGAAAATACCTTCACTGCAAATTTTTTTTGCTGTCCCCTGAGTTTCGTTGTAAAGGAGTTTGACTGTATTCGCTTCGGTACACGAAAGAATCGAATATTCACACCGGCCCTGAAGTTTTGAATCGTAGAAAGTGTGTATCGACTATTCTACATTTTCCCACTGGAGACACTAAAATGCTTGAGACTCTTGATCTAGTTAGCGTTCGCATTCGACGAGGGATGGCGGCACCGTCGGAAAATTGTTTTCTTTCATCCCGCGCTCCAAGGAAGTAACGTAATCCGCACCATCGTGTAAAACATGCTAGCAAACGACAAAACCGTTATTTTCATACGCAAGATCTGGAAAACTGCAGCAAGTTTGTCGAATTTGTTGTTTACAAATAATTATTAGACTGTTACTGTACACTCTGAAAACTGAACTTCACCACATAGCACGCTCCTATAGCCAACCATCATCCCGAATGACAACGTGCTCGCCCCTGATTTGTTGAAAACGGAAGGCGGAGCCTATTTTGTGCTCATTATGCACGGCACAGAATAGGCTCCGCCTCTCGTTTTCAACAAATCAGGGGCGAGAACGTTGTCATTCGGGATGATGGTTGGCTATAGGAGCGTGCTATGTGGTGAAGTTCATTTCTAAGAGTGTAGGGAATGACGTCACTTTGGCCCAGATATCGCGGCCGTGCGTGCCGAGAGAAGCGATTTTTTTGCGTCTACTCTCATGTATTGAAAATTTAACAAACTTTAATTCACCAAAAATCAGTGGATCGCATCAGGCCTTAAAAAATGTTTCATTCCCTAGACAAACTCGAGAGGAACGCGCCTGTACCTGCTTCGTGTAGAAATTTAGCGAGATTTACGAGGACCCAGTGAACGAAAATTCCCCATAGACTTTCTTAAGAAGGGAGCCCGCCTTAAGTTAAGTAATGGCATCATTGAGAAGCTCAGTTACAAGTGTTGCATCCGAACAGGGTAATAGAGGCGTATAAAATCAAGGCGGCAAATACTCAAGATCATCAGACTGTGACATCACAACATGCGCATCTCCGCCACTGAGGCGACCGCGGGAGAGGTCACGTGTTTTCGAGAACCAATGAGAATGGCCAATGCTCGCTCGGCGTAACTTATTGGGGCAAAGAGTCACAAGCTCTTCAAACTTTTCTCACACAATGGGGACATTTTCTTTTTCAAGCTCTTTTGAATTTGATGTCATGTCAGGTCCCTTCGTGACGGTTGACATCGCAGACAAGGTCGCCAGGTCGTCTGTGAAACAGATGCGATTATTAGTACTTTGTTGAGTGTAGCCTAAAGGCGTACGGAGATACTCGAGCGAAAAGCAGACCCGCTGTTTTCTTCCTTCGGCACTGCCATGTTTCCTCGAAGTGAAATAAATAAATACATGTAACACAAAAGGAGAAAGCTTTGCGTATTCAAGAAGTCACTATAGTAAATCGGACAACACAAACAGAACAGACAAATGAAGCAAAGCAACTGATAACCCTACATCGGTCCATTAGCACTTCTTTGCGACACACACACAAACACAAACACACATAAAGAAACGATGATGAGATGGGACTGATGCCGGCCAGCAGGCTGGGCTCCTTTGCGAACTATACGCAGCACACTTACTTTTAATCCATATCTGAAGAAGGAATCGCTCGTGCTTTGAGAAGGAAAAACTCGACAAAGCTTTGAGACATTACGTTTGTATTTGCCGGATAAAACGCTACTAATGACAGCAACCATTATTGCTGTCCCCAAAATGATCTCGGTGGAAAAACACGAAAAGAGACGAAGGAAGATTGATAAAGCGTACAAAAAGGAGGGGAAAATAATATAAATCTGATGAGAAACAGCTTCGTTCTCTTTTGGAGTGATATAAAATAGACAGTTCGGTAGTATTCTGCACACTCTTATAGAAATGAACTTCACCGCCTAGCATGCTCCAAGCCAACCATCATCTCGAATGATATCGTTAACGGGAGGCGTACTCCTTTTTTGTGACAATTAAAACAGCGTAAGCGTCACAAAAAAAGGCGTACGCCTCCCGTTTTCAACAAATCAGGCAGATAACGATATCATTGGAGAAGATGATTGGCTAGGTGCGTGCTATGCGGTGAAGTTCGTTGTTAAGCGTGCACTCTGAAAACTGAACTTCGCCACATAGAGTTGTCGCTTCTGATTCGAAGAGAAAGGGGGCGTACGCCTTTTTGTATCAACTTGGATAAGTGATAATTGACACAAAAAGGCGTACGTCTCCCTCTCTTCTCGAATCAGAAGCAGTAACCCTACACTCTTAAAAATGAACTTCACCGCACAGCACGCTCCTAGCCAACCATTATCTCGAATGATATCGTTATCTGCCCTGATTTGTTGGAAACACGGGGCGTACGCCTTTTCTGTGACAATTATGAACAGCATAAATGTCACAGAAATGGCGTACACCCCCCGTTTTCAACAAATCAGGGCAGATAACGATATCATTCCAGATAATGGTTGGCTAGGAGCGTGCTATGAGGTGAAGTTCATTTTTAAGAGTGTATCATTCGTGGCAATGGCTGGCGCCGAGAGTGCTACGCGATGAAGTTCAGTTTTTAGAGTGTGTAAACATGTAGTACACACATTCACTTTTTTTTTCTGTTTTCTTTCTGTGACTTATCGAAGCCCTCTGCACCACCACACCCAAGTGTCAACATAGAAAGGGGTAAATTTACAAATGAAAGAGCTGCAATCAGCGACATGAGCACACGCGTGCAGCTTTCATTGCAGGAAGTATCCCTTTGTAAAAGCTCCAGACGTTCACTTGATTGTAGTATAATGCCTCTCCATCATACTAATGTGACTGTTCCTTTCAGAAGCGACGGGTCGCGATCAATAAGCTAGTGGAGCGTACACAACAAGCTCTTTATAAAATCGAAACGGACGAGAATCCATCTTCTGAGAAATGCTGTCTCTGTACTCGGCGATATAAAAATAGCAGGAAAGGAAGCCGTACAGTTCCGGCTCAGGTTGGTAAAATGCCACGAATTAATGTCGTGTTATAACTTGGGTTCCGGGTTTTCGGAGGTTCCTTTTTGTCATGTTCGGAGAGTGTTTTTCGGAGGTCATTAAGCGCCGTTTAATTTTAACAACTGAGAGGACGGACGAATACCCCTCTTTCGACGAGGTCTCGACGACGAAAAGACGATCGACGAACTCAACGAAAAGAAGGTCGAAAAGGGGCGAAATGCACGAAAATTTAACGAACAATTTCGATTCAAAACACACGTGAACGGTAAAACAAAGCGGCCATTTTGTTCGACGCGAGTTTAAAGACAAAAATACACAGTACAAAGCACCCGAGAAGGAAAGGTAGATGCCTATGTCATGTTGGATAACTGGTAGGCACGCTTGTGTCCTGTGTATTCGTACGAAGCATTCCTATTTCACATCGGAAGCATAATTCCTATCACACACCCAACCTTCGAAACCGCGAGTCGGTCCTCTTTGCGCTTTGTCACAAACACATGTCTCTCGGGAATGGACAGCCCAGCGATACTTTTAAACACGAGGAGTGGTGTCTGTTATGATACCGTAAACGCTCGTTGTAATTTGACAGCTATGAAATGTGGCCCGATATTCTTAGAAAGAATAACGTTCAGGGAGCACGACATTTATCTGCATGTTATTTTTCTAATTCTCTTTCGCGACGTAGTCTCACAGGAATTACTTTCTGGGTCACCGGGACAAAGAGAGAGCAAAAGAGGCAGGAAAAGGAGTCTTAGCAGCGGAGTAAAAGGTCACGATAATGCCTAAAATGCTCAGGGACAAACAGAGTTCCTTCGAATGGCCGCTCCTTTGGTGGAAGCCGGATAAAGTTGAATCCGGCCATTAATTGTCTGCACGAATCTCCTTCCGGGCCTATTTCTAAAAGTAATGAGGGGAAGCTTTCATTTGTTTGGCCGGGTCTCTCTGAGCAGTGTTCGAGAACTCTGGAGGGCGACTTTTTCCTCTCGTAGATATGAAACGACGCGGTTTCGTTTGTGATTCACATATGCAATTCGGAAATGCATCTTGATGGCGGGAAACTCTGAAAAGTTCTTAGAACAGATAATCACCATACTAATCACGCAAGTATTTCAACATGAAAACGCTCCTAAGCGCTGCGTATGGGAAGGCCACATCAATAATTTGTAATGCATTAGGCTCCTCGCAATACGGAGGTACGAGACTAAGTAAATTTGAAGAATCAGTCAGTTATTTCGGCAGTGTATAGTAACCCAGATGGGACCCTAATCCGCGGAATGTCTTCTCATATTCAGTTCTAGAAACTAGCAACTTTACTTTGTCGATACTTAATATTTTTGGGGCTCAGTCAAATTCCCGTAATTAAGAAATAAATAATGCAAAAACATAGCCATTACGTCGCCGTCCACCAGGCCGTAGAGGACCCCCTCAATAGCAGCACAATGTATCTGTATGTGATTCGCATAAATCTCCCATATAGGGAATACTTCGAAAAATCCTTCCTACATGAGAAAGAAACGCAAAATTAGATTACCCTGTCACGAGCACCCTGAAAATCGTGCTGCACCTCTAACCAACCGTAAGTAATACAATGAAAGGACTGATAGAGTTTCCCTCGTTGACAGAGGTCCCTTCTTCTTTATCTTATCCTGATTACCCACACGAGACATTGCTGGTTGGTTGGTGGTTGGTAAAATAGCGCAAGCGAATTCTGCGAGACATTGCTAACATATGCGGGCGGCGCACATTTCTTCTTCTGAACCGCAAACATATATAGGGCAAGAAATCGCTTTTCTGCTCCGATTCACCTGAAGATAAACATTGCTCGAATAGAACAGACATCTCGTGAGCTAATGCGCTCTGCAGTGTGTGCACGGAAGTATAGGATCCGCCTTGCGTGTGCAGCTTGAAGAGAAAATAAGTAGCGGCGGATAAACGGATATTTTCTCGGATTATTAAATCGATACAGGAAGTACATTGATTTCAGTTTTAGCGGAACAAACGGAAAGCAGAGAGGGCGTCGGTCTCTCGAGAGGCGGATACAGCCGTCGGAAGGCTTGGATCCGAAACGCTGCTAATCTGACGGCGGAATCTATATTGATGAGGTTCAGGTAGCTTTCAAAGTAACCGAATCGTAATTACATGGGAGCACTGGGGGCGTAGTTACGCTTTCTATTTTTTTTCGCTCCCACGTGCCTTCTAATATTTTTTTGGTATGTCTATGGTTTGTGCGGGTGGTACGTCAAACAACTGTAAACGCGAACTGCTATACTCTGAGAGCAAGATGTGCCCAGAAAACACATAGGGGTTGTATTTTTCTTATTAAAGTATGCCATTTGACGCAGGTCGGCAGTAGATGTATCGATAGGATACAAGTGTATTTGATGAGGATATACGCAAGAACATGTCTCCTTTTTGGCTTTTTGGAACATGTCTCCTGGCTTTTTGTCTCAAGTTATCTCGAGTCAGTGTATTTTATCAATACGAGAACATGTCTCGTGACTCTTGATATATCATCAGTATACGTGTTATAGGATGCAGCTCTGTCGGCATTTCTGCTCAGTGTGGGATGGTTAGTTGGTTAGTAGTATTGTCGTGTTGAGTGTTTTGCTTGATGGTGGCATGTTCTTGCACTGTGCCATGGTGGTGGTACTCCAGCAAACTGAAGGTAGGCCTCGTCATTTCGTACATTAGTGGCGGTAGCTAAGACTACGTAGGTACTTACCTTTTGTGACCCTAGGAATAAACACACCGTCAACATGACGATCGTCCCGAAAAGTGGTTCACCACTCATGTCGAAGTTTGAGATCATCTTTTTGGGTCACTTCACACTCTCAGAAAAAAGGGTGGAGTAGTTACACCTTTCAGGAGGTAATAGTTGTCGCATATGCTGTGCCTAAAAGGTTGCAACAACAACAACAACAAATAAATCATGACTATGGCCTGGGGTGGTTCACCGCTTGAGAGCAGTACACTACCCCATTACACGAGAAACATGAGATGTGAAATATGAAAATGAAGTTATGTGCAAGTATAATTCTTGAACTCCCGTCCTCTGGTTGCGCAACGTTACGTCACACAGAAGGAAGACTGCATCTTAAAAGGTTGCAAAGTTCTACCTGCTACCTACGAATGATAAGGGTTACCGCTTCTGATTCGGCGAGCGAGGGGGGCGTACGCCTTTTCGTAGCAATTTGGATATATGATAATTGCTTTTGCCACCCTTTTACACCCTTTATTAGACGTGATGTTGACCTGGCTTGTAACTATAGAAGTTGCCACCTTTTCACACCCTTTTTTCTTAGAGTGTATGTTGTTGTCATGGGCAACATCATCACTTCTCACCCATGTCATCATCACTTCTCCATTTATTGTTGCTGTTGTCGTCTCGCCACGACACGTGTCACCTGTCTACATAATAGCGCTACTCATGTGGAACATACAGAAAACAAGGAACATGGTCACGGCTCATATACTGGACGGCCGTCTACATAGCCAGCAAAGAAACGATGCGGCTTTTATAGTGGTGCCCGTTTCTTCCTGCTCCCTTGTGCGTTAAGTGATTTCCTGTCAAGCATAACTATCTGCGCATGACAAATTGACCATTTTCGCAAACTCATTTTACAACTTTGCCAAGTGCCTTTTATAGCTGGTACTCTATGGGCATTGTTATGGTTACCATCCGGGAAGAGCTTGGCCACGTGCCAGCGCCATGTGCAAAAAAAAAAAAAAAAAGAAAGAAAAACGAATCTGGCAGTTATGATGCAAGTTACAGTGGCATCTAATCAATGACAACGACAGAGCTGTTTATTTGAGCTCCCCTGTCGCTACGTGCATGGTGTTCGCCCTGTCGATTGTGGTCCGCAGCAAGATCTTATGCAGTTCCTAGGACGGCCCTATAATGCCGCTCTTCACTTCCGCACACACACGCAATACGTCTCTGCTACTGCTGCGAGCGCCGAGGAGCCGGCACAACTCTTCACATGCCCTGACGACATGTGAAGCCGTAACCGTCGCTGCCACTGTTCCTCCGAGGCACGGAGGCACGCGACGCCAAGGTATTGGTGGTGGTAGTGCTGAAGGAGCTCGCCGTTGTCGGCCTAACATGCCAACGTCACACTCCACAGCGCCACACACACGTGAACGTCACACGCCGACGTCACAGCCAACGTGACTCTCCGAAATTACCAATCTGCATCTCGGGTCTCATTTCTCGCTCGGGTCTCATTTCTTCGCTTCATCTCGCGCCAAGAGAGAGAAACTCCTGCGGCGCGCGCAGGGTTTTCGGCGATGCGGCGTACGTACAGGACAGGCTCTTCAGGAAATTGAGCCTTCAATAGCTTGTCACCGTAATAGCTATATATGTAGACTACACAAATGTCAGCTGGTATTCTGGGCTTTATTACACATTACTGCAGTGCAATCTTCTACAGTACATCTTATATATGTGCCAGTGCGTGAACCAGCAGCCCCAGATGCGCTCTTTTCCGAATTTTATGAACATTAGAGTGTTGCGACTAGACCATAGAATGTCAGAGCTCTTGTACCTTTTATGCATTACAGATAAAACGAATGTGGCTGGGACGAACGTCAGCACGGGCCTCAGCAGAATCGAAGGCAGGTTGAGCTGCCGTGCCGTATGACGTCATCGTTGACGACGGTGCTAATGACGACGTTGATAACAAGGAGAACAGGAAGTAATATAATGATGATGCCTACTTATGTTAGCAGACAGTGCATTCTCCATTTCTTTTTCTTTTAATTCTTACTTATCATTCTTTCATTTCCTTTTTTTTTTTTCGTGGCTTTGTAATAGAGATGGGACGAATCCAGAATTTTCCAAATCCGAATCGAATTTGAATCCAAGGACGGTTCTGCGAATTTCACGAATCTTTCGAGTCTCGAATCTTTCGAATCCTTTCTATAAAAGAGTTTAAAAAGCCAGGAAAAAAAACAAAGAAGAAAAAACTTCTACTGAAAAGTGTTCTGAAGCAGAATATGATACCGTACCGTAAAATATACCCATATAGTTCTTCTTAAACGTAATTTATTTCGCATGTTTTTCATCGACTACAAGAAATTCGTAAATTCTCGAGTCTGAATTATTTCCGTAAACCTAAGCAACAATCAAAAGCAAAACCATGTTGCTCTTAAACTCATAATGTAACAGTTCCTGACTGAACTCTTTCTGAGTCCAGAGCAATGTAAACAAACAAACAAGAAAACACCCGTCGGCCAATGAGGCTCGGCGGACTCCGGAGGCCGGAGGCACCAACTTGCAGGGGGAACAAACAAACGTAGTTGGCGGATTCGAAAGATTCGATTCGCCATTTTGGGCACTGGGATTCGGATTCCCGAATCTCGAATCCCTGCCTAGGATTCGAGGATTCGCGGATTCGCGGATTGGGTTGACACATCCCTACTTTTTTACACGAACAGTGCAGCGCACGCACCTTCGTGATCTCACAGCCACTCGAAAACAAGGGAGCCACAAAACGAAGAACAAAAGAGAATTGGAAAATGTAAATCTCAAAGAAACAGATGCGTAGTTTAGACCACTTTCTCAGTGTTTACTCAAATAAGGTCCACAACATGTATGAACACCCTCATAGAGGCCATGGATGCTTTGCGCTTTAAGGCTCAGGTGTACGGCCTGTGCTTGTATATTCCATTATTCATGTTCCGACCCGAAACCTTTGCTGCAGCGGGTGAAAGCAAAGCAAAGCAAAGCAAAGAACAAAGAGCGCAATAAAAAAAGAAGGAAATAATCGGGAAAAACGAGAAAAACAATCCCCCGTCACTTTTCTGAGCTTTGACGTCAGAAATTTTCCTCTAGGCAACGTCGGAACACGGTGCTTTTCAAACACATTCGAAAAGAAGACAAGTATAAATATGAAGAGCTAGTGAAGTTCACTCTTTTGAAGCGTAGAGTTCGAAGCGAAGGAGTTCCAAACTAAACGCACTGTAAAGAAGAAGACGCGCGGAGGCGAGGCGTGTGTTATAGTTATGCTTGTTGGTGAGGGAGAGTGCCTGAACAGGAAAGGAAATACGGCAGCTGGTTTACATGCGTCCGAAACAAATGTTCTACTACTCTGCGTTTGTATAGCAGTTGCGCAAGCACGAGCATGGAGCTGTAGAAAAATCTGTGCAGTAAAGGTGGCGGCAAACAGCAGTTGTTCGTATCACAAACTAAGGAAGAGAGAGGAGATATGGTCTTGTCCGCATTGCAGAAATGTTCCTGGAAAATACGTTTCCTGTTTCTTTTTTTTTTTGTTTTCTTGTTTTATACCACACGTTTCACGCTTTGATCGTGGGGCTCTTTGAGTCTCTATATCATCTACACGTAATTTATAAAAGTTTGAAGGTGGGCTCTAAAGCCCAAAGAAGGTTTCTACGAGCGTCGAAAAACGAAAGAAAAACGAAAAAATACAAAAAAATTGTAGTACGATGTGCACGTCTTGTTTTATCTGCATGTTTGCTTTCGTTAAAACTATAGGTGAACGCGCCGCGGCTGGCCAAGTGGTTTCTCGACGTCGTACGGCGCATGGTACGGTTATCTCTAGTATTTGATGTTATTGTTAAAGGAAAATTTATTAAACTCAAGAACGGAATATGAACTGCTGCTTCACACCTTAGTTGACATACGCCTTACATACATACACACATACACTGTTAAAACAGAACTTCACCACATACCACCAGGCGCCTATCTGGGACAGATTATCTTGTCCCAGATAGGCGCCTCCCCCCTGTTTTGAACAAATCATGACACAGAATGATATCATTCAGTATGATGGTTGGTTAGGAGCGTGCTATGTGGTGAAGTTCTGTTTTAACAGTGTACTTACATGCTTGCTTACATACACACATAGTACTCCTTAAGTTCGCCACCCTAGATGTCTGCGATTATCTACAGTATGGAATGCAGTATAATGAGTATATACACAGGTGCAGAGTATTTACAGGGCAAATGAGAGCACGTGAATGGCGCTCAGGGAGGCGCACCAGAGATGGTCACACACCCACTGTGAAGCAAGATAGAAGGGTGATGCCGCCATTTGCACGCGAAGTCTTGCACACCTAAAGCGAGCAGTTCATTCTAACGCTTTGGTGAGCAAACGCGCACGTTGCGAACTAACAAGAAGATAGAGGTCGTCCGCTGGCGTCGGGCCACAGCAGTGCAACGAGCTTTCCACAGCACCAAAGTACCATACGCAGTGAGCAAGACACATAGGCGATGTGGCCGCCTATGGTCGAGCTGTACAGGACACAAGATGTGTGTGGACCGTCTGACTATGCTCCAGAATGTACGAGCAACGTGGCACTCGAAGATAACATACTGGTTAGTCTCCTGGTGCGCACAGTATGGACAAACGTCTGATGTTGTTACGTTCCATGAGTGGAGACGATCACGAGTTGGCTGGATTCCCCAGGCAAAACTCTACACGACGTCTGCGTCGTATGCGGGTCGCCCTTTACACTCTAAAAACAGAGCTTCGCCGCATAGCACGCCCCTAGCCAACCATCATTACGAATGACAACATTCTCTCCCTTGATTTGATGAACACTGGGGGCGTACGCCATTTTTGTGGCAATTATAAACTGCATAATACCTGAAAAATGGCGTACGCCCCCCGTATTCAGCAAATCAGGGGAAAAACGATATAACTCGGGACGATGGTTGGACAGGAGCGTGCTATGTGGTGAAGTTTATTTTTAAGATTGTAGAACGCAGGATCCCTCCCTCTGCAACACGGAGAGAACGCAGAAACTCCACAACGCACCAATAAATCGCCTCTGCCGTACCAAGCCACAGGCACTCCGCAGAAGACAGGTTTGTCCGCGGGAGCCTTATCACATTATTTTCGTGCCGTTCGGCACTACGGTGACATGCATAACAACACTGCTCCTGAGTATCGTCCCGAATGACAATGTATCCTTTTTAGGCTATATCATTTCAGACATCCCACCATTAGTGGTGAACTGGGAGTCGGCGATTCCGGCCTTTGTTACGGGCCTCACTAATGAGTCAGAGGAACCGCTAGAAGAAGGTTCCAATAGCATCTGCATAAATTCGATATAACTGGGAAGTGCGGTCCCTTTATAGTTGGAGGATTATGTTAACGATGTCACACTATATCTTCATCGATGTGTTCCGGAGGATATTATTTCCTCGTAATGACATTGTGTCAAAGTCGTACGTCAGCGTCGTTATATGCCACCGTTTCTTCGCTTCTGCGTAACGCGCGTCACTTTTCTTTTTCTTTGCTGTGTGTTTCATTGTCAGCGGAAAGCTTGTTCTTCTTGACAATAGAGAGTTTTAGCAGACCGTTGATAAGATGGCTTGCGTCGAACCGTATCAACCGGAACCAATCAGTGGATACGATTCTGAGTCACGCACAACTGCGATTGGTTCCGATAGGCCCGATAACCTTATCAACGGTATACTAAAACTCACTATTGACGCAGTGTACATTGCGTCTCGGTTATCCGGTTCTCTCCAGAATAACGTGGACTAGTCTTCGTGTCACGTGCAGTGGTACAAAATGTACACCGTGCGTTCTGGCTTCTTTTTTTTAGTTCCGTGTTAGCGCCGCGAAGCAACTGTGGCTATGAGCGGCGTGCAGATGTGGACAAATGGAGAGAGGACAGCAGGAAGGAGTGGGAGACAGGGGGGGGGTTAGTATGCGTCCTGGGCCGACTTCAGAGGGAACTGTGCCGACAATCGTCTGGAAAGTCTTCGGAAAACCCGGGGAAAACCTCAGACAGCGCAGCCGGTGGTAGGATTCGAACCCGCCGCCTCCCAGTCTGTATGTCATGCATGTATGCATGTATGCGTGCGTGCGTGCGTGCGTGCGTGCGTGCGTGGAGAGGTATAAGTTGAGATGTAAAGCGGGTTGAGAGGGTAATTGTAATTTAAGGTAAATGATATTGAATTGAAGTATTTGAAGGTAATTAAGAGTAAGAGGTAAAGGTAATTAAAGGTAGTTAGAGGTAATGAAAGCAAAGAAAGTTGAGTTCAAAGGTAATGAATGTAAGGTATATGTAATTAAGAGAAAGATTAAACGGAATTAAAGATTACCGAAGGTAACCACAGGTTACCAGAGCTAATTAAATGTAATTGAATGTAATTAACGTTAATTTAAAGGAAATTGAGAGTAATTAAAGCGAATAAACGTAATTAATGAGAATTAAATGAAATTCAAGATTACCATCGCCAAGTAGAGGGTAATTGAAAGTAAGGGTAAATTGCAGTAATTGAAGCTAATTATAGAATAATTAAATTGACCTAGATATAGTAATTGAAAGTGTCGAAAAGGAAATCTAGTATAGAGGGGAAGTGGATAACCGGAAGTCATGTTAGACGGAAGTGGATACCCGGAAGTCAAGTATAGACTGGAAAAGGCGCTTAATGCAAACGCATTTCGCTCGCATTTACCACTACATCGCCTCTGAATTTTTTCATATCCGCCGTGCAAGCTTGTAGAGATATGTCGGACGGTACGGTACGGTACATTGAGTTTACAGTGCATGAAACAGTGTACGCGCACAGGAGTGAGGATGTCGATTTTGTGTCGATCTTGACCGCTATAATAAGCAGAAATGCGTCAAATAAATTCGGCACCCATGCAACACCCCATGCAAACACCATCGAAGATTTCACTGAGGTGTTGCACGGTGCGGCTCACGTGGCGTCCAAGATTGTCACTATACGGGACACCTGCACTCGAGTTGACATGGAGTTCGAGAGGTTGCGCGCGGTTCGCCGCAGAGCGGAAAGGAGATTCCGTCGGACAAGCAACCAAGACGACTATAGCGAGTCATGCCGACTGCAGCGGGTGATCCGACGTCACGTACAAAAACTGTCCCGGCAGCAGTGGCGACAGTTCTGCTCAGTGCTTACTCCGTCTACACCGACGACTCGTGTGTGGCAGCTGATTCGGTCACTTGGGTCGCAAAGCACACAACTGCAGCCTTTCAGAACCTTAGCTCTTCACTGGAACACAGACGAGAGAACACTTGCAAATAACTTTTGCAGGCTGGTTATCAGATCATCTGAATCATCGCGGACACAGGCATATCATCGTTCTGCTGAGGAGGCTTGCAAGGTCACAGACCTGACAAAAGATGCACTCGTAGCCTCTCACGACGTCGACTTCAGTGTTGCGGAATTTACTGCCGCATCAAGTCAAGGCGAAGCAAATCGTCGCCAGGTCCCGACGGGGTCACATACAAACACATCCAATATCTCGGCGTCGAGGCGCAGGAAGCTTTGATGAAGATCTTCAATGAGATTTGGCATGACGGTGCGCTTCGCCCCGCTTGGAAAGTTTCGAAGCTGGTCCCAGTCCTTAAGCCAGGAAAGTCGCCTCGTGATATAGCAGCCTTTCGACCAATAAGCATGTCCAGCTGTGTCTGCAAGGTGATAGAGAATGATCCTACACCGAATCGAGTGGATCCTAGAAACAAACAAATTATTTCCGGACTGTATGTCCGGTTTCAGGAAGGGCAGATGCATCATGGACGGCATATTGGATCTGGTCACCTTCGTGGAGCATGAGCGAGCCGAAGGTCGAGTCACGGTGGTGGCCATTTTAGACATTCGCAGAGCATATGACACGGTTCGTCATCACCATGTACTTCATGGCCTGTACATCCGTGGAATTCGCGGTCGGCTCCTTCGCTGGATTGCGGACTTCCTACGAGGCAGTTCCGTATACACATGCACGCAGAAGACGAAGGCAGTGACAATCACGACGTCTCCAGTGATGTACCACAAGGGAGTGTACTTAGTCCCCTACTATTCAATGTAGTTATGACACTTCTTCCCCAGCAACCCCCTAACGGTGTGCATATCGGTGCGATGATATATGCCCATGGTCATAGGGAGTTCAGTTGCCAGCTTTGCAGCGGCGGCTTCAGGCAGCCCTTGATTGCACACACACATTCTTGACTGAAAGGGGGGGGGTATATATAAGTTTAATAAACAGGAGGTGGCGTCCACGCAGGGAGAGGCAGGGGGCTTGACTGAAAGGGGCATGGACATATCCCCCGAGAAAACTGTGTACCTGCCTTCCACTAGGAAGAAGATGACGAACTTCCAACTGAAGCTCACCGATCAGCCGATTCAGGGAATGCCACATCACCGTTTCCTATAGGAGTTGTCATCGACCGTCAGCTATCATGGGCTGCTCACGTTAAGTGCTTGAAGGACAGAGTCGTCGCGCGTACCAACATCCTGCGTCATTTCGCAGGTCCCAGCTGGGGAATGTCGACCTCGTCCCGCCTCACTGCTCATAAAGCACTTATTCGGCAGGTGATGGCATATCATCTACCGGTCGTGCATGGCATTAGCGAGACCTCGGAGAAGACGCTCCAGAGCGTCCTGGCAAGAAGTCTCAAAGTCTGCCTAGGTGTACCCGTTGCTTCTTCCAACACACTGTCTACAGTGGAGGCCAGAGAACCACCGGTGGATATATTGAGGACGCAAGAGACTCTGCGGCACTACATCCGACTGCGCACGCAGCACGACAGACATCCTCTGGTACGGAAAGTGCACCGTAGAAACTCTTCTTTCTCCGAGGCAGTTTCCCCATACCGCAAGACTCTGCCTAAGAGGCTTTCTCCGTGTACGATCTTACATCCTCCATGGTCGCTTGGCTGTCCTCGCGTCTACACCACGGTGCCAGGTGTCCGTCATCAAAAGTCAAATCTGCCGCCTTCGACCCTGAAACAATACTGCCTATCCATGTTGGAGAACAACCAACCAAGAATTGCTGTGTTCACCGATGGCTCCACGACGAAATCCGGATCTGCAGCGGCATACGTGGTACCGCAGCACTCCAAGGAGGGCATAGTACGGTTATCCCATAGGACCTCTTCCACGACAGCGGAACTGGTAGCTATACACCTTGCCGTGAGATACATAGCCACGTACGCGCGACCTGCGCACTGGATTGTCTACAGCGACCCAAAAGCTGGTCTGGAGGCCATGTTGGCTTTCTTGGGGAACAGTTGGACAGCTTCAACGGTGAAGGAGATCGTAACGGAATACAAGAGCTGTACGGACCTGGGACATGACGTTATCTTCCAATGGATCCCGGGGCACATTAGCATCCGCGGCAACGAAACTGCAGACGAGCTAGCTGGAATTGTACACCTGGCTTCCACCAAATACGTCGTGATGTATACAGGGTCGGGCAGCTAAGGTCCATGACAGACGACATGTGCAAACGCAAATGGCTACAAGGTGGAGGTGATTGTGGGTCATCTCTTCTCAGAAGAATAGACCCGGAACTAAAATTCAGCATCCCTCCCTCGACTGCCAGAAGTATCAAAACATTTCTACATCGTGCACGCCTGAACGTCCCGTATGGCCGGCATTTCCTGCATATGGTGGGCAAGGCGGATTTCCCGGATTGCCCAGTGTGTGGGATGGAAGAAAATACCGAACATATTTTTATGGAGTGCAGAAGACATCAGTCCCAACGCAAGACATTGCGTGCCGCTCTAACTCGTCTGGACAACAGAGCTTTCTCTATAGAGAAGGTCTTGGGGACGTGGGACGCTAACCAGAGAGACGCCGCATTCAAGGCTCTCGTAGGCTTCATCTGAAGTTGTTCTCTTGATTCTCAGTACTAATTCATCTGTACGTGACGCCCTGGTTCCTGTGTGGCGCGATCCTCTGACGGTCATGTGCCCGTGAACAGTGCCCTAGCCTAGTCATCTCTCTTTCCTTGTTGTTGTTTTTCGTAGCTTTTTCTGGGAGTAGCAGAACTTGTCAGGTGACAAGTTCAACCTCTCCGTATTATTTTTAGTCCATCCAACTCCAAATTCGGCGCCTTTGGCCGCAAAAGTCATGTCCCTCTTTTTCTCTTAATTTAGCACCTTAGAAACTGATTGATTGATTGACATCATGTGACGAGAAGGGACGACCGTGGTGCTTCTGCCGGAGCCTGGACAATACCACCTGAATGGAGTCCACACCATGCCCCCTCGCTGTAGGGGTGCAATATCTCTAACACCATGTCACAGATCATAATTTCCTTTCTGCGTCTCGATCCGTTTCCCCTCCTACTAACGCAGCTATAGTCAGGTGAGGGACAGCTGGGATCGACGTGTGAAGACGACGGCCTATCAGGAACTCAACCGGACTGAAGCCGTTTGTTAATGGTCTATAGAACGATAGTTCTGAATAGGAAGAGCCTTGTAAGCGTCTTTGATGTGCTATGGTTGTGCTATGTCTTGCAAGCATCGTCTGGCTTCTTGAGCTTCGACGAATCCATTGCTTTGAGGAAATCGCGGACTTGATGTCTTGTGCTCGAAACGCCATTCTTTGACGAATGAAGAAAAATCGCTCGCAACTAGAGCTTGGTACTGCGGTCCATTGTCGCTGATGACAACGTCCGGGTTTCCGTGCTTTGCAAATACAGACTTCAGGGGGTTAGTGACCACTGCACTAGTTAACTTGATCGCAGGCGCTACTACGGGATACCTTGACTAGTAGTCCGTTGCCAACAGCAACCACTTTCCAGAGAGATAAAAAAGATCCGTTGCCACCTGCCACGGACGCTCAGGGAACGGTGAAGGCATTAGGGGGTGGGGAGGTGGATATGTGAAGTTAAAATACGCGGAGAGATTGGTCGCATTAGGGGTTCATGCCGATTTGTGAACTCCTGGATGCAACGAGCGCACCTTCTAACCATATCCTCGATGTCTACATCTCAGGCCACCGGACTGACTGCGCACGTATCTCGAGCTACGTGCGCAGACAGATCTGCGTGCGACAGACGTGCCGACAGACATTCCGTGCGTCGACAGACGTGCGAGACAGATCTGTCTCTGCACTTTGTTCTTCCGGAGCGTCTTTCGTGAAGCTTGGCAAGTATGTCCTTCCTCACGATCACGGGAACGATAATCCGAAACCCTTTCATAAGAAGTCCGTCGTCACAGGAGATACACACCTGTCACTAGTCTTTGCAGCTTTCGTCATCGTGTGCTCTGTCTGGCCAAATCCTGCTGAATATACAGGGTGTCCGGTGAGAAAGTGTCATTAAATTTCTAAAAATAGGTTTAACTTCAGAAAATTGTGAAACTACTTGGAATACACACACACAGACTTTTGCCACAGATTCAGGCCGTTTGCATTCGCGTCACACATTAATTAAGCTAATTTTGCTAATTAAACTCGAAAATTAGCCAAACAGAAGTAACGTTTTCTTGATGAATTCTTGAAGCCAATGGCCGTAGCACACTATTCCCACCGAAATCACTGGTTTTTTTCAGAAGAATTGCATAAAAATTTGACAGCCGCAAAAGCGTCCCAGTGCGAGGTGCGCTTGCTGATATTTACGTTTGCGGAACTTTTCGTTCCATCCAAAATACCCCCTCATATGCGAACAAGGACATAATCACGCCTTCCGCCCTTATCAACGTGCATACCGTCAGTCCCCAGCCACTGATAACGTCGGTTACCGCGGTAATGCCCTCGATCGGGCGTGGCTGTTTCCACTTTGTCTCGATAAAGGCAGAGACAGCATTTACACAAACGCAAATTTCATGGAGCACGCCTTGCCAAGTACCCTGTGCCCTGTATGTCGGCAGCATCTGGCAGAAAACATCTTGAGACTGGGCGCTCGTTGAGTTGCGACAACCTCTGGTCTGTCGCCGGGAAGTACTACGTAGCGTACGACGTGCCCCTGACCTACACTCTTAAAAATGAACTTCACCGCATAGCACGCTCCTAGCCAACCATCATCTCGAATGATATCCTTATCTGCCCTGATTTGTTGAAAACGGGAGGCGTATGCCTTTTTTGTGACACTTGTGCTGTTCATAATTGTCACCAAAAAGGCGTACGCCTCCCTTTTTCAACAAATCAGGGCAGATAACGATATCATTTGAAATGATGGTTGGCTAGGAGCGTGCTATGTTGTGAAGTTCATTTTTAAGAGTGTATGCAGAGAGAGAGAGAGAGATAGGACTAACCGTTTCACAAGCTCTACAGTGCCTGTGAAACGGGTGAAACATTTTTAAGAGTGTATACACTCTTAAAAATGTACTTCACCGCATAGCACGCTCATAGCCAACCATCATCTCGAATGATATCATTATCTGCCCTGATTTGTTGAAAACGGGAGGCGTACGCCCCCAGTTGTCATCAAATCAGTGCTGATAACGATATCATTCGAGATAATGGTTGCCTATGGGCGTGCCATGCGGTGAAGTTCACTTCTGAGAGTGTACTCACGTAATCCATCCTTCTTTCACAGTTTGTTAGTTTATCCTTTATTTCCTATTCCTTTTCTTTTTATTTATTATATTCTTCTTTCCTTTATTTTTCTTTTTTCTTTGCGGAATAGCAAGTCGACGTCCCGTTTGGCTGGCCTTTCCTCTTTTTTCTTTCTTTGTTCTAATAAAGTATTCCCCCCCCCCCCCCCCCCATGGAGACATACCGAAACATTCCTGTTAGGAAATATGATACCCCAACGTCTAAATATAATTTGTATTTACAATAGTTGATGAATGAATTAATGCACCGGGAACTATTATGTATTCGCAATATGCTCCCACAAAAACGTGCATCACTGCTCACGCGTGTAACTTTCGGGCGCAAATTTAAATCGCGGCCGGTTCACCTGCAGGATGATCGGCGGGTCTCCCTAAAATTGTGAAAGACAGTACAAGGAGAAAAACACGCAAAACAAGTGGGAAAACACACGGAAAAGATTCCGTATCGGGACATCCAGTCTGTTTACGCGGCATTCGAGTGGAAGGTTGCTGCTAAGCTCCGAGTGCAATTCCTCCATGGTTCCTTAGCACCAACCATGTGCATCATGCAGAAGTACACTATTGGAACCCATTAAACGGCCGATCACCCAGCCATAACAAAGCGCACGTGAGATCAATACGACCCCATTCCAGGAACTGGTATTCCAGCAGGGGAAATTGTAGCATCTGTCCGTAATAGACATTAAACCCAAAGGACGGGGATACATACCGATGCCTCTCTGAATGGTGTAACCCCTAATTCCCATTTAGGGGGATCAGCAAATACGCTAAGGTACTGTTACTCTGAAACGGCTACATACGCTATGTATTGCGACGTTACACGTTAGAGGGCAGTCAATTAGCGAGAATAGTGTAGTGTGTCTCGCAAGTCTGTAGAGACCTTTCTATCTCTCTTTGCTATTTGCTGCCTTGTGGTACGCTCCAAAGAAGGCAGTTTCTTTCGATTGAATCGGGTCTGTCCGCGGTTTTCGCTGTTGTGCTCGTATAAATATGGCTGAGAAGAAAAACCCCTTTAAGGAATTATCTGTTTGTGTGTAATGAGTAAAATGATTACCGTAAAGGTGGTTAATTTCGCGGTCTTAACAATTCACGCATTCGTGTGGGAGCGTGGGGTTGGAGAGTATTTCGCGAGAGCTTAATTTTGCGAATTCGTGTGGAAGCGGACGGAAGCGGAAATCACGGGATCGGGGAGTTCGGGGGTTTCATGACATTACCGACAGTAAACAACGGGAATTAGCCTGCTCTACACGCTCACTCTTAGAAAAAAGGGTGGAGCAGTTACATGTGTTAGGAGGTAATAGTTGTCACATATGTTGTGCCTAAAGCATGGCAGTAGTTCTACCTGCTACCTACGAATGATAGGGTTACCGCTTCTTATTCGGTGAGCGAGAGGGGCGTACGCCTTTTTGTAGCAATTTGGATATATGATAATTGCTTTTACCACCCTTTTACACCCTTTATCAGACGCCATGTTGACCTATAGGTTTTAACTATAGAAGTTACCACCTTTTCACACCCTTTTTTCTTAGAGTGCTGGCTGGCTTACAGAGGCTTACCGTGAACACCAATCCCGTAACAATGATATATGTGCTGGTTTTGTGAAAGCAGGTATCTGCACTGCCATGCGATACACTATGCGAATAAGAGAGAGAGAGATACATGATGACGATGATATGTTATATGTTATGTTATATATGTTATATATATGATATGTTATAGATATACATTATATATATGTTATATATATGATATGTTCTAGAAATGTTTTGGCAAGAACAAATTTTTGAGAATATCGGGGGGGGGGGGGGGGATATACATTTATCAGAAGGAAAGGTCTGCCAGACCATGGTCGGCATGCTATCCCATAAAAAAAAAGGGGGGGGGGGGACTCCTGGAGGTAAGTGGATTTGTCTTTGTGGAGCTCATATCGTCGCGAATTCCAGTGCCCGTACTTTTTCATCCCCGCTACCTATATTTCGCGGAATAACCTTAATTCGACGCACCCTATCAGTCTTGAGCTCGGCAGCGCGCACTCCGATACATGGGCGCATGAGCAGCTAGCACTACATGGAAGAAAACACTGGTTGCCACGGGACATCTTGCGATGACCTAAGTCAGAAGGTGGCTGGAGCTTTCCGTGTACCGAGATGTATTCCCCTATCTATGCCATGAAAGGAGTACTGCACATTCTGGGACGAGTTGACTCCCCTGCTCGGCCGCTAGTACTGTTCTGCCTAGGACCATAAAGGAGAGTACTAGTGCCGCGTGAACTCGGAAACAGATGTCTGGTGGCTGAAGAACCACCATTGATTTACAAAAAGGTAGTCCAGCAGTTCAATCGTTTACAGGAAGCTGTGCCTGATCCGGACCCTCGACTCACCTCAGTTTCTCGCATATGCGAAGGACTCTTCCACATAAAGAGCATCGAACAAAATGACGCACACTTGGGCAGGTTCAAGAGGGGGGGGGGGGGGGGGGGGGTATATGTTTATTGAGAAAAAAAAACAAGGAAAGGTTAGTCAGGCAAAGGCCGACTTGTTATTCCTTTCGTAAAGAGGAACGGAAAAGGAAAGGGGACGAAAAGATAGGAAGAAAACGAAAAAAGGAAAGAAGGCGGCAAGAAAGAAAACGAAAAAAAAAAAGGGGGGGGGCAGGGGAAGGCAGCCCGCTGGTCTGAACAGTGAAGTGAGCGATTTTTTCTGGAAAGCTGGTTGGCAGATATTGCCGACGAAAGACAAACTGACCAGATGGGGTCTTCTCAGCAGCCCCATCATGTTCCAACAGCGGCGCCGAGGAGAATAGTGACCATGTGCTACGAGAGTGTGTCACAGCAAGGACTCTGTGGACACTCGTGTGTCGCCGCTTTTCCATTCGGTATCAGCCTATGCAACAGATGAGGACAAGGTTCGAACAGCTAATTATGATAATGACAGCTTTTACGCTTTGGAAATTTCGCTGCACAGCCGTAGCTCAGAATAGGAGGAACGGCCTGATGCTTCCTAGGCTCTCCATGGTGACTCAACTGGTAACAGACCACTTAGAACACAGACTTTTTTTGTTGGGTGAGCGGGAGTTCTTGCGACAGTGGTCCTGCCGCCACGTTGCTCTTTACAACGGACATGTACGACTAACGGGCCTCATTTATACATAGTGTACTTCTCTTAGTTAGGCAGCCACAAGTTAATGCACTTATGGTACGTACCTTGTATTTCTTGTATACTGGGTCTAGAGAAGGTAAATGACATCATTTTGCTTCTACAGGACGGCGGCCGTGTGGGACGCTAGTCCGAGACTTTTGCAGCAGTCAGGTTTTTGTCATATTTTGAACATTTCGTAGACAAGTGAAATAAGTATTCTATTCAGCACTACATTGAATGCGTTGGCAGCGTTGATCGTTATGTTTGTTCACCGCGCATTCTGCTTACATCTTCTTGTCCTGCAAAACAGCTGTAAAAAGGAAAAAAAAGGAAAAAAAAGCGGGTAACAAGAGTGGGAAACTATGCTGACTAGAAACAGACGAACCAAACAAGGAGAGAAAAAGAAAAATAGCTGTTATGATTATTATTATTTACTTTTTTTTCTTCGGGGTATGTTTAGTGAGCATGTATGTACCAACTCGTCCTTGTTCTTTCCACTTAAACCTATATTGTGCGTTTCTGTTAGATTTGCGAAGTTACGCGAACATCGGAAACTTATACGTATGGCGGGGTGCTAAGGGGGAAAGAGAGAGAGGGAGAGAAAAAAAAAGACTACAAAAACCAGAAAAGATGACGACGAACAACTTTTCATTTTGATGAAGGTCCCTTTCCAAACATCGACAGTAACGATGTCGACAGGAGAAGAAAAAAAAGAAAGGAAAAGAAAAACATGTCGAACAGAGAAATCTCAAAGTAAACAAGAAAGAAACAGACCTATAGCAGCGTTTTCTGTCGTGGCGCTAAAAGGCCTTGAACGTCAACTCACAATGTCGAGTCAAAGAATGAACAAAATGTTAACCGGCTGTAATTAAATCGGAATCGATCGCATTATCGGATTTCACTAATTATTGCCGTGATAAACCGCTGCTGCGAAGACGGCTTCAATCGAAATTGTAATTTCCTGGGAATGCGTCGTCTTACGGAGCTTTATGTAAACGGAATACGCTCGCTGTAAAAAGGGCCAGACGTATAGAAAAATCAAGAGCGATTTGGCTTTCCCCTGAATAATGATTTCCCCCTTTAAATCATTTGAAACGTGAACGTGATTATCGAGTACTTCGCACCCGCTGGTTTCTTTGCTGTGAGCTAAGCGCAACCACTATTCATGCAGACTGCTTACAGCTGAGGGCGTTAAATATGCCAGAATATATCGACTCAGAAACGAATAGAAGAGGGAAAAAAAATTAATGCTCTCAAGTTTGAACCTATAAGAGAGTCTCATGCGAATAATTTTCAATGGCTCGCGCTTGCAATTAATGTTTTGTCACGTCATGCTTTTTTTCCCCTATAATAAGTCAAGCTGCCGCTTCTCTCTTTGCTGCTCTTGATATGTGTCTGTGTGTTGTGGGGCGGCAAGCATGAGATGAAGATGTCATCAGTCGGTGTCTGAATGGTGGACGATATAGCCCACCATAGTCCAGGACCCGCTTGCATGAACATTGAAGAGATTCCTGGCAGCTTTCCTACAGCTCTCAACGCTATACTCGTGGGTAAAGCACAGAGTAGTGAGGACGCGAATGAGGTATACTACTTCCTCAACGTTCATGCAAGCGGGCACAGGTTCAGACAAGCGCGTGATTATGGTGGCATGATGGCAGCATCGGCGACATAATTGGGAGTAGATTTACACCTCAGGTGAGTCGTCCTACATGTGTGTGGCGACCTCCTGCACGTCCCGTTCACTCTTAAAATAAAGCTTCACCACATAGCACGTTGAAGGCCAACCATTGTACAGAGTGGTACCTCTATCACTCTTGATTTGTGGAAAGCGCGCGGCGCATGCCTTTTTGTGACAATTAACATTTCTGCGTAAGTGTCACATAAAGGCGTACACCTTCCGTTTTTAACAAATCAGGGGCGAGAACGATGTCACTCAGGATGATGGTTGCGGCTAGGAGCGTGCTATGCGGTGAAGTTCATTTTTAAGAGTGTAGGGTACACTCTTCAAATTGGATCTCACCATATTGCGCGCTCCTAAACCGTTAAAAATGAACTTCACCGCATAGCATTCTCCTAGCCAACCATCATCTCGAACGATATCGTTATCTGCTCCGATTTGGTGAAAACGGGAGGGGCGTACGCCATTTTTCTGTTAATTATGACCTGCATAATGCCACGGAAATGGCGTACGCCCCTCTTTTTCAACAAATCAGGGGAGATAACGTTATCATTCGGGGCGATGGCCTGCTAGGAGTGTGCTGTGCGGTGAAGCTCTCTTCTTAGAGTGTAGGACTGCGGATAGTTCCGACCTCCCTGGACTCTCTAACGTGCCCCGGAAATCTCCGACACGCGGCGCTGGAAGCAATGTCCAGTAGAAGGGCGGAAGGCATTAGGGCGAAGCTGAAAGAGACGCTTATATTATTATTACGCTTCTACTCGCTCGCCTCGAAACACTTCGCGTGCAGAACGACGACCTTTATCTCACGTTTGTCGCCGGGGACCATTGGCCACGAGAGCCACTCCATTGAGCATCAGCAGTAGCGCCATTTAGAACCCAGAAAAGAAGGCACGAGGAAGCCACCGCGGAACGTTAACCGCAATTCCGGGCCACCATTTATCAACTCCCACAGAGAACCGAATGGCAGCGGTATAGAGCCACTGACAGTCTCATGGTTTGGAAGGGCCCGGTCGATGCGCTCATTATCTTGTCCGTTGTAAGAGTGAATGGTACTTTGTGCTGCGGAACGTTGAATTATCCAATGTTCAATGCCATTGCTTAGCTTATCCTTCGCATTTCTACCACGGAACTTCCCCCCCCCCTTTCGCTGAGGATAAAATCGATTATTAGATATGCGCTATGCAGCGGATATGTCGATTGTGGAGGAATTTTTGATTCAGGCATGCGACCAAGAGTTTGCGTTTCTATAGGTAGATTCAATTCGGTGACGATGGTTCAAACATGTTCTCTGCTTTCTTAGCGAGCATTTTTTCACTCGTGTTTGTGTGTGACGATTGCCACGATGAATCGCTACAGCAACAACAACAACAACAAGAAATAGATCATGACTATGGCTATGGAATCGCTACGAAGCTCTCGTTGCATGCCACTTTTTATGACGTCACGTAAAAGCGGCTTGGAAAGTTCCGAAAAAAAAAAAAGGTCAGGAGGAATAGAAGCTGGGTTTTCAAGCCCCGGGATACATATTCACACAGAAAGTACCAATGCAGCGTGCACTCGTGGTGCGCAAGAGAGGTTGTTTGTTTGTTTATGGGATTGAGGAGCTCCTTTCATTGGTTGCCAGTCTGCGACGTCACGTGAGTCGCCCACTAGTGAAGCGCGCGCCTTCTCTCTTTCTTTCTTTCTTTATGCGGTTGTATTTAGCGTGCCCGTCCAGAGTCTGAAGCACAGTGATCGACTCGTCGCACTTGCTTCCTTTTGCGCCAATAAAATTGCTCTGCTGATATGACGTCACGGCACACCAGAAAGAACTGGGAGAAATCGCCACCGCACTCTTGTAACTAATTTCCTCAGGAAATGCGCGCTTCCCAAAAGAAATATTTTGCGTAACAGTTAGTGAAGCTATAGTATGTTCATATCACGCGGGGAAACAAATGTATGTTCGACGTGCCCTCTATTCTTCTTTAAAGGGACTGTGACACTTTGGTATATGTGGTTCATTACGTCATTCACACGCATATAGTACTGCATGACAGAGTACTGAGGGAAAAAATAATTCATCTTCTACTCGTCGTACATGGCTAGATACAGTCCCTTGAACACACGTGTGCCTCAATCTGAAACGACAGAGGGGCTGGAGCTACGATCATTCCCATTGGTTCTTGCTAGCACGTGAGCCTTCCCGCGCTGCCTCATTGGCAGACACGCATGCAGTGATGCCAGAGCCGGATGCGCTTGGATATTCGCGATGCCAATCGTTTTTTATCATCATCAACAACAGATAAATTAATGATGATGAATGGGGAAATTCGCCACATGAGGTGCGGCCCACTACCACAAGGCACAATGGACGGAATGAGATGTGTCCTGATGATGAGACGATGAACGATGCTGAATAGGGGTCGACACTCAGTGGAGTCAGTGAGACAACTTTAATATTTATCCGCCGTAAAGCGGCACGAAGTGTCACAATCTTTTTAAACTTTTACGTAATCTAGTCTGATATTTTCATACCTAATCTAATATGTAATCTATCTTGTATTCTTAAATAACAAAAATAACAAAGACAGTTAAGAGCATCAACTGTTTACTATATACATAAAAACAAGACTTTCGTGCAGTAGGCTGCACTTCTTCAGGTTTGAGGACCTGTTACAAGTGGTGAGGCATATATCAAAAACCAAGTCACATGGTACAAGAGAAAAGGGTAAGGGTGAAGAGAACTACAAATGCAATACAAATATCAACAAAAATGAAAAACAAAACGCAATCAATAGGAGGTGGCTGCACAAGGTCAGACAGACATACAGACGAGTCGGAGTTGTACGTGGAGGAAACCAATGAACATCACATGAATAGGCACAGCAGCCAGTTGGCACAAAGAGCTTTAGAATGCGTACGGCGAATTATTCTTATTAGTTATTATAAGTATTCTTAACCATAATCCCTAACCTGATAGCTATATCTGGACTGACTGGAATTGACTGAACATTTTCAAGAAACAGAGTGGAGCGTACATCTCAATTTGTGCGTTAATTGGCAGCCGTACAGCGTCAATGCGATCGTGTACATATACATTCCATCTATTCTACTTGACCTTCATTCTATTGGGGCGCCTAAGCCCCATTCTGTTGACCGCTACACTGCCCAGACGACTTCCCATTTGAATACATCTTTTGCCCACTCTATATGCCTAACTTCACAACTTTTCTTTTTATTTTTTTCTGACGAGATGTCTTTTGCATCAGTTACACAGTTAGAGTCACTGCCCAATATAAAATTATTAATGGTATTCGCGGAGACGACAAGTCCCGTTTCTCCTTTCGTAACCATCATCTGACGCTGCTTTGATCTTTCCCTTCACGAGCATTTCTTTCTCTATTTTGTTTTCTTCGTTCTTGCGCCTACGTCACTCGAGTATTCAGTGTTGCAAAAGTGAATGCAGATGTTTTGCTTAGCCGCTTCCCAGGGCTACAATCCCCATTTTTTTCTTTCAATCATCATCATCAGCAGCAGCAGCTTCCTAGGGCTAGATCTCAGGTTTATTCCTTCTTCCTATTTTGTCAGGTCTGCGAAAATAAAAATAAAAATAAATGACACTGGGACCGGTAAACGCACTCGCAAGTGGTAATATGTTCAATATCGTGGCAGTTATAGCGAAATGAACAACGAGATGCGGTCGCACGCATGAAGTACCTATACCTGCAGAGAAATATTAAGTAAGCATTCAAGCAAAATCGCAGACGAAGGCGGAAAATATGAAAAAAGAGAGAGAGAGAGTGAGAATAGAATGTAAAAACTTCGTAACGCTTTCCGAAGAGATTCCACGGTTCTAACCTGAACAAGAAACTCCTACGTTCTTTTCTCTCGTTTCTTGCAAAATGTCTATGCCTGGTAAGTCAGGCAAAAAGAATCTGTTCCACTGCAGACGGGCCTCAACAGGGCGCAATGAACCGCTGTGCCGGAGGGGAACAGTTTCAGAATCCCTTGTAGTCACGTACCGGTGCAGGCCATAAAAGGAACACAGAGACCAAAGACTAAGCAAGACACAAATACCGAGCAGTTGCAGGAAGAGACGCTTTCGTTACAGCGTATCTATATAACAGTTTTCCGTACTTCATATTACCATTTATATTACCTACACAGGAAGGTACAGCTGCAATCCAGCTGCTGCTTGTGCAGTAAGAGGACAAAGGACTTTATACTTTTCGACGGAAGATTGTCTAGAGCGGCATAACCTACTCCAGATCCCTTTGAGTGGGGCTACAGGGAATCAAGGGACAAGATTCTTCAAAGAAAAGCAAGCACGCACGGACGAGCACCGAACCACATTGAAGTTTCATGTTCGTGCTTGCAGTCTACATTGAAAGCTGCGCTTTGTGTCTGCAGGCATAAGCCCCAAGAGTATGCCTCCAGGAATTAAAGGCCTTGGCCTTCGTCTTTTACGTAGCACTGAAGAAGAAAGCCACTGATGCACAATAATAAGTTCTTCACTTGGTTTCGCAAGTGTTTGAGAAAAAGAAAAAGAAGAAGAAAAAAAAAAGAAGCCTAATTCGTGCAATGATACTACGTTACTACATATCTCTCTACTATAATTTTCCCACAGCGTGAGATAAAGTTGTACATATCACCGTCATCATGTATTCCTCTCCCTCTCTCTCTCTGTACAATTTTAATAGTAGCTTAACCTTATGTTTTTTTTTCTTTACGCAGTTTCAATCACAGCTTAATGACTGTTGTTGAAGTAAACTCAAGCGAAAAATACTTTTATTTTTCGTTCTCTAGACGAATAACGCATGCATCCTAGACCCAATGGGGTCTTCTTGAAGAAAGGTAAATAAATAAAAGCTTCTCATTTCCTGAAGAAGAAGAAAAAAAAATCGCCAGCTGGGTTCGTAGATAACATTGTACAATGGGGTCATCGATTCCAGAGCGCCTTATTGATTTCAAAAGAAAAGAAAAAGCAAATCCTGTATGTCATGCGCAATAGAGCGGAAATGAGTCTCTCTTGATTCGCAAGGTACATACATATCGCCCACGCGCCACTGCGCGCTGCCTTCCCAAGCAAGCAAGCACCAAGCACACAGCGGCTTGCCGGCGGAGAAACACAGCCTGTAAAACACAGAGCGTACCTCCTCACTCTCCACCAATTAATTAGCTGCGCCCTTTTCCTCGCTGCGCTGTGCTCTTTCAATACGCGGATTTGAAGGGAGACCAGAGCAGAGACCAGAGCATAGCGCACGTCAAAAGAACCCCAGGTGGTTCAAATTATCCGCATTCCTACCCTGCAGCATGTGCAACATGACACCACACTGCGCAGACAAACCTTAAGAGTAACATAACAGTACCACAGTACCATTTGTGCTCTTTAGTAAATCTAAGTACGCCTCCGAGCCTCGAGAACACATAGAGCACAGGCGGGGTGGAACCGGGCCTGAGCATGGAAACAGTCGGGTACGGACTGGGCCCGGGCCGGCGGAGTCGTGCTCGGGCCGGGCCCGGGCTGGAAATCTATAGAAGACGTCGGGCACGGGCCGGGTGCGGGCCGTAGCAGCTGGGCCTGGGCCGGGCCTGAAAATTAGGCCCGTGCAGTGCTTCAATATGCACTGCGTCGCGTTTCTAAGGATGTTTCACCTGATACAGCAGTGTTACGCAGGCAAAACACACTTTACAGAAAAAAAGCGAATCTCGAGGGAATTGTTCTAGCGGAAAGAGCACTAAGGAAAATACTTAGCTACACCTTTGATGTCGAATTTTGCGCACGGTGGACGGTTACGGAGTTATGACTATAGCACGTGCTTGTGCAGCTGGAAAGCTGCTCTAAAAGAGACTGATTTAGTGGGGTCGTAGCATGATACCTACGCAAAGCCTGCGCTGGGGAAACAAAAGGAATAAAGAAAGAAAGGACCAGGAACCGAAATAAAACGCAGGGAAGCGTGCGACATCGCACAGAAGTTTGTGCGGCAGCCAGTTTAGCTTTTACCGATCGAGCGTTGTCCGGATCCAACTCAAACTTTCGGTTAGGTTACAGTTCGAGCTCCGAACAAGATCAGCTCAAAGGAGGATGGTTCAGAAACGTGCGGGTCACCAACTGTGGTGCTAAATTTATTCATCAAGTGGTGATTTTAATGACCGGGCTTTCTGCATGAGGAGCATGAACATGATCGTCTTTTTTGCTCTAGACGGTCCGTGCCAACACGGCATAACTAGAGCCATTACTTTGCACTCAGCAAAGCAGAAGTACTTATTTCTGGTACCATTCTAATTTTTTGTAGTGGTTACGAAACATTTACGACATGCTCTTCGCGCACACCGACGGCCATTTGGGCTCGGAGAATAGCGTTTGTGGCGCGGGCATACAATGAAATGTGATGAGAAAACGTTTCTCATACAGAAGAACAAGGTGCAAAGAGAAAAAAGTCATGCGATTTCAAAACGCGTGGCGTCGAGGATTCCTGGTACCGTTTCACACTTTACTTCTCAGTTCTGCAAGTACTGCGAGAAAAAAAGTTCCATGTTCTTCCTGTATTTAACAAATCTTGCGTGAAGGCTTGTGCAGAATATGCACAGAAATCTTGATTAAAAAAAAAAACTCATTGCACCTAAATATTAAATTAGCAAGCTAGAGGCGTAAAAGTTTTTGTCGCAGCAGCTCCCCGAAGTTGCCATCGCACGTTTCCCACCCTGATGTATAGGGCACGGCGGGGCATGAACAATCACGTGCCAAACGGAGGTCCTCGCGGAACATGACTCTATTCAATTCGAAAGACGCAGAAAAGACCACATTAAGCTGATGGGGTTTGTAGCACGCTAGTACCGCACGTACAAACCTCATTCGGCTAATATAATGACCGTGGTGCAACCAGTAAGTCCTGCCTAGCGCTCGTATGTGTTGTTCTTATTCCCTCTAGATCACTTATCGGCCTGGGGCTATAAAGTGGCGGAGAATGTTATTTATTTTTTTTTTCCAACGACTCGAAGGGCTGGATAGATTATTGTAGTCTTATACTTCGTCTCGTTCCTTGCGACGTGAAAGGGCTGGATTACATCAGTGCAGGGTTGTAGCTATTACGCGTGCACTCAAAAATATGGCGGATTTGTACGCACCATTCTTTAGATCTCCCTAAGCATGTTTGACATCTTTCGTGTTTTGTTCAGAAAAATAGTAGAGATTAAAGCTGGCGAACAAATTACAAATACTGAAAGTTTAGCATGACGTACATTAGAGCGTTACATGTGTACCTGCATACATTACCTACATTCGTATCAAAGAAAAACTTCACGACTCTTTAAATCTTCGAAGAACAAATGTCGCAAAACTGTGGAAAGGAAAAAGGAAAAAAAGTGTGGGCGTTTTAAGGATTCAAAAATGGATCCGTACAAGTTCCGCCCTGTTCTTCGCGAGTTCGCTCATTATTTGTGCTGGTCCACAATTACTACGTCCGTTCATCATTATAACGGCAACAATAGCACACGTGTTTTTTTAGATCGTGATCATCGTGCTAAGAGACACGGCTGATTCCTTTTTTCCCAAGAGGAAATATTTCTTCGAGGAATTTTTCTTACCCTCGAAAATATGTGTGATTGCAGGTGAGAACTACAGTTCGGCAGGTTGGGTGAAGAAAGAAGAGAAAGGGGGCGAAGAAGATTTTTTTTTTTCGCTGGCGCTGAGTGAGCAGGCCTAATACCCGTCATGTGATGTGCTAAGCCATACGACGTCTTCCACATATTTTAACGCAGTATCACGCTTAAAAATGAACTTCACCGCATAGCACGCTCCTAGCCAAACATCATCTCGAATGATACCTTATCTGCCCCGATTTGTTGCAAACGGAGGGCGTACACCTTTTTGTGACAATTATGAACAGCATAAGTGTCACATAAAAGGCGTACGCCTCCCGTTTACAACGAATCTGGGCAGATAACGATATCATTCGAGATGATGGTTGGCTTGGAGCGTACTATGCGGTGAAGTTCATTTTTAAGAGTGTATTCGTAGTTCGAAAACTACATTCGTAAAAATGAATTTCACCGCATAGCACGCTCCTAGCCAACCATCAGCTCGAATGATATCGTTATCTGCTAGGATTTGTCGAAAACGGGAGGCGTACGCCTTTTTTGTGACAATTATAAGTGTCACAAAAAAGGCGTACGCCTCCCGTTTTCAACAAATCAAGGCAGAAAACGATATCATTCGAGATTAATCAGATTTAAAAAAAGACGAAGATAAAAAAAAAAAAACGATAGCAATTTGTAAACGTCGGACTCCACGGTACATACTAGACGATCATTGAAAGCGCCGAAGACAACCACTTGAGGAACTCAAATTTTGGAGCAGCCAAAGTCAAAGAAGCAAGTAACTGCACGGAGGGTACCGTGCCTCTTCTGTGCATATATTTCCGGTCAGTAATCAAGAGGCGAGATACCGTGCCCTTCCTCCCCCTCTCACCCATTGTCATTCTACGCATGAAATGACATCACTTTGGAACTTCCAGCTCCTTGCCGCTTCCGCTCCGTCTATGACGCAGAGTTTGCGTACGTTTGAGCACGCAGAGAGAGTACGTAGAGTTTACAAGCTACAATAGAAAACTTCGACGTTCCCAACTCTTTCGTTATTCTTTTTTTTTTGGAAACGAGAGTGCGCCATTCGTCCACCGCGGGGCCATTTTTCAACCGCATCGCCGTCGTCTTCGGAGATTGTAGTGATCTATCTATATTCGAGTCACAAAGAGTCGTTCGCGCAAACGGATTGGCGGATGCCATGACGATGCCCATCAGACACGAGAGGGAAGGACGTCACAATAGGAGGCCTCTGCTTCCGAAGATCTCCATACAGAAGCATAAAGAAGAAAGATAAAGTGAACATCGCTTCCGTTTCCTGTTTCACGCTAGCATCCGACGTTACAAATGGCAACGACTTCCGCTGTTGTAGACCATATGAAGGGTGCGTCCAAGAGGTGCACTTATCCACACGTCATGACATGTTGAAACAAAAAGGCGCACCCAGGCAACATAATATATGGACTGAAATTAAAGTTGTCCTGTGACATTTAGTATTAGAGTTCCGGATGCGCCGTTGCGGCTGGTGGTATGAGCAAAACGGGACAGACGGACAGCCGACTATAATCGACTAATGCCGCTTATTGTGAGTAGCTGCTGCTGCCTAGTATGATAAGTAACATCCAACATGGACCCACGCTGCTGTTCTCCGCAAAAGGTACATAGCGATATTCCATAAGCCCAGCATTGTCTAGGGGATTGCAGTGGGAAATGTCTTAGTTTTCTCTCAGCTCTGTCTCAGATGTACTGCCTCCTTTGACAGCAAATTCTGACTACAGGTTACTGCGGTGCGGGATGACGCAAGATGTTTTCTTCACTAGACAAAGAATAGCTTCTCGAACATTTGTGGAGTTATCGCATCATTTCCATGTACACCTTATACTCTCATACACTCCTTTTGTGGTGCTTTTATAAAGCATCTTTCTATGCATGGTAACTACAGCTACAGGACAACGCAAAAGCACGCACATACAAGCGCAAGATTATGGAACGTATTATCTTATCTCGGATTGAGTGGTATTTGGAATCTCGCAATCGTCTGCCGAAAGAGATGGCGGGGTTCCGAAGAGGAAGGTGTACAATGGATTGCGTACTGGACCTAGTATCAACAGTTGAACAGGAGCGATTGGGTGGACGATTGACTGCAGCTGTGTTCCTTGACATCAAAAGGGCGTATGACACTGCAAGTCACCCTCATGTTCTGCATGGCCTCTACTCCCTCGGCATAAGGGGGCGAGCGCTGAGGTGGATTGCTAACTATTTAAGTGGCCGGGCGGTGTTCATGCGTACCAGCACCGGGGATACATAGAAACACTCAGTGACCGCAGGAGTGCCGCAGGGAGCAGTACTCAGTCCCATGCTTTTTAATGCCCTACTGGCGACACTCCCGTCCCTGTTACCACGAGGTGTACGTCTGAGTATGTATGCCGATGACTTATGTCTGTGGTCGTCCGGGAAACAGTGGCCAGCGCTTCGTACACGTCTTCAGGAGGCACTAGACAAAGTTACCATCTTCTTGTCTCAACGGGGCATGGATGTGTCGTTAGAGAAAACAGTAGTGATGCCGTTCACGAGGAAACGTTTACCGAACTTTCAGCTTCAAGTCAATGGTCAACAACTCCGAAGAGTAACACATCACAGGTTCCTTGGGGTCATCGTGGACAGAGCTCTGTCCTGGTCAGCCGAAGTTCAGCGCATAAAGGAGAAAGCTACATCCGTCGTTAATGTCATGCGCTACATCGCAGGCAGTCGATGGGGAGCGTCTCCGACGGCTATGCTCGGTCTACATCATTCACTAATTCGTCAGATGTTGGCGTACTCCCTGCCACTTCTACAAGGTCTGTGTCCCACCTCAGAATCTATCCTCGAGAGTGTGGTTGCAAGGAGCCTAAAAGTGTGCTTGGGGGTTCATCGGTCAGCTTCTAACCAGCTCACAGTTGCAGAAGCGAAAGAACCTCCGGTCCCAGCTCTAAGAGTTCAGGAATCACTTCGTCACTTCATCCGACTGTCAACGCGTCATCGTCGGCACCACCTTGTTGAAGCAATTAATAAGAGAGATAATTCCACTTTTCACCAGGCCATTCTGCCATACCGAGGCATCTCACCATCATATAAACGCATTCCAGCATCGCCTTTGCCATGGTGGAGTGTTGTGCCTCTCAGAGTCAATGCAGAAGTTCCAGGCCTTTCGTCGAAGAAGTCCTCACCCCCTTGCATGCAGCGACAGCTGAGCTTAGAATTGATCCAACGTCTGGATGATCGCACGGCGGTATATACGGATGGCTCCACAATATCTACAGGATCCGCCTGTGCCTTCGTTGTACCAGCGTCGAATACTGCGCGCAGTGCTCGACTATCGCATCGTACTTCGTCGACAGCAGCAGAGCTATACGCTCTTCTTCTAGCCATAGAGCATATCTCGTGCGCGCCTTCCCAGGGAAAATGGGTGATTTTCTGTGATTCTAAAGCCGCTTTACAGACCCTTATGACACCGGGTACACACCACCTCACAGCTCCTGTACTGAATGACATACTAGCAGCGCACCAAAAAGCAGTGATCGCTGGCCATGACGTGATTTTCCGGTGGATACCTGGCCACTGTGGGATCACCGGACATGATGCGGCCGATCACAACGCCGGGAAAGCACATGGAAATAGTACATTCCGCAGTGTTTACTTCACGAAGGTGGACGCCAAGAGTGCCTTAAAGTCTCTGAGCCATAAGCTGTCAAAAGATCAATGGTTTTGTGGCGAGGCTGGATCTTCCCTTCTGCACTGGGTTGACCCCGAACTAGCTCTGGTCCTCCCAACATCCATGCCACGGCAGATTACGTCATTGTTTCACAGGCTCCGGCTCAATGTACCATACAGTGCAAGACTCCTGTACAGGCTTGGGAAGGCGGACTCTCCTAACTGTCCAGTCTGTGGCTCAATCGAAGACGTCGAACATATTATAGTTACGTGCCCAAGATACTCTGAGTGTCGTGACAGACTTGTAGCCGCGTTAGGCCGGGTTGACAATCGACCCTTCGGAGTGCAGAAGGTGCTGGGCCCATGGCCAATGAGCACTCAACTGCCAGCTTTGCGAGCCGTTACACAGTTTTTAAGGGACACCAAGCTGTTAGATGGGCTATGACCTGTCTGTGGCGTTCGTCGCCGCTTCGCGACATCTCCAGTGGGTGATGGTGGAGGTGTCTGGAATTCCTTTCCTTAGGTGATCTGGGGTAGCCGGCCCTCGTGATGAGGGCTACAATCCCCATTTTTTTCTTTCTTTCTTTCAATCAATCAATCACGCACATACACGTCTTCATCGTAGGAATCCGCACTCACTAGCAAGGAAAAATACTCAAAGTCATGACGTGATGCCAGATCATGATGATGATGATGATGATGACTGTGCATCCTACGCAGACTTCATACACTCTAAAACACAGAGCTTCACCGCATAGAATGGTCCTACACTCTAAAAAAAGAACTTCACCGCATAGCACGCTGTGCGCCGACCATTGTCCGAATGATACACTCTAAAAACAGAGCTTCACCGCATAGCACGCAGTGCACCAACCATTGCCACGAATGATAGGGTTATCGCTTCTGATTCGAGGTGAGAGAGGGGGCACGCGCCTTTTTGTGACAATTTGGATATATGGTAATTGCCACAAAAAGGCGTACGCCTCCCTCTCTCCTCGAATCAAAAGCGATAACCCTATCGTTCGCGACAATGATTGGCGCACTACGTGCCATGCGGTGAAGTCCCGTTTTTAGAGTGTAGTGCACTCTTAAAAATGAACTTCACCGCATAGCACGCTCCTAGCCAACGATTATCTCGAATGATATCGTTATCTGCCCTGATTTGTTGAAAACACGGGGCGTGCGCCTTTTCTGTGACAATTATCCGACTCAGCGGTCTCTGAACCGCAACCAAGAGCCCATGCTGGAGCTGGATGCCAGGACTCCTCTCCCGTCGTCGTCTCCTTTGCGTGAGTCCTATGCTGCTGTCGCAGAGCGGGCCGCGGTCCCCCAGATGAGTACACGTAGGAATCGAGTGACGCCGACCCAGCGACAGCAACCAAGTCGAATGGCAACGAGTCGCGATGACTCGGCAGCGGTGCTACTTCCCTTGGTCATAGCGGTTCTCAAGGCACTTTTGGCTGCTTTTCCGGGTGCTGCGGGTCTACCAGAGGTGCAGGCTTTGCTTGCGACTGAAAGGCTGCTAACAGCAAGGCATGGAACACCTGTATAGGCGGGCTACCCTCCTCCAATGGAATGCGCGTGGTCTGCGCACGAAGCTCCCGGACCTCAAGTTGTTTCTGTTGAAATACAAGACTCCCCTTCTGGCCATAAGTGAAGCATATGTGAAGTCGGACTTTCGTCTTAGTGGCTACAATGTTTTTGGTCTACCCGGCGTGTCAGTGTGGAGAACAGTGCTCTGTGTGCGGCGTGACTTGACTGCAACGCAGATACACCCGGTGGGGCCACTGCCGTTCGACCTTGTGCATTGCAGAGTTCAGCTTGGAAGAACTACATTGTCTGTTCTAAGTATGTATGCTCCGCCGTCCGTCCCGGTGACAATGCATGACTTACGGTCGGCTCTTGGTGGATTGGGTGCTCCCTCGCTTGTAGTTGGTGACATAAATGCGCACCACCCTATGTGGGGAAGCCGTAAGCGCGATGGCAAGGGGTCTCTGTGGTGCGACGTCATTGAAGATCTTGACCTCTGTGTCTTGAATGATGGGTCTCCAACATTCTTGCGTCGAGACTTCTCGACGGACGCACTAGACGTTTCGCTCTGTTCCAGGGATCTTTTTCCACATGTCACTTGGAGTACGGATTTGGACGGCAGAGGCAGCGATCATCTCCCCATATTCCTCTCGTATGCCAAGTACGCGCCCGGAGCAGGCCACAGGATCGCTCGGTTGACCAATTGGCAGTCCTTTCGCAACCTGAGCAAGAAAGATGTGCAGGCGGGAATGACAGCAGAGGAAATTACTGATCTCATTGTGCGGTGCATAACGTCGTCCACTACGACTGCTAAGGTCGCTGCTGGTCATGCAGGTACAGATCCAGTAGTGGAGCGTTTGCGTGCTTATAGGAGACGGGCGGAGCGAAAGGCTCGGCGATCTGGCCAACTCACGGATGTTCAGGATGCCCGTCGTGCAAACGTAATGGTACAAAAGGCCCTGAAGGCCGTGGACATACGAAGATGGCGGCAGTTCTGTGCGTCTCTGACCCCTTTTACCAGTACTGCGAAGGTATGGCGCGTTGCTCGAAGTCTCCGGGAAGCTCCTCCGGCGAAGAACCCTCTGCGATCTCTGTCTCTCTCGATCTCCAAGCCCGAGAAGGAAGTTGCATACGAATTTTGCAAGACCATAGCAGCGAGCTCCGAGGCGGCGAAATGTTCAGGCTTTCAGGAACATGTTGTGCAGCTACAGCGCGCTATTAGCCAAGCTCCTCTATCATCGGACCCCGACATGGATGCAGACTTCACGGTTGCAGAACTCAAGGCGGCCCTGGCGTTTTCTCGGAAAAAGTCGTCACCTGGTCCGGACTTGGTCACTTATGCTGCGCTCCGTAACCTGAATGACACCTGCCTTCTGGTCCTCTTAGAGATCTACAATAAATCATGGAGGGATGGACAAGTCCCTGCTCAGTGGAAGGAGGCCCTAGTGGTTCCCATACTGAAACCTGGAAAACACCCCTTGGACCTGGCGTCTTTTCGGCCTGTCAGCCTTACCAGCTGCCTAGGGAAAGTTCTGGAGCGCATGGTGCTGCACAGGCTCGAGTGGTGGCTTGAGAGGAGATGTGTTTTCCCCCAGGAAATGTCAGGCTTCCGTAGGCATCGTAGTTCAATGGATTCGGTGATGGATTTGGTCTCTACTGTTGAGGAAGCGAAAGCCCGGAGGCAAATCGTGATGGCTGTCTTCCTGGACGTCAAGCGGGCGTATGACACCGTAAGTCACCCCGGTGTTCTGCATGCGTTACTTCGGTCGCAAGTGCCTGGGAAAGCGCTTGCATGGCTTTCCGACTTCCTGAGCCAAAGGCAAATTTTTGTCAGAACAGGCGAGGGTGACACAGAAAAGACTGCTGTCCCGCAGGGTGTCCCGCAAGGAAGTGTCCTAAGCCCGTTACTATTCAATATCGTCATGGTTGATCTCAAAGAATGTCTACCGAGGAGAGTAAATCTCTCCATATATGCGGACGATGTGTGTATCTGGACTGTTGGAAAATCCCGGCCGGCAATTCAACATCGGTTGCAAAGAGCACTGGATGCCATCAACAACTTCTTCTTGAACGCGGGGATGGATATCTCCACCGAAAAAAGCGCTGTCCTTCCGTTCACTCGAAGAGAGATGCGGAGGTTCCAACTGCGGATTGGGGATTGCCCCCTCATACAAGTCAAGTTTCACAGGTTCCTGGGTGTTATCCTGGACCGCAACCTGTCGTGGCGAAGGCACATTGACTTCATCATCTCAAAGGCTCAGCGCTGGGGCAATGTGATTCGCCACTTTGCCGGCGTGCGCTGGGGCTGCACTGAGCGGGATCTTCTTGTGCTCCACAAAACTCTGGTTCGCGGCTCCCTGCTATACAGCTTGCCCGTATTGCACGGTATATCAGCCACGTCTGAGCACAAGCTTCGGTGTACACTGGCACGCAGCCTGCGGACGTGCCTTGGTGTCCCGCGCAGCGCTGAGACACGGATGGTGATCGCCGACGCCGGGGAAATACCCATCGATGTCCTCCGCCGAAGAGAAACCATCCGACACTACCTACGGTTGCTCGCTCACCACCGGCGTCATCCTCTGGTTCAAAAGCTACGTAGGCGGAAGAACAGTAGACTCTCGCTATGTGTTACAGCAACATCTGGAAACATCCCTGACTTCACTGTTGCCCCGACCGCCCCTTCAGTGGCACCATGGACACTGCCGAGCCCATCCCTCTCGACACACATCCCTGGCCTCCTGGGGCCGAAGAGCCAGATCCCCGTCTCGGTTCTCAAGCAGTCTACTTTGGAAATGATGGATACAAACTACAGAGGCCGCACGGCTGTGTTCACAGATGGTTCGTCTACGTCGGATGGCTCCTCCGCTGCCTTTGTCATACCGGAGGAGTCACTATCATGTGGGTTCCGCCTGTCACATCGCACTTCGTCGACCTCTGCGGAGCTGTATGCCATCTTGTTAGCTCTAAAGTCTGTCTCAAAGTACCCTCCCCGTTCCTGGGTGATATACACCGACTCAAAATCAGCCCTGCAATGCGTAGGAACCATGGGCATCCGCGGCTCGTTGGCCCCGGTGGTTGTTAGTATCCTGACGGCGCTCAGGGTTCTCGGCGAACAGGGACACCGGGTGACCCTACAGTGGGTCCCCGGCCACACCGGCATTCAGGGCAACGAAGAGGCAGATTTGGCGGCTGCTGCGGCCCACCGTATCTCCAGAGCCCTGCCCATTATCCTCTCCAACGGGGATAGGCGCTCCTACTTGTCTGCGTTGGTGTCACCCTTGGCCCGCCAGCAATGGCTGCATGACATCACTCAATGGTCGCTCCTCCATGCAGTGGACCCGTCATTATCATTTAGGATGCCAGGTGGATTCCCTCGCAGCTTTACGACACTCCTGCGGCGTCTACGACTCAACGTCGCCTTCACCCCTGCGTTCCGTGCTAAGCTGGGTTACAGTAACACGGCGCTGTGCCTAGCTTGCCGCACCCCAGCTACGATCCCCCATATCATCGAGGACTGTGAGCGGTACACGTGTGAACGCCGGGTACTTCGACGCCAACTTGCACTCCTCGACCATAGACCATTCAACTTGTCCAAAGTACTTGGCCCATGGAGCTCCCCTGAACATCAGTGCCGGGCTCTTCGCTCCCTTTTCGTTTTCATGCAGGCCACTGGACTCCTTGAAGAGCTCTAAACAGAACTCCGACCTGTCGTTGCTTCATTCTCACCATAATTCATCCTCTCATATTAACCACTGTGAAATGGGGTAGTGTCCTGTGGCTACCACGGGATAACATCCCATGTCATCATCACTTCTTCATTTATTGTTGTTGTTGTTGTGACAATTATGTACAGCATAAGTGTCACAGAAATGGCTTACGCCCCCCCCCCCCCCCCGTTTTCAACAAATCAGGGCAGATAACGATATCATTCGAGATAATGGTTGGCTAGGAGCGTGTTATGAGGTGAAGTTCATTTTTAAGAGTGTGTTATCGCTTCTGATTCGAAGAGAGAGGGGAGCGTACGCCTTTTTTTTTGTCTCAATTTCAAAAGGCGTACGCCCCGCTCTCTCTTCGAATCAGAAGCGATGACATTATCATTCGTGGCACTGGTTGGCGTACAGCGTGCTATGCGGTGAAGTTCTGTTTTTAGAGTGTAGCCAATATGATGATATTTGGCTAGGAGCGTGCTATGTGGTGAAGTTCATTTTTAAGAGCGTAGAGGTCTGGTGATCTTCCGCCATTTGAAGAAACACCAGGGAAAGCCAGGCTTTTGTCATTTCAAACAGGACCGGCACAGGAGAAGCAGGAGAAGAAAAAAAAAGAAAAAAATTGGCCGATCTTTATTCTCGGGTCGAAGCACTCCTTTCGGTATGGTGAGTTCACCATAGTGTCGTTGCCATTGTTCTTTGATTTTCTCTCCACAACTATTACAGACGGACATACGCGGCTGTCGACGTTGATGAGTCCTATAATAATACCTATTCGTTTAATCCAAACAAGGGGGAAAGAATCCTCGACATCGCTCGATAGTTTCTCGCCCATTCTGTGCAGATGGCGAAGTGAACAACTGAGGCAGCTTTCCGTGCTTGTTTCTAATCGCCACTTGCTCTCTAGAAAAACACGACGCAGGGGAAACATTTCCGTTTTCATCGAACCGCCACTGCTGTGACTATAGCTGCTGTTTACTTTGCGCCTTCCTTATGTGAGGCTGTCTATGTATGTTCGCCGTGTTGAGCGTCCCGCATGGGGGATGATCGGTAGAAGGATTTGCTTCTTTTCTGCGCGGGACCTTGTTTGTTTTTGCTCTCAGCGCTACCATGGAGCGCAGCAAGTCACGACTTTTGTGAGCGTAAAAACAGTACAGGCCTTTCTTAATCCATGGGGGTACGATACATTTCAAGGAGACAGCGATGTATAATGTAGGATCGGTTCATCAAACTTTCGGGATGAAAAAATAAAGGTAACGTGTTCGCCTGCGTTGCGTCAGAGAGACAACGTGACGATTTCTTGAAACCATATACCAAGGAACAGGTAGTTAATGGTAAAGAATGTTCAGTGTCATGAGAACACTAAACAATCATCGAAAGCACGCACGCACGCACGCACGCACGCACGCACGCACGCACGCACACGCACACACACACACACACACACACACACACACACACATACATACATACATACATACATACATACATACATACATACATACATACATACATACATACATACATACATACATACATACATACATACATAAATTTTTGGTTTCCACCCGAAGGTATACTTTTCCACCCGATCTTACTGTTTTACTGCTCCTGAAATAAAACCCGATTTTTACCCCGGGTAAAAAATATAAAAAAAACAAAGACACAGGGCCCTAAGTATTATGGACACTCGTCACTTAATGTTCGCATCATGCACCCAGATTTCCTTTGGAGTTTTCTTCTGCACGAACAGGACGTCCACGGCAGCCTGAATTTCAACCTTTAAAACAAATTCGCGTTTGTAGTAGGCGTGGTTCTGTTGATAACCGTAACTTAAATGAACGCTTCGCGTTACCAACCTGCTTGAACTCCTCTGACCTCAGAGCTTTTGATATGAATGCGGATTCGGATATGTGATCTTCACGGCACTCTCTGGTGGCCGACCGGATGAACTACTATACCCATCAGTTACAACGCACCCGCGTGCGTGATATCTCATTTGCGTGTGTCATATGTGTGTGCGTGTTTGTATGCCTCATCTTTTTCATCGTCATCCCAGTCATATATTATTCCACATGCACTGAGATATGGTCCCGCAATTGTTGCGGTGAATCACCTCATCTCATCGTCATTCATGTAGTAGTTGGTGGTGGTGGTGGTGGTGGTATGATGTTCTAAGGAAGGAATATGTTGTTGTTGTTGTATAGTTGTTGTTCGCGTTACAACCCTCTTCTTCTTCTTCCTCCTAGTCCCGCTCAATGTGTGTACGCTGATGAGATCGCGCTCGTATTGTCTGAAAGTGGGTCCGGCCGACATCTTCTCAGCACGCCCTCGTAGAGTACATCTCAAGGTCGTGCTCAAGTTTAGAGGCTTTCTGAAAAGTAGACCCTGTCGTCATTTTACAATACAGAGCAGCAGATCGTAATTCCCAGTCTTTTCTATTTATACGTTTAATAGCGCTCACCTCTCGTATTCATAATAATTCATAATATGCATATCAACTGTTTTACATGTTTAATGGGCGGACTAGGAAAAAAATAGTGCATTAGACATTCATATTCGTCTTTCGAATGAGACTCCCCGAATCAAATGGGCTGTAAGAGGTACATTGTTCCGTTATGCGTTGCAAGGGGTACCCGTCCGGAAACGTTACATTTGCTTCCACTTGGGTATGTTTGCGTGTCAGTCGTGTGGAATGTTACTGCCTACCGAAATGGAACGCTCTTTTCATAAATGAGACAACGCAATGGAAACCCTGGGCTCCATGCATCATCATCGAGGGAATTGCTTCTCGAAAGGTGTGTCTCCACGTCGTTGGGCTCGCTGAAGAACGCACACCGCTACACTTGTATTCCGCACAGGAGATGAGACGCCAGTGAAGACGTTGCCACTAGCATGACACATCATTTGCTAATGAGCTACAAAGTGTTCCCTTTCGCCTGCCACGCTATTGTTTCAACATGCGTTCTGGGCTCGGATCCCTATGCATAAGGATTGCACCGTGTTTGATGTGGTATCGGTTAGTTAAAAAAATATTGACAAATCAAATCAGTGTTCTCTACCGCTAAATGTGAAAAGACAATCGTAAAGATCGGATCCCGAAAGACGTTCTTGTACGCATACATGCAAAGGAGATTAAGTGAGGATAACTGATGACATGCCTCTTCGATGCATTGGTCCGACATAGTAGCACATTAGATTTAACTTCTGCTATAAAGTCATAACAAAAACACGAAAAGAAAAATATACTAACTTTGGGCATTCGGCCGTTTGGCCATGTTTGGCAGTAAATCTTAACTCAAAGCCTCTTCAGTGATTTTTTACATAGTTTATTTATTTATTTTCGCATTGTTACTGTCATGGTTACACAATTTCAGCATCACGCAAACACAGTATCGCGAGCAGCTCACCAGCGTATAATTTTGAAGTGCTCGCTCCCCCCCCCCCTCTCCTAAATTCAATACTGCGTGAGGAGTAAATATAGAAAAATACGGCTGAACACGGAGACATTCAGACCCGGAGCAAACCAAAGTTAATTTTAAAATCGCCGCCTGCGATTTTGTTGCGCAGAGGAATCCGAAGCACAAGTAATATATTTCCTTGCAGGCCCTAGCGCATTTCTTCATTGGCTCCCTCTGTATGACAGAATAGCAGCCAGTCACGAAGCAATATAAGCTAATGCTAGAATTTAAAAAAAAATCTGCATGTATAACAAACACCGACACAAAACAGCTCAAACACTTGATGTGTAGTACAGGCAAAAACCTATACAAGCAAGTAGCCTGACGAGGCCCAACCTCCTTTCCACTAGAGAATCAACAGCAATTTAACAAAAAATATTGTGATCATTCGGTTTACATCAAAATGTAATAGTACAGGAAGTACTTTATTGTGATGATGATTGTGACGATGATTAACTTCATTATCATATCTCTCATCAAATGTTTCGCGTGTAATGGGGTAGTGTACTGCTCTCCAGCGGTGAATCACCCCATGTCACGATTTATTCGTTGTTATTGTGATGTTGATGGTTGTGGTGTTTCATCGCCACAGACGATACTGCACCCAGCGGCCCGTGATAATTTGGTGATAATATAGTGACGAGCCTCAAAGTGATGACCCAAGTCCTACATTGTCCAGAAGAAACACGGACACATATCAGCTTCCACGCTCACGAAATAATAACAGAGAGCATCTGTCAGTGAAATCCCACTCGTCGCAACCCAAAGTCACCAACCTGAATTTCACGGGCTACTTTTTGGCGTCTTGATTGATGTCCATCGCTGGTGGTGTCAGACAGAGGTGGTCGAGTCATCGAGTGAAGACGAAAAACAATGTGTCAGAAAGACAGAGACCGTACATCATCCTTGCGGTGTGGCTCCGTTTTCCCCCACAGAAGCTGTCCCGACGTGAAAATTTTATGATGTATGTCGCTCGCAGGCCCTGTCTACGACCCACTCAGTGTTTATACGATGGGCGTGCACTCCCGTGATTTATTGGCCCTGTAGTCTTTCTTTATCTAGTGGCCGCGCGGCGATAACAAATAGCGTCCACTACGTCCACTATATCACTCTTTGTTTGATACAGGGTATCTGTACAGGAAGAAACATCCTCTGCCAACTCATCATTAGTGTACGGGAGCTTTCGAAAAATATGCGGGAGCGCGATTTGCGTATTTCGTGAGTTACTTTAGTTGCCCTTTGCGACGTCGGCTTCTGCGTTTCTCGCGTAGCGTCCTGCCCGGATGCACATGCAAATTTCCATATGTAAATAAACGCCTTCGAAGCCTTTCAGGGACACGAAGTATGCATAACTGGAATGCGAACGACGGAAGACGCTTGGAAAGAGAATGGGGGTACCAAATGGGGGATGAGGTCAGCCTTTATTCTGGGAGCGACCTTCGTGACGGGGGAAACTTTTCTGGGAATGGGTATTGGAAAACCGAAGAGGACTGAGTATCAGACCGCGCTGTATTAAAAAGGGAGCAAATTGGGAATCAACTTCAAGCTTCTAGTCTTCTAGATTGCAATTACTCCGCATTTTAGTCTCATGGACATTTACTCCTCAGCATCGCAAATAGTCTATAAACTTCAGTGCTTTTACTCCTGAAAGGGTCTATCGGTTGTGGCAATGCATGTAGTCCGCAAAATGTATAAAATTACTCTCTCTCTCTCTCTCTCTCTCTTTTTTTTTTTTGTAACATTCATACTCAAACTCAACTTTTCTTTTTTTTTCGTAAGCGCTGCTCAAGGTCTCGTTGTATACTGGCGCGAACGTGCTCAAGCGATGTTTAATCTATAGACGAGCTTAGACCTTTTTTTTTTTCTAACCTTTTTGATCTTTTTAAAATGAAGGATAACGGAGATCCGGTTTTCGCTACTGCGTGTGGGACGTCTTTCGAGGTGTTATCTAATGCAAGACCACCATCTTCACACCAGTTTTCAGAGGCAGCTGTATGTAAAGCAGCCCGCGCGCTAAAACTCGAAGTAGAAGGTTTCTATGAACCTATCGACGTAGGTAAAATGAAGAAGCACGCGATTTAATCTGTTAAATCATTCAGTGCTTTCACACGTCAAGCGTCCTGGAACAGCTGGTCGCACCGGTGCGGCCTACGTTTCCATTTTTTTTCTTTCTACTTCTGTTCTATTCTATGAAGAAGCACGCGTCAAATGATAGTGGAAGGAAAAATCTTTCTCTTCACTTCCAACTTAATTGCGCTCGAACCCATCTAAAATGCAATCTATCTAAAAATCGCTAAAGTCCTTTAATAAAAGTACTGTTCTTTTTCAGGAAGGCCAGCTGCGTTGTTTGACCTGTAAACTTCGATAAATCTTAGTTAAAAATTGCGAGCCCGAAAAAAAGGATAAAGCCACCGTGGTCCACGAAGTTCTCACTTCTGAGCCATCGAAAGTGACGAAACTATTGGTATTCGTCGAGGAACGTCAGTTCACGGTTTCGCAATATTTTCTTGCAGGCAGTGTTCACTTGCATAGCAAAAATTCTCTACGCGTGCGCAATTGGGGACTCTTGGTTGTAGAAAGCTCGGCTTCCCAGGGCCCACCAACGCTACAGTCGCGTAGATCCGTACGTAACAGTTGCGGAGAGAGAAGAAGGAAGAGGAAGTTGCAATGGCACCGGAAAAAGTGCAGAAGAAGAAGAAGAAGAAGAAGTGCGGGCGCCCGAAGATCAGGATGGGAGGATGACCCAATAAAGCTACCGCATTTAAATTCTTGACGATAAAAGCGCTAAAAGAGACAAACACAGATAACACAACATAGAGCACTACTTCACTACTTTCAATTAAGCAGGAAGTAACTGGATTAACTGAATTAAGCAGGAATGTAAAGCAAGAAATTCTAATGGACATTTTTAAGGCATCGGCACCGGACATGGAGTTTACGATAGAAGGTATAGTTGACAAAAACCTTAAATTCCTGGTTTTGCTTATAATTTCAAAAGATGAACATGTATGTTGGTGGTACCACCAGATGATGAAAAACCCGCTTATGCCTTCGTCGTCAAATGTGTCGAAAACTGTAAAAAGAAGTGTGATTCAGAGCGCGATTAAAGCAGCCATCTCCAGGTCGTGTCAACATGAGATCAAGGGATTTGGGATTTGGGATGCAGATAAGATGCAGACAAAGGATTTGGGATGCAGATAACAAGGCTCAAGAATACTGGGTATTCGTTAGAACTGCTTAGTAGTGTATGTTCGAAGATTGTTAGACAATTCCATAAAGGTGCAAGAGATAAGCAAGAGTTGAAAAAGAAGGAAAGAATTATGGTTATTCCACATACTCATGGTTTATCTCATAGACTGAAAAAACAAATGGCACAAGGATATCAAGTAAATGTTGTATGTGGGCACAACAGGAAATTATCAGGGCTGCCTGCGATGGTAAATAATGAAAAGAAAACAGAATGGTTAGTTAAGCATCAAGATCCGGATGTAAAATGTGCATCTGGGGTAATCTATGACATTCCATTGAGCTGTGGAAAAAACTATATTGGACAGACTGGCAGATGCCTAAACACACGTCTAAGGAAGCACCGCAACAACAAAAACAGTAGACAAGGGAATCTCTTTTTGCATTCCAGAGATAGAGAGTGCAATGGATTGTATAGCAAAACAACAGTAAAGGGGCGTTACAAAAAGCAAAGAGAGAGAGAGAGAGAGTTGGGAAGCCCGGCTGATTGGTAAAGGTAGTGACACGTGTGTTAGCGCAGAGAGAGAGGGGGGTATATGTTTATTCACACAAAAGGAGATGCCAGCCAAGCAAGTGCCGGCTTGCTACTCCTTAAAAAAAAAAAAAACTAGCGCAGAGAGTATTACACTATCAGAGAGGGAAAGGGAATTCCTGCTGCATAAATGAAGATGGTTTGACAGTCCATTCAATTGTTGAAAGTACTGCTCTATGTTGTGTTGTCTGTGTTTGTCTCTTTTAGCTCTTTTATCGTCAATAAATATACCAACAAGCCCAAATGGATGTTTTTTCCTTTTTTCCGAAGGTGTTCCTACGTGGCTTAGTGCAACTCGCGCATGACCTGGACTGACAAATATCAAGCAAGGTAATAGTTTCCTTGCGCGGCTAAATGTCACGTTGCATTTTTGCTCCCAGTACTGACAACATATGCCGAGAACAATACATGGATAGCAGAATCCATATCTTTCTAATAAAACCCATCCCGTCCTAAGCACCTCTCGCAAGCTCGTACACAACTTCGCGCTAGATATAACATCCGATTCGCCAGCGAACCATCGGGGATACAAACGGGGAAGGGTGTAGAGGGAAAGGCCAACCTTCAACAAAAACGAAAGGGGAGGGCCTGTACGTATACATCTGACCGGTCAATGGGTGTCTTGGGGCACTCTTCGCGTGCTTTATCCCGCCTAAGGATGAAAGTAGTAATAAAACGTGCGGCGTTGCTCGTTCGGCGTCTAGCGCGAAACGTTTGATGGGAGAACGGAAAGAAAGAGAGACTCGGAGGGACTTTTAGCGTCACTCTCTACGAATTGTAGTAATGAGCGGAGGATAAAGAGTGTTTTATAGGAGCGGTCCTTTCGCTTACGCAAGCGCGATCGACTTGGGAATACCGAATACCCATGTCACGGGCAGTCTTCAATTATCATTGAAACCAATGGCAATTGACCATGCGCTTAGCGTCACCATGCGGGTAACGTGTCAACGTCTCAAACAGCGTTGCATCCAATGCTGCTTGACTGGTTGACAGGTTACCCACTTGGTGGCGCTAAGCGCATTTTGAGTTGCCATTGGTTTCAATGATAATTGAAGACTGACCGTGTGACAGGGGTAGAAGACTCGCGGTAAAGCAGTGGCGCGTTGTGATAACGGACCACAGTGTGTAAATGCATCCGGTGACGTGAAAGACAGCGAGAAAACAGCGAAGACAAGTCTGTCTCATCCTGTTCTGCGCTGTTTCCTCGTCTATTTCGTTCCTGTTACGGAACTCTTCAAACTCAAGCAGATGTTACCGTCGTCGCAACTACACCAGCTGCATAGCATGCGTACTATGTTCTACTACGTATTTTACGTTGCGAGTTTGCCGAAGCGGTGCGAAAGATACTGGCGGCGTCCCGAGCGTTCAGGTGGTTGTGCATCTGCATTGTTATGTGGGAGAGGTAAACATTGCTTCCAGCACCGTGTGTCGGAGATTTGCGGCGCACATCGAAATAACCCCGGGTGGTCGAAATTATCCGCAGCCCTGCCCTGCGGCATAGGCCGCATGTCGCCACAAAAATAGGCTGACTCACGTTACGTGTAAATCTACCCCAATTACCCGCATTGTTTTGTGGCAGCGACCTCAGTGTTACCATCAAGCACGATAGAACAGCAGTCGGCAAGGAGAAAGGAAAGGAGAAGGCATATGATTCTTTCTGCAGCATGTCATACTTAAATCCTGTCTTTTTAGTTTCTGAAAGTCTAGTTCTGGAGGGCACTAGAGAGGTGACACTATTGTGCTTAATATCGGTGAACTGTCTATTTGAAATCTGCCTTTACCCTTGAGCTACTGAGCAAACATTTTCACAACGCGATTGCAAACTTTGAGATGAACCGTGCTCTACACCCATTCTCTATCGGCTTCGCCCCTAAGTGAGTGGGTGAGCGTGGATGCAGCACTGTGCAGTTGAATGATTGCTCTTGCTGAAAGCCGACATACTTTGAACGGCAATTAGGCCATCATTTCATATCATGCAATGAGGAAATCGTTGAAGCGCTGCAATACTGAGCGAAACTCGGTACGACTTTCGCAGAGTTATTCAGCGTCGACGGGAGTCTTTCATGTTCTCCTCTTTTCCGCGTGCATGGTTGGCTGTTCAAGCAGAAGCCAGGGGATGACGCTTCACTGTCGCACATAGTTTGCGTTCATCATGGTTGCACCGAAGTACAAAAATGCTTGCTGTAGCAGGCCATGGTCCCTCCATTGCAGCGGACAGGAAATAGCCGTCACTCAAACGCAACGCTCAAGCGCCTAAGCGCCACGTGGTGCAATGTCATGTGGCTATAGCGTACCCAACCCTGTGTTAAAAGTATAGCAGCTCCAGGACTCATAATTCGCTTGGACCCGAAATGCATTACCGCACGGCCTGTGTCGCTGCTACAAAGCATAACCTCAATCAGCCGCTGCTTTCCACCCGCCGAACAATGACTCTCGTCTCTGTTTATTTTACAAAATTTACTATAATAATAATTTTGTTATCATAGTTATTACCTTAGGGAATCGTTAGGCCAAGAGCCTACATATACGTATTAATGGCTATAGGGAAAACGGTGTTTCCTCACGAAGTTAGAACGAATTGTGACGTGAAGATTTCGTATAATCAATCATGCGCCAAATGTGGAAAACAATGACGAAGGAGACGAAGCTCAACTAAAGGGACACGTGTGTCGCTAGGAAGCCATTAAATTTTCCTCTTTAATTCCCACGAAGGTACCACAATTCTTGTGATTAAACGTATTCCTTCAGCTGTTCTGCATGCAGATGAACGCATATTTTCAAGATACTACAGGGTGATACTATGCGTCGGCATGCCATGCTCTGCAATTACTCAATGCAGGTGGGTCACTGGTGTCGTCTTCATGGGCTCTGAAGGAGGCGCAAACGTGGTAAATTTCAAAGTGGTTGAGCATCGTAGCGCAAAGTTAGAATGCGAAATGTACGAATCCCATATTCCCTGTATGAAATGTGCGGGACGACTCTGTGAAGCTGCCATGTCGGCGGAGCAGCGCTCGTCCATTTGCTTGTACTTAAGCACTGGATGTTGAGCAGACTTGTGCCCGTTACTCCAAAAAAGTAATTGATTACCGTTACAAATTACTCGACTCAAAATGTAATTGAGTAACGAATATAAAAGTAACGCGTTACTCGGGACGTTACTTTCAGTTCATGCAAAAATTCCAGCACCTGTTTGCTTCGAAAAAATGAAAAACCTCAAATCCCAAGTGATTGGGACAGATGAAATAGCGCGAAATAGTCGCGCGTCGGAACTAGCAATAATATTTTTCCGTTTACTACAGATGGCCCAATAAAGACACAGGAAATTGTTATTTTCACAGTCACAGAGCATTCACAGAGCATTGTTATTTTGAGTCAGACTCTACTTCAAAAGTAATTGATTACTCAAAATTGTAATCGAATTACTTGAAAAATTACTTGTTCAAAAATGTAATTGATTACTCGAACAAATACTAAAAAAGTAATTGATTACATGTAACGCAATTACTTACGTAATTGATATTGATTATATCATCAATTACTATTTCATATGATATGTGAAATAGTAATTGATTACGTAACGCGTTACGTACAAGTCTGAGAGAGAGAGACAGAGAGATTATACCGCAGGATTGTTTTGTTGAATGACGTTTAGCCAATGCTTGGTGACATGCCCGTTCGGCTGACCTTTCCCCCTTCTTTTTTCTTTTTTTCGTCTAATAAATATATCCCCCCCCCCCTCCCGGTGATGTGATGACCTGCATGTGCTGACTGATCGTCCTTCTCACAAATATCTCATATCTTGTCCCCTCGAGAAGGGAATCAGCTCGTCTAGGTTTGTGTCTACTGACGGTACAATGTGTTGTCCATCTTTTCATTGCCCGCACTCAGGAATTTTCATCATGGGGCAATAAACTTTCTTTCCTTCGCTCAACTCCCTTCTGAAAGCCACGTGAGGAATGCATCGACGCGTAAATGGTTACATAATCACATAACTTATTATATTTAAAATTAATATTGTAACGTTACTTCGAACAACAACTTCCAGAATAAGTCAGGACTTGCCCGTAACGGAAGTGCTTCCCCCGAGAGAGGAGAGATATGGTCTACTTCTCTACGCTTTCATCAACGCGAAAGGTCACCAGAATCCCCCCTCGCTCAAACTTCAGAGAACCTCGCTAATGGAATATTGAAGAGGAAGGAGGAAAGTAAAAACACCCACCATTTACTTTCAACCTTCCAATCCCATATTTTTCACATCGCGCACGAAGACGGTACAGAGGAGTTTTTTGAATGCCCTCTTTACTTCTTTCCTAAATTAAAAATGTCTCACGCATAAGCGGTGTCCCTATTTACCCACGTATTTAGCTCAGATTCTTTTTTTTCTTTGCTCGTTTAGCAATAGTCCTACGTCTTCCATGCCGCGTACCGAATCTATATATATATATTTCTTTTTTTTTTCTTTCTCACGCGATATGTTATGAAAAGTGAACTAGAGGAGAATGCGAAGGACGACGATGTGGGCAGGGGTTTCTTCCTCTTTCTTTCTTTTTTTTTGTGTGTGTGTTACGTGTTTTCTGGAACGTCGGGTATGTCGTCAGGCATGTATCTAAGTTTGTTACTCTTGTGGCGGCCCGTGAACGACGATGAAGACGTGCCTCTGCGAGCGAGCGCCTCTGGGCCTGCCAGCCAGTTCTACCGGCACCGTCCTATAGCGTGAGGCCACGCACATCTGCCCGCCGGGACATTCCATCATCGCCGGTCAGGACTCATGTAGAGGAACACCACCTCCTCTACACTCTAAACTGTCTGTGGGTTTAACTAAATAAGGCTTGCCTTCTTTCATTCGGACACGTATGTGTGTGTGCTGTACTCTGTCGCCCGGAGTGCCCTTCAGTCCTCGCTCGCGACACTGGATAGCCGTCCCTGTAATATTTCGACGGTTTTGGAAGCTTGGCATCACCAGACAGCGTGCTCCGGATGCTCTGATACCACGTATTCAAGATATCAGGGCGGATAATATATTTTGACTCTTTGTCAGCCTTTTGGCAGTCAGTTTCTCTGCAGAGTCATACAGTAAACGCCCATTATAAAGCAAGCGCATTTTACGAATTATCGTTTTATTTGATATCCCACAACGACCCTGAAATGCTTGCGTTTCGTACCCTAGCATTCAAAGTGTCCGGTATTCGACTCCGTTTAGTTCGAAAGGCGAGCCGGCAGAAACCTTTACGTCAAACCAAGCTTAGCCTTTTTTAAATATTAATTAAAGGCTGCCAAGGTTCAATTTCAACCCTTTCAACTCAGCAGCATCTGGGCCTTTTGAAAATTTCCGAGAATCAAAAAGAACTCTCGCATACGCTACAGTCATAAACTATGTATACATGTACAATGCCGGTGAACTAACGCAAACGATGGTACTGATTAATACGCAGATTTCTCGAACTACTACTTTGCCTTTAAGGCGGGACGTATCGCCATTAATATTGTCGCCGTGTGTTTCTATTGTTTCGAAAGTCTGAGATGAAACGCATTTTGCTATTACTTTTATCAAAGAGTGCGTACGCGACAGATTAAAAGGGTTTTTCATTATTAGCCATATCCTTTTGTTCGCCTCACAATGATAAATGCCGTAATTAGAAATTCTGAAGCGCACTAATATGCAACCGTGAGTATTTCGAAATTCGTCGTTTTGTCTGTTTAGAACAGCTAGAGCGTTAATGACCAGTGATAATGTTTCGAGGAAAGGTCTTAGCGCAGGTTTCGTGGTCGGCGCTTTTGTGCCTCTGTTTACCTCCAGGTGTCCTCAGCGATCCGAGGAGAGCGTGAAAGACATTAGGTTTTACGACGGCGGAGCTCTTATTCCGGTTTGCTGGTTTTTCACGTTGCATGGGATGGTGACACCCACGCGCCGTTACCGGCATTAAGAAAGGAACAATTACCAGCGCTTACTAAGAACAAGAACTAGGATTAGAAATGTGCTGCAGTCACCTAACAGATGGGCTTGACGAAAGGATATCAAGACGACGTTCGTTTTACCCAAAAACAATTCACGACCGGAACAGTCTTCCGGAGAATGTTGTGACGTTGTTACATTACATAACATAATAAGACAGTAGTAACAAAAGACTGTGATTGTGTTGAGGACGCAATAAGTGTGCCATGTCGATCAACGTCACCCGAGAACCCGAACGAAGTATTGAAAGTGTCATCTGACATCTCCAGCCATCTTTTGTTAATAAGACAGTCGTTGCGCATCCAAGCTGAAAGTGCCCTGCTGTCGATTGTGACAGATAACACGAACGAAGTACATTCTGTTTTCGGGGGCACAAAGGAATGTACTAAACATGTTCCTTGGCACTTCTCGCGTACAGTGCTATCAATGTTATGCATTATTTTTCCGTGAAGCAAAACATTTAAAACCATCTCATAAACATGCGACATTATATTCCGAGTTGCCTGGGATGCTTCTTTCCCGAAAGACTATGCGAACGCCCTTCAAGCCGTGCAGATTATGCGGCAGCTGTCTTGGCATGCACTCCAGTAACCGTGCACGTAGCCCGAGCTGTGTGTCTCACATTTTCAAAGTCGAACCACGTCGACAGTCTGGTTCCCTAATTGGGACGCCTCGTGCATATTTACGACCTCTGAAGCGCCACTCAACAGCGCTCGTTATGCGAACCTACTGAAATAAATGGGGAAATAAGTTAACAGTTATTATCATCACGTTGGCAAGCGAGGATTTGTGTTTTTCTAAAGCATGGCGCGATTTTGGCGTTGCATTTTTGTCACGCTGTCTCGCCTGTCATCCTGTGGTTAGCACTCGTAAGAAAGCGCAGATTATAATTAAGTATGAGAATTATTATTATTATTTCGTTTTTGAAACCGAAGCAGTGGCAGCTAAGTGGCACTCGTAAAATGTATGCGAGAACCGAGTCCTCGGAAAATGCTAATTTATGAGGACGATGCGAGGGGATATTTTGACGCGTACACGTGATGCTGTTCAAGTAATCCCGCATCCAAAAGTGCGCAAATATACTTCCATAGACGGGGGACTATAATTGCACCGAGGAAGGCGCTTCTGCGGATATTAGTTCCCGCATACATCAGCAGCTCACGGTAGTAGTGCATAGCGGGTCCCAATCACGGACGTGTTGGGGGAGATTGCGGCCCTTATTTGGTTAACAATTACGCGGGCCAAATGCGAGCAGGTCTTAATCGGCTGTTCGTGGACGAAGCTTGCTTCACCGACATGACTTGCCAGTGGAATGAGTGCCTGTCGTTCTCCACGCGAACGTTGCCGACGGCTGACCCTCATCTCCTGAAATGGGGGTTCCATTATGCTTCGAGTAGGCTTATCCAGGTAGAATTTATTTATTTATTTAGGATACTGTTGACCTGCCGTCGGGGGTCGTTACAGGAGTCAGCTGGCATATAACAAACATCCCAACTTTTGTATAAAAGCGGAACGTCTCTTGCACTAACAACATTCTCCGGAGAAGACAGTTCCAGTCGTGAATTGTTTTTGGTTAAAACGAATTGTTAAACACTTCTGTACTGGCATAGGGTTCTTGTAGTTGAAGCTGATGCTTATGCCTTGAACCCATAGTATCTTTGGCCAAGCAAGCGACAGGGCGCAAGCTGTTGCGTATTTGGAAAATGAACTTAAGCCGTAATGCCTTGAATTGTAATTCTATAGGAGGCAGTCTTGCTCGACGGCACAGCCCAGAAGCAGATGTGCTCGTGCGAAAATCCCTATAAATGAACCCAGCCCCTTTTCTTTCAACACTTTCTAATTTCTTTTTGTGACTAACAACATACGGGTCACAAACCGTACAAGCATGCAGCAATATTGGTAGAGCAAGTGACTTGTACGCGTTAATGGACTTATTCGGAATGGACTATTTCCAAGTACATGCGCGACTGGGACAGCTCGACACGTGTCCGTTTGTCTGCGCTGGAGCTAGATTTGCGGGAAGTCTAAAATCTGCAGAAGTCGGTATGGTTGAAGTGGAGGGAGACTTCCCAGCAATAAATAAATAAATAAATAAATTAGATGAAAGTCGTACCGAGCACACACCACCCCTTGATACCTACTACAGCCTTCGTGTTCCTTTTGCAGGACTACTGAATGCGTAAATGACGGTAGTACCAAACCGAAACTGAAATTCTATGAGGAGAAACCAGAGCTGAGTGACGTCACTCGCGTCGTGATTGCTGTGTCGTCTGCTTGCAGTCGTCACCGTTTCCGTCGTGTAACAAGATCTGTTGCCGGCAAACACTTGAGCAACATATTGATCCGATCATTATGTTAGCAATATTAACGGGGTAGAAACGAATACGCTGTTGAGAAACGACTGTTTCCTTCCAAAACACAATCAGGATCTATTTTTTCTGATGGGATAGCTCGTGAATATCACTGTCATTTATCATGAATTTGAGTGAATTCGGCACGCTCTTGATATTGATGGGGTAAAAAAGTGACGTTTACTTGGCAAATTTCCGAGTTCAGTTCGCAAATATTTACATAATTAAACTGAAGTACATGACATTCACATCAGGAGGTGGCAAAAACCTAATAAGAACAAATGCCGTTGACTGCATAATTCTAGGTGGCGTAGTTTTTTTTTATTATAATTCAATGACACGTTTTCTGGCACACCCTGTAGATATACCATAACCTTTGTATTGATTTTGTGGCGGGGATCCGAAAACCCATCTATGAAACCAATACCTCTATGTTCGGCATTAGCCAACAATCTACTTGGCTAATTTTTTCGTACGAAAAGTGCATAGATATTAAATAAACGAATTTGAAAGATAAGAGCTGCTTCCGCAGCTGCTGAGGCTCCGGCGGCGTGATGTCACTCCCTAAGCGGAGGAGTGAGAGGGCGGCGCTCAGAGGAGAAAAGCGCCGTCCAGACGCCCCGTGAGACGACCGCGCCGGCGCGGCATCCCTTCTCTCAAGGTCGCGCTCTCATTGGTTCTGAGGGAGTGCCGTTTTGCCGTCTTTCAAGAGAGGGAGTTCCGGTATACTCTCAACATCCGGCGTCTGTTTTTGTCGTGTATTCAGTCGAATAACAGTCACACTACGCAACTCTTCCGCGTGGGATTTTCGATATCGTGGTAAGTGGTCCACGAAGAACGAAATGACACTATAGTTTTGGTATGGACTTGAACGGATGCCACCGTTCCTTTAAGTTTATGGAACTGAATATGACCTATTCAGAGTACGCTTTATGCTGCACAAAATACATGCATGAATATCATAAACACTGAGGGAGAAAAGCAGCAAATTGGGAAGCAATTACAACTTGTAGCCCCTAGATTGCAATTACTCTTCATATTTGTTCGTGTGACCCTGAAATTTTTTCTCTCCACCACGGCAAATAATCCTAAGCTTCGCATAACCTTCTGTGTACTTAGTCCCGAAAGAGACTAGTGGTTGTAACTATGCATCTTGTCCCCAAAACGATCGAAATTTTCACCTCCATATTTCTTATATCTCAATCAATCAATTACGATCAAAATTACTCTTCTTTTTTTCTTAGAGTGCATGATTGCTAAGATTTTTGCGAGATAATTGCGCAACAACATTGTTTGTTCCCCATGGAATGCAATATTTTTCAATTTTCCCGCAATCTTTTTCATATTCTGCACATGTACTGTTTTTACAATTAATAAGAATTTACAGCGAGGTCAGCGCCGTGCACACTTTGGCACTCTCTCTATTCTTAATATAATTTCATCTAAATAAATTTTCCTTCGATTTTTCTCAGCAAATGTCGGGACAAAGACTGCTCTTCATTTTGTGCCACATGTGCCATTTTCTCCTTTTGCAGTTCCCAAGAAGGGAAAAGCACTCAATGACATAGCTCGGCATTTCGGGCCTCGAAACTCACGATCACAATCATCTGATAAGGCGTAGGTTCAGCCGCGGCTACGAACTCACGTGAAGGTCGACATGGCTTATCGGCGAGCTCGATCATGCCGCATATTGGTGCACTCACCGGATAACATCGCATTGTAAACAGAGCAGGTGCGATGTTATCTGGTGAGTGCGCTAATATGCGGCACGATCGAGCTCACCGATAAGCCATGTCGACCTTCACGTGAGTTCATAGCCGTGGCTGAACTCACGCCTTATAAGGTGATTGTGATCGTGAGTTTCGAGGCTCCAAATGCCGAGCTACGCTCAATGAGCAAGCCATTTCCAGTCATGGTTCCAATTCATAACCTCAAAAGATACGTGCACCAACTGGTTGTCGCCTAAGCAGCACAATGTACTGAAAGTCGAGTGCAATAGGGGTGGACGGTCCGCGAACGTCCGAGAGAATGAACGACGAGTATGCTAATTAATTGGATGTTGGATAATTTAAGAATTCAGATCACTGGAAGACTTAGGACTTGCGGGCCTGTTGGCTGTGGCAACCAAACGCCTCCATCGTCATCAAAGTAAAGATTTTCTTGTTTGGGCTTGATGGTGGACCTGGTCTACTGAAAGATCAAAGGGAAATTCCTGAGGCTTGTTTGATGGAAAGGACAGGGGACCAGAAAGATGTCAGTGTACCATCAGTATACGTATAGTCTCGCACGTCGATGAATATTACCTTCAAGATAGCTACGACAGAGGATGAATATGCATAAAGCTTGGCTCACACAACTGCATTTCATTGCGTGCAGACACATAGTGCGTATACGTACAACATAAGCAGTCCGGTGAACTGTTGGTGGTGGTGATGATGGTGAAAGGGAAAGGTGAACTGTTCACTTACATACACCGCAAGTGTCAGCCAATGCGAGCCTTTCACGAAGTGTTATGGCGGAAAATTTGAAGTCCGCGTTTGAGTTCGGCGTAACGTAAACTGCAGTTAGTTTCGGCGTAATTAAAGTGTTCAAGCGTAATGAATCCTGCATCTTTCTTTCTTGCAACCTCCATACACTCCATGTTGCTGAGGCCATGTTGAAATTTATATCACACAGAGGAGGAGAAGCGCTTCAGCACGCAAGCGTAGAAGGCGGCGATTGGTTCCCGCTTGCGGCTCGATGCGTGCGTCGGAGAAAGTCCAGCTGGGGCAAACTTCTTGCGTTCTGCTGCGGAATGTCTCGCACGCGTCTGTTGCCGCGGTAACTAACGTCAAACGCTCTCTCTCTCTCTCTCTCTCTCGCAGCCTTCCGCTTTTTCCCCCCGCAGACTATATAATCGTGACGCTTCCTTGGAACAATGATGTTGACAGTGAGAGCGAAACGAAGTGGTGTTCATGATGAGAGTCGCGCGTAATGTGCTTCCGACTGGATTAAATGGCAGGCCGTGAAGGCTAATACAGGCTCTGTGTGCCTTCTAGTTCTGTTTGTTCCTGAAGCTCTTCTGTAGAAAGACCATGTGATAAGCGAAGTTGGAGTCCAATACACAAAACAGGCAGACATACGAAAGACCTCTTACACGATTCATTAGATCCGACTTAGTCACTGTTTACCTTGTTAAGGGGAGAGCATGAGTAGAAAGCTGACAGGTCGCGTAATTGCTAGAGCTGTTCGCAAGAGACAGAACAAAAGAAATCGCGCTTATCTGTAGAAATCTGTGGCACTTACGTGATTGACGATAGAACGTACCGGAGCATGTCAGCTAAGCATGTCAAATTACGTTACGGATGATACAAAGAGAGAGAGAGGGACAGAGAGAGAGAGAGAGAGAGAGAGACAATAAACGTGAGTGAATTGCTTCTGACCTTCTATCGATTCTTCTTCGCCGCATGCTAGACGGTGATGGGGGCTACTTGAAGTACCAAGTACTCAGGTACACTTTGTAGTGTGCCCATTAAGAAGTTACAGAGACACAGTCCTCTTATATTTTCATCCTCTCCTTTCTACTATCTTATTCCTCCGCCTCATGGTCTACATGCTTTGAATGCATTTCAGAGTATAGTCAGCCATCGATTTAGGAATTCCCTCGCTTTATGAATATCACTCTGGGACAAGACACTTCCGCTTCCTCATTCCAAACTTCACTTAATGAATTCCTCTATTTATGAATTTTTTTTCCATGAACGTTAACCGTCCATAAATCGACTGTGTTTAACTCTACTTGCAATTTGTTTGAAGCTCTTTCAAATTGTATGCTTTGTACTGTACTTAACGTACATTGCTCTAGTACATTGCCCTTTAAATACACGAGCACCAACTATCTTATCATTGAACCTTACCGTAGCTCATGTCATAGTGCTATGAGAACCATACCTCACAGTAAATTACCCATGCTTTGCAATGGTATCGCGAGCATCTTCCTCATCGTGGCACTTGTGCATGACGGGATAAAAGATCTAGTTTTGACCTTAAGAACGCGAATAGTCCGGAGGTTGCAATCGTTACCAGAATCATCGCCTGTGGCCCCCGAGGGAGCTGTACGAAGCCCCGATCAGAAGCATCGCTCGCGTCCTAGCTATTCGATGCGCTGAATGAATGGTTTCCGCGGGGAGCAGGCGTTGGGAAACGTAGCTCTCGAAAGCTTATTGTTCTCTCGCTTCTCATTTATTTGCAGTCGGCCGAAATTTATTTTAAGCTTTCGCATCTGATCAGCTCAGGATTTAAGCGAGGCAAAGAAGTTTGAACTATCCAGATCTCTTAGAGCAAGATTACTGGAAAATGCCTGCGCTTATTCATTTATGTTTAAGATATAATAATTCGTGGCATTACGTCGCAAGTCCCAACACGCAAAGACGCAAAGAGGATGATATGTGAACTGAGACAACAAATGTGCAAGTCTTCTTGGCTGACAGGATCTGCTCGATCTTCGCTGTTGTGCAGGGTCGATCGCGAGCTACGCTTCCAGGTACCTCCGTCGTTTCCTCGACAAGCAGCGTGTCTCCTGCAGAGGCTCCGGCTGAATGTCCCGTACAGCGGTCGGTTGCTCTACAAACTGGCCAGGTCACCATCTCCAAACGACCGTAGGACGCTAGAACGACTGCATCGCAGTACGCTAGAAGCAAGTCTGGCTCGCCTGGACGTCCGGCCATTTGACCTTGTAAAGCTCCTGGGTCTACAGCCATTCAATCATCAAGCAGCTGCATTTAAAGCGCTCCTACTTTTCCTTGAAGACACGCATCTGCTTCACATTTTGTGACACTTTCTGGTCGCTCGTTTGTGACAAGTGTTCCCACTAGTTCGGGATGTCTGTCACCCTCCCCCCCCCCCAACTACTGAGTTTTCTCATTTTTATTATTTAATTCAACTAACTGCGGCTGAGTGGTCGGGGGTAGCCAGTCTGACTTTGTCGTGACTTAAATCCCCGTTTTTTTTGTTTTTTTGTTTTTTTCGATCACATCACGTCACGTCACGTCGCAAGACAACTCATGAGCGACGCCACAGGGGTCTCTCTGTGGTTTAATTTTTAACGTGCGCTAAAATCTCAACACGTCCCTCGCGGAAGACTCAAAGGAACTAGTACCCTGCCACCAGGTTGCTGGCGTCCTCGGCCGGGCTCGAACCCGTAGCCTTGGGATCGGGATGCCAACACGCTACAAAGTGAGCCACCGATGGCGGTTTATATTTTAGAGAGGGGGAATAACTTCATGCGTGAGGAACACGGTCAAATGTACAAATGAATGCGCAAAATTTCCATGCCTTCACTTTTTGTCAATGCCCCAACACCGTTCTTTTTTGTTTGTTTGTTTGTTTTCATCACCGCTAGACGCAGACATGCATCACAGCGCTGAGTCTTCCCGGTGTCGACAGATCAGATCATCACCATGGTTGAAAGCTGATTAAAATACAGGAATGGAACGAGGATAGTTTGGCTGTATGGTGTCAAGAAGACCGCTTCTCGGTACTCAATTCAAATAAATTGCTATCAGATTCGCAATCGCTATTAGTTTGAAAATGCCTCGAGGTACCGCTTACAATATGTTATGTTGTTAAAGCTGACACTCGTGCGACTGACTAGAAAACGTGGAAACATCCCATGTCATCACCACTTCTCCTTCATTTACTGTTGTTGTTGTTATGAAAACGTGGAGGATCGCTTCCTTTATGCTGAGATTCTCAATCTCTGAACTGCATCGTGGGAACGGCGTTTTCGCGAGAGCTTTCAATGCATCATAAAATGGACACCAAACAACACTTTAATAAGGTGATTATGAATGGGTTGCTTCATTCACGCAGGCTATACTCTACCCAAACAGCAATGGCTACCAGAAGCTAATGCTGCAGTTCTACAAAGCCAGTCTGTCACGCTTACACCGGCTATATGAGACTTTAGTGTCTGACCTGATTATAAAAAAAAAAAAATGTTGCCAAACGATGATGATGATGACGATGATGATGATGATGGGAACAAGCAAAAATGATCTTAGGCGCGTACAGCATGTTCCCAGAAATACCGTTCCACAACTTCCGCCATCTCCCAGCAGAAATAGGCGTATGTATGCTACTGTAAAGCGTGCTCAGCCACAGCAGGCGGTAGTTCGAGGGGAGGCTGCCTTTACAGGTTACGACGAACGCATGTGTCTTGAATGGAAAAAGTAGCCGGACATTTCACAAAGAAAACATTACCTAATCCGCCGTTTCATTTTTTTAAGTTATACTGGCACGTTCTGAGAGAAGGTTGGTTCTAGATTTTTTTTTATTATTTATTTGACAGCGACAGCAGTTAGCGCCTCGTTTACCGAGATCGCGTCGTCGTCCGTAGCATGTCAAAACCATGAACGAATAAGTTCGATTATCGATTATCACCACAAACGGAGATGTCTCGGGTAAGTAACAAATCACAAGCTGTCACATCACCATATCAGGACCCGCTTCTGCAAGGAGCCACTCCACCTGTGAGAGCAAGTAAGGCCGTTTTTACAGCGCGCTCCCAGACCCACGACCCACCCCCAACAGTTGTCGCTGTCATTCGCCTACAACAGCTGTCGCTGAAATTCGCGTTACACAACCGTAACCGTCTGTTTTTATGTTGACATTAAAATGACTAGAAATTGGAATTAAGTTAAGATGGGTCGTGCGCCTGGCTTAGGCATCCCCGGGCGTTAAGGGCCCGCGTCTTCGGCGCTTATTCTTCAGGAGATTCGGCGGGTGTTTTTCTGCATTTATGTTTTGTCAAATTCTGATATTCTCATATATATATATATATATATATATTCTGATAGTTTGGGCATTTTAGAGCGTTTGCGCCAAAAATAGATACCGAAAAATCGGCAGCTATAACCACTAGGGGGAAGGACTGTGGAGGAAGAGCAGCTTGGTAGGAGGACGTTGAGAACTCAAAGAATTTCCTTTCCTTTGTTGGAGGGTTCCACATGTACTTGAACCATCTTGACCCTCTCATTAAAGTGTTACAGAGGAAGGTTTTCGCCTGAACTAGAGGCTAGCTGCTGCGCAGGTCGGTATTCCCCGCATTCCACTGGAGACGAGGTGAAGGAAAAACGAAAATGTGATGCCCAGGAGGAACAAAAGTGCAATCGGGTACCGGCATTTTCGGAATTTAGCACCATATGCAAGAGTATAATTCGGAGTTTTTCGGAACATGCTAAATTAAAAAAAAAGAAAGAAAAAGTAACGTTCGGCGGGTATGTTCGGCAATTTTGGGCATATGCTGAAAACGCGGAACCCTACATGAGTTTCGTGGCGCGGTGACTACAGTGACAATCTCTGACGCTGAAATTGCAAAACTTCCTGCCGCATTCATCCTAAAGAAACGAAAACTAAGTCAAGTTGGTTCATCGTCCCAACATCTAATGCGTGGAAACGCCGTTCTGAAATGTTGCGGAAACGGTTTCTTGTCTAGCATCAACTGTGCCGTTCCTACCGAAATCGCATATGCACGCACTCCCTCCTGTAACGGTCTCGTCGAAGTGTGCTTGGTTTATAGTCTTTCCTTCCCTAGAAGTTGTATCTCCTTGTGCATTTGGGCTATTGGCCATTAGAGCGGCAGCGCTATCTGAAGAACGAAAACGGACTTGTAATGGGATTTCAGTAGGATGAAGTAGTCTGGCAAATGCTCGTATAGGCAATCTCGGCAGCAGTGCAGCGGAGGTGATACGCGTTCAGGCAGATGGGGCTATTCGTGACCCTCGTAGCTGAAGATCGCCCCTGAATTTCCACTTAGGTTAGGTCATTTAGCGTTTGGGAGAACTTGATGCAAATGTTTTACTGTGTGTAGTTCGAGAATGCATCATGAAATTCGTGGCAGCGATGGATGCAACTCTGGTCGACATATCCGCATATAACCGTCGAATCGCTTACAGAGTTTTCCTTTTTACTTAGAGGCACGTGAATTCAGCCATCTAGAAAGCAATGAAGGAAACAGAAACACGTGTTAGTCAAAACAAGAACCACGGCGTCAGCAAGAAAAAAAAAAAAAAAAAGGAAAGGGAGGCTCTCTTCATTAAAGAGCCCCACGAGGTTCTGATCGTATAATTTAGTTTGCTGACTTTCGATTCAACTTATCAGTTTTATTTTAAAAATGAATGAAATAAATAACCTAATATTGCTCATTAAATTAATCAGTAATTGGATATGAAACGCGTGTAATTAACTCCTACACCAAACAGTAAGGGAAAATTGATTTTAAAGTACGCATATTCAAACATACAAAGATTCCCCTAAATATGTTTTATTCCCGTACGACAAAAATGCTAAAAATAAGCTTGCGTTCGCGAAAGGGATACGACGAAGAGCATCATACCCCATCTTATTTTTCCTGTGGACGCCACCATATTGAAAGCGCAGCGCCATCTACCCGGGGGAGCACGTTTAAAACTGTTTACCGCCCAACTCCAGAGAGGATTTTTTTTTCCTTCCAGGTATCGCCTTCCTCCTTTCTGGCTTGTGCTGGTTGCAAAGGCACGGCTGTGAGGTTGCTAGAAAACGGTGTATAGCAATGGCATCGATGTGACCGGAGTCCACGCTGCTACGACACATATCGTCAAATCATTGTCCAGTGAACGCTCTAATTAGAGCGGTAGAGGAGGTGGTGTTCCTCTACATGAGTCCCGACCGACGATGATGGAATGTCCCAGCGGGCAGATGTTCGTGGCCTCACGCTAGGACGGTGCCGGTAGAACTGGCTGGCAGGCCCAGAGGCGCTCGGTCGCAGAGGCACGTCTTCACCGTCGTCCACGGTCCGCCACAGAGCTCTGCACGGGACGACTTTTCCGGACTGGTGCCTTCCTGTGTTTATGCGATCCGACCCGACCCGGTGGCCAAGTTAGTAAAGCCCGGCCCGGCCCAGTGACTCAGCGAATAGAGCCGGGCCTAGCATTTCCAGCCGTTACTTACGCGTTTCTACCAAACAAATGCATAAGTAAATTTATAAGAAGAGAAGACAAAGCCACAAACATACAAGAACTGGCGGCTTAACACGGCAACAGCACGATACCAATATTCAATCCAGAATGCACGCGGGCAAGCGCGTTATCGTTGCACTACGAGCTTTTGTGGAGGTAGAGGTTGTTGTCGACAAACTCCTCCTCCCAATCCATACCCGTCTCACCAAGCTTTGCGAACGTGATTGTGAATTATGTGAGGAGTCAGGAGCAATGTGAAGTGGCTGAGGAGGTTCTAGAGGGTCGAATCATACGCATAATGCAGTTTCCTTTGCTTGTTTTTGCAAATATATGCACAGGAATGACGCAGGCACGTGATGATATGAACTAATAGTCCTCCATTGCGTGGAATTAGCTGCGTGACCGGCCGCGCAAGACTCTCGGAAACTTGTTTGTCGGCCCGGGCCCGTGCAGAGCTCTAGTTTTAATAGCTGTATCTCTAATTTACTTTCTTACTACTATTACTTACTACTCTTAGTTTTCGTCAATGGCGTAGCCACGGGGGGGCTAGGGGGGGCTCGAGCCCCCCCTACCTGCCACGGACCGACCCACACAAATCGTGCAAATCCGAGAACATAATATATGGGAAGGGGGGGAACCAGTGTGACTATCGCGAAAGTTCTTGCAGTTCATGGCGTCTATCTAAGAAGCACTCTTGAATGGTTTTCAAAGTAAGAGCTTTTCAAAATATTTCCAATCTCGTGACACCACTTCATTGGTCATGACAGCCTATACATGTAATCGTACTGTGTACGTCTAAATCAACTATTTTCGTTCCCTTTTTTAATCCTCAGTGTGCAGTGTGCACAAGTATGTGTGTGTTGTCGATACAGGATCAGCGGGGGGGGGGGCGAGTTTTCGTATCGAGCCCCCCTACCTTTGAGGTCTGGCTACGCCACTGGTTTTCGTTACTCTTTACTGCATGTTACTCCTCTCCTAGTATTGCTGCGCCATTCACCCGTCATTGAACTTATACAGACAACGTGATCCGTCCTCCGTTCAATCGGGCTGAACGAAAAATATGAACGTACGGTTATCACATATTCTTGATCGTAATACACACCTCTCTCATGTTTTCTTTGTAGTAGTACGCTTGTCACACGCTTTATTCTCGAGATTATTTTTGCCCAGACCACTACCTCTGGAAGAAGAAGAAGAAGAAGAAAAAAAAAAAAACGTGTACGTACTTGGATGAGCAATCTTTCAAGAACGCTGACAGGGCCTATCTTAAAAACGCCTCGCTGCGATTTTATCGCCAGCATCTCTCTTGCACGTCTATTGCGCGTGGACGCGTCAATTATGGCGCTTGTTCAACGATATTCCCCTTCCCTCGGGAGTACGGCGATGAAATGCCATCAATCATGAAGGGAGGGAGGGAGGGACGAAGAAAAAGAGGCCTCATCACAATCATGGTCATCATCTGACAAAAGTAGTCGTCGTTGTGTTCTTAGGCTATGTAGATGCAGCCTGACAGGCAATAATGGCATGCGCAAACTTATGACGTATTATGCAGGGTGTTTATCTTTGTTCGATACAGGTTATTGATACAGACGTGTCTATGAGAGGAGCACCAAATGCCTTGTTTGTTTTGTTTTGTTTGTTTTTTAGTTAGGTTACGCGGCCAGCCCGACATCCTGTCGAAGAGATTATGTGACTACCAGATGACTAATTACGTAGAATTTATGGATTATCATTTTTATGATTGGCTCATTACAGGTGACACGTTATCATGCCCGCCGATTTCTTTTTCATCCGTTTATTCATTAATTATCTGTTTCCTTGCGTTACAATTTTTTTTAGAAAAAGAGGGTGACTTTAAATAACGAGTGACTCCAATTCTATCTCACATTTCCCAAAAACCTCTAGTTAAGAAGTTACTTCATAACTTTTAGTCATCTGTCCTGCTCTCATGTCTTGTTTTTTAAATATGTATCGGATATAAAAAAAAGACACACACGCAGAAAGCACACCACGTATATGATACATAGTCACTGTCCATCATGTCAAATTTGCTCATGACGCCCAGTCATTCCCAGTGTCAACACGCATTGGCATATTCAATTTTGAAACTTAGGAACGTGTTCGATACTGAGTTGCCTTCCATGGACAGTGTTTCTCTCTAGTCATTATCACACGCAGTTGGGATGGTGATGACGATGTGATAAAGACAGAAAAAAATGGGGATGTGTGTCGGACTCCTTCATCATCCTTCAATATATATTGGAATATTAAACCCTCAGTCCTTTCTGATCAGTGAATAAGGGACAGTTCTATGTTCAAGCGCGTGATTATCAATATTTTTTTCTTCTGGAATGCTCCCGTGGCTTTAGTGGCTACGATGAGGACAGGGAGGTGACCCGCCGAGACAGGGAGGTGACCCAGGTTCGAATCCCTGCGCCGGCTGTGCTGTCTGGGTGTTTTCCCTGTGTTTTCCACAGACGCTATAAGACAAATGTCGGCCCTTCTGAAGTATGCCCAGGGCTCACGATTCCCCACAGCGACATGACGCCACACCAGCAGGCGCTAGAGTGCTCGGAGATAGCACGCCACCAGCATCACCTGGAATGCTCCCCAGCAAATTGCACCGTTCCTTGCACGAGTCGACCTGAACCGCACCTATTGTCTCCCCTCTAAGATGCCTCGGTCCTTAGAGTTAATAATTTATCGTCCGAGGTTCAATGTTCCAGCAGCATTCGTGTTCAAGATCAGAGTAGCTAGAACGTCGAATCGTCCAACTTGTTGAACACCAGAGGACGCGGAGCACCTGCTGGTTGTTGCGAACCGCCGGATGGTAGCGAGGCCGATCCCAACACCCTGGGGCAGGAACGTAGGCAGAGGCAAGGAGCTCAACGAAACAGAAAGTGTATTTACAGAAGTATACAAGAGTTCTCTCTTTTAGCGGGTCACAGCGTTCGCTTAAATAGGCGACGTCCCTGGGAATCAGGTCGGAGTCGGCAGTGGTTCCAGGGAAGCCGACCTCGTTGTCTCCCCTTTAGTCTCCCCATGAATGGGCTCTCGGGCTGCGAGGAAGATGGCTTCCCGAGTTGTGGGAGGAAGGCGAAAATGGCGAGTCGTAACATGATGCAATGTAGACGCTTCATGTCTAGCCGTCAGTCTCTTACGAGTGCGCTATGGCAACACCACCTAGACACAGGAAGCCTGCTTACTCGTCGACGTGACGTAACAACTAAGGGTCAGCCAATTAATATCGTGTTTTCAACGCCCGTAGCCAATCACGTACGTGCTTTCAGCGGGTGGACCGTGAAGACGAGCCGCCGTCAGCATGGGCAGCAACCGTCGTCTGCGAGTAGTGAACGTCCCCCGTACTAAATGGGAAAGCAAAATAAAGCGTAACATGGTCCAATATTGTTCTCAAGACTCATTTTCTGGAAAGCTAGTTGTACGTTTAGACTACAGGCTCAAATTTACGAAGTTACCTGCCATCATTTGCAAGTTTCCCAGAACGGCGAATCGCGGTATCAGACGAATTGTGACTTTATATGTGGACGTGGCGAAGGAGAGAGAGGAGGCAATAAGCAGGCCTTCTGTGCTTACACTGTTAAAATACTTCACCACATAGCACGCTCCTAGTCAACCACCATACCGAATGATATCATTCTATGTCATGATTCGTTCAAAATCAGGGGGAGGAGCCTATCTGGGACAAGCATAATGTGTCCCAGATAGGCGCCTCCTCCCGTTTTCAGTAAATAAGGACACAGAATGATATCATTCGGAATGACGGTTGGCTAGGAGCGTCCTATGTGGTGAAGTTCTGCTTTAAGACCCCTGTGCTGTCTGGGGTTTTTCCTGGGTTTTCCTCAAACGCTTTCAGACATATGTCGGCACAGTTCCCTTAGAAGTCGGCCCAGGACGCACATTCCCCCAGGGCGTCAGTCGTGACGTTGTCCACCTCTGTGAGGCCGACAACGGCGAACCCTTTCACCACCACCACCCATCACCACCTCTGTTTTAACAGTGTATAGGTGGCGTTGGCTATGGGCAGGCTAGACTGTCGACCACTCGGCGTGGAGTGAGGTGCCGGGGGACTGGCCATATACGAAAAGACAGCGCTTACTTTGCGCCCTTGTACTCTCTCTGAAAGACACATCTTTTAAGGTGCAAAACTTCGTCCTCACGGAATGAAAGATTGCGTTACCTTGAAACCAACGCAAAAAGAACGGGAGTCATCCGTTCCGTCGTTCGTGATTTATGATCGATAGAAAAATACGCAATTTAAGGTTTCCTCCTCCCTCTCCTTCCCAACAAGGCCGACAATGCGGAGCGCCCTCTCATTGCTCTCTGCAAACGATTTGTCCAATCATCGCGGGAGATCGTTTGAGAAAGTCAATCTGAGGTACCTCCGCATTGTCATGCTTCTTGAGAAGGAGAGAGAGAGAGAGAGGGAAACCCTAACTTGCGTCTTTTTTTTTTTTTTTTCTATCGATCATGAACCACGAACGACAGAACGAATGACTCCCGTTCCTTTTGCGTTGGTTTCAAGGTAACGCAATCTGTCATTCCGCGAAGAGACATTTTTGCATTTTAATGACCCTCGAAGAGTCAATGCTCATAGTATCTCAAGAGAGTGATTAGCGTCCTACGCTAACACCCACCGAATGTTCTGGAGCAGCTGACAGCACCGGGGCGGACAACTTCTCCGTTACTTATTTATTTTTTCCTTCTCTGCCTCTCTTTCCACCGTTTTCCAATATTCGTTAAAGACACACAAAGAGCGAAGACAAAACCACAAACTGGTGCCTATCTCGCTTCATCAGCGCATGGCTGCTGACCAGGCATGTCTGCATTTCCTGGCGATCTCACGCGCCATGTGAGCTTCAACAAATGAGGCGTAACGTCGCTTGTGGGTGCGTGTCGGAACGCACACTCATGGGGGCAATCGACGACTGTGTTGGCGCGACACTTTTACTGGCTTTCTACGAAGCAGTTAACGGCTGCCCCCTTCATCCGTTAACGTTCTCTCGTGGGACAAACGCAGCGGCGAAAAAAAAAAAAAACGAAACAACGTTGCGACAATACGGACATTGTTTGGGACAATTTTTACTGCGTAGGTGAATCAGAACTGGAGTGAGCACTGAAGAGCCATTATGCGGGATTTTCCGGAAGCCGTCACTCGTTCGTTATCGTGCTGAAGGACATTACGGCGTTATTTCTGGAGATCAATTCGTTTCTCGTTTTAAATGCATCGCTCTCGGACCCATTGGAAGGCAAGCTTCTCTCGGGAAGCATGCTCTTGTGGCGCTTCATGGATTTTGCATATGTTTATGCTGTTATGGTAATGGGTTTATCCGACCGGGTTTGTAATGTCCGCTAAGCTACGAGGGAGAGGAGAGACGAGTAGCTGCTGAGCGAAGAGAAAGATGTTTCCTAAAAAATTTACCCACTTTCGAATGCGAGCATAATCGAACGACTTCCGTTTTAATGCGGAACGTGGGCTGCGAAGGGGGTCTGAAAGAAAACGGAAAAGCGCTGATAAATCTAATGCCATAGAATTATGTTGTCAGGAGACGTATTCATACGTATTCAAATCAATATAACACATGTTACGTGTATATTACATCGTACCTATACAACAACGACAACAACTTTATTGCGATACATATTACTAAATCAATATTCATATATTAAAACGTAGGCAGATGTTATTAATCTTATTGAACAAATTGCCATTCAGTCAAAATTCGTTACTGCCTTTTATTATCCCGTATTCACTTTACAGGCACCCAATATACATATACCGGGTGTTTCAGTTAAATCCCCGGGCTAAATAATTCGCGAACGGGTGCACCAATCCACGAACTTTCTTTTTTACAAGCATCTGTCCGATACCACCTACAAGCTGCACACCCTGTGAATGAGTGGGAGGCGCTCATTATTAAAATAAAAATGCAAATGAGTTTCGTAAAAAAGCGTAACTTCTGAAGCAGGGCGCTGTCGGCATTAAAATGGGTACTACCCCCTTTGAGACCTTCAATGGACACCTTTTAGAGAAAAATCTGCCACCGAAGCGGGTCATTTGTTGCAGTAATTAATTGGTTTCGGTTTACGTATTTTTGTCGCGGCTGGTCGCGGCGCAGCGCAAAAGGACGCTCTTTCACTCCCTTATCCATCAATAAATTACGTCCTTACATTAATGAATTACACCAATGAAATACGCCCTTTTGCGCTTCGCCGCGACCAGCCGCGATAAAAATACGTAAACCGAAACCAATTAATTACTGCAACAAATGACCCGCTTCGGTGGCAGATTTTTCTCTAAAAGGTGTCCACTGAAGGTCCCAAAAGGGGTAGTACCCATTTTAATGCCGACAGCGCCCTGCTTTAGAAGATACGCTTTTTGACGAAACTCATTTGTATTTTTATTTTAATAATGAGCGCCTCCCACTCATTCACACGGTGTGCAGCTTGGAGGTGGTATCGGACAGATACTTGTAAAAAAGAAAGTTCGTGGATTGGTGCACCCGTTCGCGAATTATTTAGCCCGGGGATTTAACTGAAACACCCGGTATATATCTTCTGTCCCGAAGAAGGAGGAGCTTCCCTCCGAAACGGCGACTCTTCCCCCATTTCCTAAATAATGTTTTAATTATGTAAAATAAACCTTTCTTTACATTCTATTAACACCTCAAGTCCGTCGCTGTGTCTCCTTCCCTTTCGCTCATATATATACAATGGCTTTTTCCCCTCATTATAATTCACTGGCTTGCATTGTGGCATTGAGGAGTACTCAGTCACCCTCCCAGGTGTATATCGCTCGGTGAGCGACTCCTAATTTGCCAATTCCGAACGATGCGCAGCTACCCAGAGCTGGCGAGCCGCAAACACGGCGAAACACGTGTTCTCTGGTGCTGTCGGATCGTTCCATGAGTATCTGTTTCTCTGCGTGCAGCCATAGAAGCCATCTTTAATCTGTAATTTTGAATTTCAAACACGTCTAGTGTCATTTACTTGTTTCTTTAATGGCTTTTTCCCCTCATTATATATATATATATATATATATATATATATATATATATTATGATGATATATATGATGATGATGATATGATGATATATTATTATGATGATGGTGACGATCTTGATGTATAAAAAGCAGCACACCCACATTACGGCCGCTCACTATGACGCCAGAAAGAGACATATTGGCTGGTTGCTTCTCCTGCATACAAGAAGGTAGCGCAGCGAAAGCACGCTTTACAGTAGACGCGGACGAACGAACCACTGGCCCTGGTATTGTCCTCTTCGCACAGGCTATGTGTCTTGCTTCACTCCCTATTTGTAGAGTGTATTCAGCGCATACATGACACGGCCTCTAATGTAGTAGAGCGATCTCTAATGCATGTCATACAGCGTGCGAAACGCGCTGAATCCAGCTTATACTGCACCTCTTTCCTCTTGACAAACAGTTCAAACTGACTGAAAATTCTAACGAAAAAAGGTAGTACGTACCGTACGTACCTCCTTGAACTTAGTGCTAGCGTCCATGATTAAGCGGGTCTGCCGTGTGTGTCGGGATAAGTGTTACGCTGGGTTCGTGATTTTGGCACAGTTCTTGTCACAGCTTTTCAGCACGAACTGCCCTGGTTACCTTTGTTCCAAGCATGCACAGGAGATTTATGGAAAAGGAAACGAAGCGTGTCTTCACAACGCGTCTGTCTGACGATTCATCTTAGCAGGTTCTGAGAAAGCTAAATAAATTTAAACCCACTGACGAGACTTACATACATAAAAATCCAGCAACCACGCTACGTCGGGCAACGCTGCATCATCTTCAGCCATTTATGGGAGAGATAAAGTTCGCTACACCATTTTTCTTCTCGCTGGAACAAAAGAAATGACGGGAAGTGCGCCATCAACTTGTGCATCCGGCCGAGGTCGAAGAACATTAATTTCATTCCAGACGACATCGCTCCAGCACCCGATGCAAATTTGGCTCTGCAAAGTAAGCTCGTTGCAATCTGAGCAGAAGTAAACACGCGAAAGAAAGTATACGGTAAGAAAAAGCTAGCTGAAAATGCGCTGCTGCTTCCCGTCCCTTGCTTCCTAACCTTAACTTCCCGTTTTAGGAGGCTGGCGTCCCAACGCATACGCTATACACAAACAAAATAACCGACAAAGAAACGAGAACGGAAGAAAAAGAACCCGAAGGAAAAGAAGACCCGATACGGAAACGGCTTCAGGACCTTCGGACTGATCCTAATTTTCTTCGCGAGGCCAAGAAAAGAAAAAGAAAAAAAAAACGCGAACGAATCTGCTCCTGTTCTGCTCCTCCTAAGGACGGATTTGGTCTCGAGGGGTATTATCGGCGGCAAGACGCGAAGTGGCTGCCCAACAAGTCGAACACAAAGCTTTCGTTGGGGAGGGGGGGTAGCGGTGAAATGTGCGAATCCTTAGGATGGAGTGGGGATGAAAACGAAATACCAGCTGCATACGGTGGTACCGCCTTACCAGAGAAATAGCGAAACACGACAAGGGTGGGAACGTTGTTCCTGCCATAGTATAGTTCGAGCGGCAGGGTTGGATGCGAGCGGATTGTGTGCATCGATGATCTTGAACACTGCGGTACACATGCTCTGTAGATGACTCTTGGACTTACGGTTCGCAGAGAAAGATGTGTAGTATCGCAGATTAATTTTCAATATGTTGTTTTTCTTTTGGCTATTTTTGTTGCTGATTGTAATCGCGTCCGCCTACACTCTTGAAACAGAACTTCACAGCATAACACGTGTTCATTGTCACAAAAAGGCGTGCGCCCGGCGAATTTGACAAACCACACAATTAAAAATGAACTTCACCGCATAGCACGCTGGAGTGCAGGAGCGAGTGCAGGAATGATAATGATATCATAGTGTGCAATGGTTGGCCTTCAGCGTGCTATGTGGTGCAGTTCCTGTTTGTTTGTTTTTTTGTTTTAGACTATAGGCCTCCGTTCGCGCTGCCAGACTCAAAAGCGCGTCAGTCACATTATTTGTGATGGTATCCGCTGTATCGTTCACTTATGATTAGAGGGCGGATTCTTAATCAGTAAAGAAAAAAAAAAGGGGGGGGGGGGGCTCTTGACCGCATAGCACGCAGTATGCCAATCATCATCAGGGTTATCACTGCTCATTCGAAGAGAGAAGGTGTACGCCTTTTCGTGTCAATTATCACATATCCAAATTGGTACAGAAAAGCGTACGCCCCCTGTCTCTCTTCGAATCAGAAGCGATAAACCTATCATTCGTGGCAATCGTTCTCGCACAGCGTGCTAGGCGGTAAAGTTCTTTGTTTTTTATGTCTTGTTCTTTGTTTTTTAAAGTTCTTTGTTTTTTTTATTTGTCCCCTGACAAACCGTGCCGGCAACGCTATAGTTCCTCCTCCTTCCATCCCAAATCTCACTTTCTGCTTCGCAGATTTTGCAAGATACCATTCTCTTCGGTCAGCAGATGCAAAGAAGCAAAATGTGTTGGCAGGAGAAGGGCTGTCGTAATACCCAGCTGTGCCGAGAGAGAGAATATATATTGCCCCCTTTAGAAGAACTGGCATACTTGGAACGCTTTTCGTGCAGACCGCGTCGCTGGCATTCCATTTGAAAGGAAGGACCTCCGTTGCCACCCGCCGCGTGTGTCGGCTTGAATAATTAATTGGCTGTCAGACCGCATCCGAGCAAAACCACGGTCAATACCTGACGCGGAGCAATCTCAGACGCACGTAGCCCCAGTATTGTTCTAGGAACTCCACAATGCGAGGTGCACTTGTTCGCAAGCGGTCTTCGTCTAACAAACCTGAATTTTAGTGTCGTGTTCAGGAGATGCAATTCGAAGAACCTGTCACTCTTCGAAGAACGAGTTATTGTTGACATTGGTTCGCGGAAAGCCGCGGGCTAACGTGAGGTAAGCGGTGACATGCGACGCAAACGAGACGAAACGAGTCCGGTCCTAGAATTACTCGGTGACCCCGTGGATGTGAAATGAAGGAGCGGGCTTCGCTCGTTCAGAGCACACCTTAGAGCACTGCTATCCCGCCGCGGAGGCGGGTAGTCACGTGGTAGCTTTTCTAATTTGGTGTGCGTGTGTGTGTGTGTGTGAGGGGGGGCGGGGATATACGTTTATTATGAAAAAAAAAGGAGGAAAATTTCTAATTTCGTGGGCCTTCTTTGAGAATTGTTGTGTCCGTCCCAATCTCCTCCGTGTCTCTGGTTCCTCCTTCTTCAAGTATGCACCAGCTTGTCAGCGTCCTCTCTCTTTTATCAGTCCTTCTTTGGATCCTGTAAATCGCGAACCTGGGGGCTTAATCGCTTGCACGTCTAACGAGCTAACGAGTGGCGGGATATTCAAAAAGACGGGCACGTGACACATTGCGCGTGACATATGTTACGCCCTTCACGTATCGCGCAAAGAGCGCGATTAGGGCATGCGGCTAGCGAAGTGTGTCACGTGCCCATCCTTTTGAATTTCCCGCCACTCGTTAGCTCGTTAGAACTGCAAGCGATTAACCAGAATCCGCAATTTCATAAAATGTTAACGGAGCATGCGCAAGATAGTGGCGTATTCTATCGGGACTTCGGCGAAACTGTTTGGTTGTGATTCGTCGTCTGCCATTCGTATCCACATGGTATGGGGTTGCATATTTTTGCGGTGAGAGGCAACATTTCGTGAACTGATGGAGCAGAATACTTTTTGATAAAGATGTTAGTAGCATGTTCGCTCAGCAGTTGCAAAGTAAAGTACAGCAAGAGGGATAAGTTTGACTTTTTTCGGTTTCCGTGCAAACGACTGATCCCACAGCGAAAGAAGTCCAATGTATACTCGCTGCTCGGGTACAGAACACCGGTACAATGTTGCATCCCGGACGCTCGATGAACTTCAGGTTGTGTCCAGTTAACCCTTTAATTCTGTGACTCGTCGAATCAGTCACCAATACAACCCTTTATGACCAACGGAGACAGCACGCACATGGTTTTAGTTGACGCCATGATTGACAACCAGTTACTACTTTGCCAGTTAGCCGAGCGATGGCGCCAGCTCTTTCTGAAAAGGCGAATTGCTTTATACTTCCAATTGACGCTCGGGCTTTAAAATTAACATTTAAGAAATTTCATAAATAGTCCAAGTTAATTAATTCGGGACAATACGAAAATTCCTGACTGACACAAGACCACACTACAAGCCACATGCAACATCAAAGGAATGAACTGCTTCTTGGGCTGGAAGCACCAAATGGAATATGGAAGCTGTTGCTGGACGAAGGTCCTGTATGAATCATGCATGTATGCCTCACTCGAAATATTCCTGAATTCTAAAGTATAGACGGTGAGCTTGGCTCTTGGAGTTCAAGACATTACTTTGCTGGGCGTACGGTGCTGCTTCGGTGAACAAAAAAGAAAGAAAGAAAGATCAGAATGTTCCTTTGGCACATCCGCACTTTCTGCAGCTGAAGACTGGATACATGGAATGTTTGATGCATAGTGAAGAGGAAAGACAGAGTAGGGCATCATCTTTGAAACTACGCTCAGTGTGATAGATGACGCTTGGGCCCAAGAGAAGGACAACTTAAAAGAGGATAGAATACTCTTCAGATATTATCCTTATACTTAGTGCACGGATGGTCTATGCCCTTTTGAGGCTCTTTGCAACAGGTCCAATCAACTTTGCAATATAGGCTGTTTTGGAAAATTCCTTCAGCATATCAACGACTCGGTGAGCGTAGGTCACTGTGATGTAGCCTGACGTGACATTGAAAAAAAGAAAAAGAAACGAAAAATATGGGCACCACACATACACACACAAATAAAGAGACGATGAGATGGGGTTGATGCCGGCCAACAGGCTGGGCGCTGCCCCAGTGCCATTTGTAGATAGTGAGAGATGATGATGGAGATGAGGATTCAGGTGATCAAACCAGGGTGGAGAGGCCTGTTGATGACAGGAAATCCCAAGAAAGGCAGCAAGGTGCCCTAAAACAAAAGACAGATAGGAATAAAATTGAAAAAAAAAAAATCATAACACACCCACATACAACACACACACGGAAAGGCCCCGTGCCGGGCAGCGAAGTGTTCACATGTTAACTTGTTCTGCGAGTTCTCTTCGTCGTTAAAGGACTCCTATGAGGTGACTTTCCCTCATAAAGACCAGTAGAATTCCTTGGTAGGTCGCCGAGCTGATGTTTTTTTGTTCAATCTTTCATTATATCAAGCTTGCTTTATTCGTAAGGATGCATATAATATCTGCTTTGTAAGGGAGTCGTAGTTTGATATTGAAGCCTGAATTTGACTTTGTGGCTTGTCTTGGCTCGAGATATAATTACAGATAACTTGCTTAGAACCTCAATCAGCGGCTATTAGTAGCGCAGACTAATAATAGTAATTAGTAGTAGGCTTTAACCCTAATAATAGTAATTATTAGTGTTGTTTCAATCTCGATGTAAACTACGAACTATCCGAATGTGTTCCGTCGTGCAGTTTATGATTTTGCGTATCGTACTTCTGTCGCTTTATTTTTAGCGTGCTATTTTACAAATGTACGGCTCGCGTCAAAGTTAGCTTGAACATCGCGCCAGCCTGCGAAGCGGGAAGAGAGGCCCCCTGGCAGCGCTTAGCAGAAAAGAACGCCTTCATATAGCGAGGGTAACCCTTTCTAACTGTAAATAGAAATCATAAAAAAACAATAAGATATAATAGTAACAAAATAATAATATAATAAATAAAAACCAAAACAAAACCTCTGCTGTTATTTCTAGCACGGTCCGCAGGTCGGAATGGCGTTCAAGCTAACTCTGATGCGAGCTGTACCAAACTGGAATGGCCACGGTTCACTACCCGAGTACAAAAACATGGAATTCCCTCGTATACCCACATGTATGCGTTCCCGTATTCCGTATTGGAGGGTCAGTTCACTAGGGCGTTTCAGTTTCTAGATTTATTTCTCCTTCGACAAGAAAAAAAAAAGTAAAAGAGGGGGGGGGGGGCTGGAGTAAACAGGTCCGATGAGTTGATTCGACATCTCGAACTACGCAACAGTGATACAAAGAGGGAAGGAAAACACACTGCTTTTCGTGAACACGGGAGACATTTTTATTACCAGATACTTTCCAAGCAAACGCTTTCTGGAACAGTAGCATTCTGCCCGTTGCAGGTGCAGTTTCAAATCCCGTTTCAGATCCACTTTTGTGTACATACAGCTTTAAGCGAAGCAACCGGTTCTAAAAACCACACGTCGAGAAGGCAAACTTCTTATGCCTCCATCGAATGACGAAACGATTTCCTTGTTCAACAGAGCGAGAAAAATGTTCCATTTCAGGTGATGAGCAGCTTTTGTCTGCACAATATGAGCGCTGTGTCGCTGAACAAATAAAGACGACAAACAACCCTTGCCAGCGACTAAGTGAAGACGTTTACTCTCTATTTGCACATGGGCAAATCTCCACTGTCGCTTTTAACTTTTCTCGAGTTTACTTCGTGACGAGTTATTTGGAATTATTTGGTCTGTTCACTTTTATGTACCAGCTGCAAACGACACGAGTGAGGCTGTAAAGGGAATACTAAATTCCTTGCGCAGTGCAAAACAATGATTTCAGCAAGACGCGTGTTTGCTACAAAAGGAATTCTTTAGTGTCTCCGTTTCATCTGAACGGAAAAAGTTATGAAGGTGATATCAAATGCATCGTCAGTAATAAGATAAGCATTTATTTTGCGGCCTTCGCAATCGTATTAAGGTTCAGGAGAACAACAACAACAATTGTGTTTGTGTGTGTGTGTGTGTGTGTGTGTGTGTTGGGCAGAAACCCGACAACAAGACAGTGGTCGGGTCTTTGAGCAGCAGGTACTGGAACGCCTCCTCAGCGATACCTTTCATTATGTTGGCAATTTTTTCCCTGTTCGGGCATGGTAGGATCGGACCTGCCGCAGAGGGCAATGACATCTTCAATGTAGGCGGCATAACTCTCTCCTGGACGTTGATATCATGTCGACAGCTTGCGAATCGTTGGCTTACCAAAGAGCTCACCAAGACGGTCGCGCAAACATGACCAGGTGGAGAATTCTGCCTCGTGATTCTCGAACCAAGTCTTCGCCAGATCTTCAAGATAAAAAACAACGTTCGCGAGCTTGGTTGTATCGTCCCAGCGACTGTATGTGCCGACACGCTCGTAGGAGCTGAGCCAGTCCTCAATGTCGTGACCGGCAGCTCCCGAGAAGGTACACTCTTAAAAATGAACTTCACCGCATAGCACGCTTCTAGCCAACCACCATCCCGAATGACAACGTTCTCGCCCCTGATTTGTTGAAAACGAGAGGAGGAGCCTATTTTGTGCCGTGCATAATGGCCACAAAATAGGCTCCTCCTCCCGTTTTCAACAAATCTAGGGCGAGGACGTTGTCATTCGGGGTGATGGTTGGCTAGGAGCGTGCTATGTGGTGAAGTCCATTTTTAAGAGTGTAGGAGGGTCACGTTGACGGGGCGGTGGCGCGGGGTGTGTGGGTGCCGCACTGTGAGACCCAGTTGTATGGTCGGGATTTAAAGGCAGCCCAGCATTTCCTTCCGGTGTACCAGTGCTGCTGGTAATTTCGGAGGCGCCATTGCGACTTGCTTGCCGAATCGGAGCTTCATCCTGGTGGAGAAGTTGCAGAATAGTAAGTGAATCGAGACGCACCTCCACCAAGATGTTAGGCAGAAAGCCGAGACAGGTGCCAATGTAGGAGGGGTTTTTAATAGCAGCCGAAGAGGATGGAAGCCGCGACCAGAATGAATTGGGCGCGGTCTCGCGCGATGGTCAGAGCGATGGGGATGATTGCGATCGGTGATATTCCTCACAATATTTTGACGATGAAGTGGGGAGGTTCAGGAGAAAGTTACACAGCTTGCAGCATAAATCCATATTTGAAACGCAGGCAAAGTTTGGTTTGACGCATACGTCAGTGTTCCCATGTATAGAATAGAATAGAAATAGAAAGAAAAAAATTGAAACGTTTCCATGATGTGATGTGATGTGATAGAAGAAGAAAAAATATGTAATAGAATATTAAAATATTCTCACAGGCTGTTTGCAATCCAAAGATAAACCCAAATGTATCTTGCCGTGTGCCAAATGTATGAATCTTATCTCGTCGTTTATCTGGCTGTTTACGTTGTATCTTGCCATCCATTGTCGACTGGAACCGATCTCGTGTCGGCGTGTCTTCGGCGGTTTGGCGCATACAGGTGGCACAGATACCACGACTTACAAGCCTATTAAAATTTAGAACCGATATACAACAGTTTGCCACGCCTCGGAATAGCCTGACTTATAAAAAGAAGTGGCGTTAATGGACGGCAGTCCGCCCTTAAAGAATTGCGAGTTGCATAGCATGCCGAATACTATTTTCTAGACGGATTTTAAGAGCTGTGTGAATAAAGGCAGTACCATTTTCTCCTGCATGGTTCCGAAACTTCCTGGGTACATAGATAATGTCTAAATAATGTCATGTGTTGCTTGTGCCGTTCGACTTATGCAAACGACGGAAGAGTATATGTAGCAGGGGCATTAATATCTTGTTCCATGCAGTGTCCAACACACAGACGGCGGTCTTTCGGGAAAAGAAGTGCGAAGGTTTTTAATCTATATTGGATCGATACGGTGGACATCGCTGTGCTTATCTAAATAAGCAGGTCCAAAATGTGACAGCCTGTCGAAGTTTTCAGAGAAGATTCCGTTACGGCCGTCGTATTTCAACGTTGGATTTTATATGTAAAAAAAGAAGAGAGAGAGAGAGAAAGAATAAGTATAGAAAAGAACGTCAACGAACGTCTACCACCCTTAAGGCATACCATTTCGCGCGTGACGTATTTCGATTTCGGAAGTTTTCATTCGATATTCCACAAATGATGAATTTCAAATGTTCAGTTCAACTGGCAGAGCGATGCATTAACATACTGAAGACTTGGGCTGCGAGGTAGATATTGTATAGAGTTGCAATACTGAGGCATGACGTACGGTTTCCACATAGAAATGTCAACATCTCCTCTTTATAACTGAGATGTCGGTGAGATGGTTTGGTTTAGCTTCTGTCGGTGGGTAGAAAGAAAGAAATAGGTGCGATGAACATACGAATCATATTTGAGCTCTTACTTCATGGAATCGAAAAGTGGAAAATCCATCTGTACAGAACAAAGGTAAATTGCAGCAAAGGTCTCAGGTCGCTATGTTGGATACAGATTGTTCTACTGGGACCAGTAGCCCAGTAGAAGAAGAGTCCCTGTTTGAAATACCGGCGGCATTTTGATTTAAGGCTTTAATAGTTCAATCTACAGCGCATGAATGTATTCACAGTTGATAACCAGTATCCCGCTATAAAACGAGACAAGAACAGGTCAGTTAATATTACTTATTTTCTCGCAACATAAAGCTCTTACACACAACGCTCATCTCACGTTCACTCAGCAAGTGCATGAAGGGAAAGGCGCACAAGATTTCCCTGTAGACATAACTCTTGCTTGTTGGCCGTTGTATGCTTTCTCCTCGAATAACATGCGCGGTTGCATAGGAATGTACAGCGAGCAGAGAGAAAAAAAAATCGTGAAGAAAAAATCGTTCTACAGCTACACAGGAGCGATTCATTAACAAAGTGACCTTCACCGTGTTTCCGCAGCGCACTTCGAAATAGAGAGACGCTAATAAAGATGTACTTTCAACTGCTACGCTTTCAAGGAAATATCTAATAAATGTGACCCATCCACCCCCCATCAACATAAAATTCTCAATCTATTTTCAGCTAATGCGCGGCGATACGCAATGTAAACTAAGGAAACGGAAGAGAATGACTGTGGTGTTTCTTTAATTTACACAGCGTAACAAGGATACATGCAACACGGAGGTGGAAAAAAAAGGAGGAGGGAAAGGTTTCAATAAAGGCAGAGGGACACAAAGTGAAGTCAGCAAACAATCAAAGAGCTGTCTGTGTTGTCTTGTATTTTTCATGTCTTCATGCTCAGGTTTTTGTTACTAACCAGCTGGCCTGTATTTATGCCATTTTGTTATAAACACGTATTCTACAGTGCAGGCGAAGGAGATTGAGTTGATTATCCTAATTTGATATCTCGTTGGCTTGTCTGGAGAACCTCCAGACGGTCTCTTATCCTTATATAACTGACCCATGATGAATCTACTGCCGAGATGAGCACTATGTGACAGCATAAGTTGCATTACTTCCTTACTTCATAAGCTGCTTAACTGACCTTCTCTATGAACACAACGCTAGAGCACCAAATTTTCCCCCATCGAAAAGGCCAAGAAACGACACTGGGGAACTGTTGAAGTAACTGGCCTTACAATTTCACTGCTTCACGTTCAGGACTAAGCGAAATGAGTTTTTAGGAGCTTCCTATTTCATGCGCGGGGCACCGTAGGAAGAGAACAGGAAGGGAAAAAGGAAGAAGAAAGGCGATCTCGCACGCTTTATGGAAGCCACTTACCTTATAAGAGGAGATTACGAAGGCAGCTTATCAAACGGTGAGGAAATGAAAACGACGAGCTTATAGTCGCAATCTGAGTAAAGTTCAGGAATGAGTGGTACATCTGAAACACTCGTTGTGGGTCAAAAGCTACCCAGGAGTCACGGCATGTGGAGGACATTATTTTCCCTGATTTGTGTTCTTAAAGACGTTGCAAATATTTCATAGTAAAGTTCCCTTACCCATTGAATTGCTCGATAAGGGTCCCCGACCTGCATAAACAGCAGCGAAGTATTACCGATCGATGAGCTCGTACTAACTAGCGAATGAATTCAATTGTAGGGTCAATTTAATTGTAGTTCCGTGCGTTGATTACCTATTGCAAAAAAATAGTTTGGAACGTGTGTGTGTGTCTCAAACGCCTCCGTGGCAGCACAGGCACATGACCTATTGGACGCTGACGCTCTTCAGCATGTCGTACCGAGACAGCATTCCAATGAGAGCTACGGGCATGTCATCCATATCGCATTATACGCATAGCAGGTGGGATACATTGCTGAGCGTGAGACGTTATACTTACAGGATGTGGACGTTTCGGTAGGCTCTTTGGGGTCATTTATACTCCTGTCTTTGGCGTCTAGAAGAAACGATACAGGTCAAATACAGTGGTCTTAAAATAATCAAATTTGAAAATTGGCGAGACAGGGCAGTGGTGCTCCGAAGAATATTAAATTTGCACTAGCAGTTCCTTGCTCTAAAATAGTTTCGCTGAGTCGAATGCTGAGTGCTGTATGTAGGCGGTGCAGCGTGTGAAAGCGAAATCTCATTACGAGAGTGCTCGCCTGAAATCACCTTTCTTCGCACATAATTAAGATTCTTCAGCTCTTATCTCACTACACAAAAAAAATGTCATCCTGAAAAGATTTAATCTTCTCCCGAGCACAGGGCACATGAAAAGAAGCGCTAAATAAGGGCGCCTTCATATCTTATTCTTTGACCTATACTCCGAGCGAGAAGCGTGCTGCCGTGACACGCAGTAGAGAAAGGCCTCGTAAGGCGTGGATAACATCTTGCCTATCTGAATTTTTGTTCCTCGCTTTACTTTTCAGTGCAATCTGCGTTTCAGCTGAAGTTATCATCGGCATAACCATCTTGGATTGAATTATACATACACTCTTAAAAATGAAATTTCACCACATAGCACGCTCCTAGCCAACCACCATCCCGAATGACAACGTTCTCGCCCCTGATTTGTTGAAAACGGGAGGAGGAGCCTATTTTGTGCCGTGCATAATGGCCACAAAATAGGCTCCTCCTCCCGTTTCCAACAAATCTAGGGCGAGAACGTTGTCATTCGGGGTGATGGTTGGCTAGGAGTGTGCTATGTGGTGAAGTTCATTTTTAAGAGTGTAGTTGCGCGATGTTCTTTCCTTTGTGTACGTACACTCTAAAAACAGAACTTCACCGCATTGCACACTGTACATCAACCGTTGCTACGAATGATAGGGTTATCGCTTGTGATTCGAAGAGACAGGGGGGCGTACGCCTTTTTGTGGCAATTTGGATATATGAAAATTGCCACAAAAAGGCATACGCCTCCCCTTGTCTTCCAATCACAAGCGATAACGCTATCATTCGTGGCAATGGTTGGCGCACAGCGTGCTATGCGGTGAAGTTCTGTTTTTAGAGTGTACACTCTTAGAAATTAACTTCACCGCATAGCACACTCCTAGCTAACCATCATCTCGAATGATATCGTTATCTGTCCTGATTTGTTGGAAACGGGAGGTGTGCGCCTTTTCTGTGATACATATGCTGTTCATAATTGTCACAAAAAGGCGTACGCCTCCCATTTTTAACAAATCAGGGCAGATCACGATATCATTCGAGATTATGGTTGGCTAGAAGCGTGCTATGCGGTGAAGTTCAGTTTTAAGAGAACGGCGAGCCTGTCACCACTCCACCACCGCCTCATTTTTAACAGTATATACTCTTCTATTAAAAAAAAAAAAAAAGACGGGCAGAAGTACGATCGCGTGACAGGTGTGCTCCAGCTAAGGACACCCAAGCCTGTCGGAATTATTTTAATAGTAGTATTATTTTACTGTTTATTTTTTATGTTCGTTTTGTTATTCGAACATCATGAGACTTCACTATGTTGTGCAGCGGCGCAAATCTACACAACATGCCATTCCAACGCCGTAATGCCTTACCAGAAAAGTGGCGGCACATTACCCGAAATACATTTTATCGTGTGTTCAAACACATCACGTGTTTGCGGAAACATGGACATCTATGGGGGGGGGGGGGGGTGACGTGGGAATATCGAGCGGTCTGCCTGCCTAGATTGGCGGCACACTGCCTTCAGAAAGTTCAGCAGGGCTTCCTGTACGTACTTGCTGCGCTGGACATCTATGGGCTCCACGGACATGAATGCCGGGTGCTCTATATTGCATATCGCTGCGTGCCGCACGCTAATGAAAGGTAATGAAGCAAAAATAATAAGAAATAAGCGCATGTATATATATGAGATGCAATTATGAACTGCATAATGCCACAAAAATTGCGTGGTGGTGGTGGTGGTGACGAAAACCGGCTTGCCGTTGTTGGCGTCACGACTGTAGCCAGGATGAGATGAGATGATGTGATAACAGATGAAGGAATGATGACTGCCGAAAGTTACGATCTAGGGCAGTCACTGCCAGAGTTGATGAGAAATCCGAACAAAAATTGCGTACGCCCCCCGCCCCCTTCCCCGTCTTAAGTAAATCAGGGCAAAGAACGATGTCACTTGGGATTATGGTTGGCTATAGGATTCATTTTTAAGCATGTAAAACGAAAGGTACGGGATTTATCTACGCGTCAACGAAATCGCAATTTACTTTTTCTCTCCTTCTGAAGAAGCGTGAAAGAAGAAGGAGCGACCCGTCATTGGTCCCCTCAAATGATTTGCCTTATCATCGCGGTCCAGGAGACTCGCTCCGAGCATTGCCACGATCCCTAAGAAGGGATTCTTCGTGGGTTCTGTTTTTCTTCACAGTTCCCTCGTCCCCTTTCGTCAGAGAGACTGCCTCTCGTGCAGCCTCATAAGCCAACTTAGCATTACCGAGTATTCCAGTAACTGAACAGGGCGCAGCCTCACCTACAGACTTAATGCCAGAAAATGCGTGGCTCTGTTTCAAGACGAAAAATTGAATCGAACAGCAGAGGAGATTAGCACTGTCGAGGCTCGTTTCATTATACAAATTTATTCCGTAGCAGATTCCGTTCTAAAAGACTGGCTTCAACTGCTATCTGTGCATCGCGTCGAAGACTCAAAATTATATTTTCTTCTGTCGACAGATTGCAGTGAGACACAGTCACCGCACATCAGTGCAGCACGCCCACGCATGAATGAATGAATGTCAGAGAAAAAGGAGCGTTCGATCTTGCAGTAAAATTCGGGAAAATAACGTGTAAAAACGATCTGTCCTTCGAGGCTTCAATGCCAATGTCTTCGATTGAGCACACAACCTGGGGATCGGTGAGTGGACACGTTCGCCAGTGAATAACAACTCCTATCCATCATCATTATCATCAGATGATGAGGTGATGGGGTGTTCACCCCCCACCCACCCGCCTATTCTGCGGAACCCTGACCAGGTTCATATGAGTTGACATGATTTCATGAGTAATTTGCCGCGAATGTAGCAGGGCTATGGTTTAGAGTTCACCCAGTAGGCCTGTGGCTGTTAGTAAAGAACGATCTAAGCGCCCAGTTTCTAGACGACGCAAAAGTGTGTGTTTGTCGCTCCCTTTCAGCTCGAATTGATGCACGGGGGACATGAAGTGAAGGGGAAACGTGCCTGGCATATTCAAGTATAGTGTGAAGTTCACTGTGTGATGTCGTAGATGCCACTAGGCAGCAGAAACCGGTGCCCGAAAGTACAAAATCATAACGAAAGATTCTGAAGGACTACACACACACACACACATACATTGGATGGTGATGTGGTGGGCGATTCACCGCCGCTGAGGCGGTACACTGCCCTATTTCGCGCTGGGGGAGGATGAAGGGATGATGATGGGTCTTTCAAAGAGCCGTCGCCAGACCGGTGGAGCACAAGTACTCCGCCAGAAGACGAAGGCCCTGCGTCTGGTGGGCAGCGTTCGACCACGGACCGAGGATCTTCGCTACACTCTTAAAAATGAACTTCACCGCATAGCACGCTCCTAGCCAACCATAATCTCGAATGATATCGTTATCTGCGGTTATTTGTTGAAAACGGGAGGCGTACGCCTTTTTTGTGACACTTATGCTGTTCATAATTGTCACAAAAAGGCGTACGCCTCCCGTTTTCAACAAATCAGAGCAGATAACGATATCATTCGAGATGATGGTTGGCTAGGAGTGTGCTATGCGGTGAAGTTCATTTTTAAGAGTGTGAGGCCGACAACGGCAAGCCCTTTCACCACACACCACCACCACCATCATTTTTAAGAGTGTAGGTTGAACGGCCGCTTGTCAATGCGTTGCATAGAGAGTTCCATTAGGGCACGCTCGTGGTGGTATTGCCCGCAAGCCAGGATGACGTGGCTGAGGTCGCCGTGCACTCCACAAGTGGGGCAGAGGGAAGACGAGGTGGAGCCGAGACGGTGTTGAAAGGACTGAAGGACTAGAGGTATACGTGTGTCCCCAAAAGTTAATGAGAATGATGAAAAACACTTTGATTTTTTTTTAAAAAGGCATTCAGTTTGACTGCATCACCTTCAAAGTAAGTTCCTTGGGACTGAACACAGTGATTCCAGCGTAGCTGCCATTCTCCATAGTATAGTGGCGGAGGTCTTCATGCGAGCAGCTGTCCAGAGCCCTCGTCGCATCTGACTTGACGTTTTCAGTAGTGCCAATAATCGTGTCCTTTCAAGTGAATTTTTATTTTGGGGAACACGGAAAGCCGCACGGCGCCAAGTTAAGTGTTATAGGGTACGCAGGGAAAGGTAGTGATGTTTGTTCGTGCGAAAAATTCCGTCACAGTCAATGACGTGCGACTCGGCGCATTGCCGCGGCTGGAGGACCCCCTTTTGGCAGTGCCACGGCACAATCGCAAAACTGTTCTCAAACGCTCGAGAACTTGTAGGTATGTCATCCGAGATTAGCCTTAAATACCGGTCCCGACTCATAGAAGTTTTGGGAATGGCCACATTTTCACCGGTTCTTGACGCTGAAGGCGGCCCTGTTGACGGACCTCAACGGCTTTCCTGTGGACAAGGACAACGGGACATCCTACACTGTAAACTGGAACACACCCTTATGGGTGTAAATGGCTTGTCCTATAACTGACACCTCTTTTTACACCGTACATGGTCTGGAACACCCTTTTTAGAGGGTGTATTCCGTGTAAATCACCCCTGGAAAGGGCGCTTTCCTTTGAAAATGCCCTCTCTTGCACCCTTTAAACACCATTTTAAGAGGGTGTAAGATCGTTAAACACCCTCCTAAAAATGTGTATAAAGGGTGCAAAAGACGGCATTTTCCAGTAAAAGCACCCTTTCAAAGCGCGTTTTACACGGGATACACCCTCTAAAAAGGGTGTTCCAGACCATACGGTGTAAAAAGAGGAGTCAATTATAGGACAAGCGATTTACACCCATAAGGGTGTTTTTCAGTTTACAGTGTACTTTTATCTTCAACTGGTATACGTTCGTTTTGGAATATGTACCACCAGAGTAAATACTAGGACGCACCAAACGTTGCAGAGGTAGCTAAAATGACAAACATAGTTGAAAACAATCCCGAATACAAAATGACAGTATCGACCGCAGCATGTCGCCACACAAACGGGCTGACTCACCTTACGTGTAAATCCACTCCTAATTGGAACAGTATGACCTTAGTAGGGAAACACACAGAGCAAGCGCGCGAAGCAGCTTGTAGTGAAAGAACCTTGTGCTCTATCCGTTGCGTAGTGTTTTTGCTTGTTTTCTAGGGTAGCGATCTGCACGCTTATTGTATTAAGCGTGATCTATCTTGACAGACCCAATGCGGGAAGACCACAAAAATGTGTTTTCACGGCCATCTGTTCGCGGTCACTTCTTCGGATTACAAGAAACAACACGAGGAAACCCGTGGTATAAGCAGGCAGCCAAGTATAGGACAAACAGTCAAGAACTCGAATGCGAGTGTGTCCTCAATCAATTTTAATAACAATGAGAAAATGACAGCAGCAGTAGAAACATAAAATGCTACAAGGAAGCAAAGAAAAAACAGATTGCAAAGTTAGCTATTGCAGTCACCACTGCAATCTTTCTTTGCTTTCTATTAATCATATCCCCCCCCCCCCACCAACATTTAAAAAAATCACATACCGTCCAACGCATTTGAAGTTAGCTTCAAACTCAGCGATAATACGGCACTTTCGGGGCATTACGGGAGGGGACGGGATTTGCATTCCGTGAATCTTAGCTCCTCCTTAGGTCCTCTTTGGATGAAGACACAATTCTTCTACTTTAGATGAAAGGGGATAAAGGGCCAAGTGTTTGACCAAGAGAGCCCATTCACAGTGTTTTCCTTTTGCACCTAATTACTTGTGACGTCAGAAAAACTCAATTTGTACGTCTAATGGAGTGGGAATGTACAAATGTGAGTCTTCAGAAAGTTCGGGTTTGCTGTCACCAGACTTCCTCTTCGCACTTCGCGCCTTTCTTAAAGACAAATGTAATGCAGGGCACCGCCTGGCGCTTTCAAAGTGCTAGCTGGGATATTTGCCGTGAAAGGTGAAGCGTTTTGCACAAACGGCGCTCTAATAGCACTTCCGTACGCTAATTCGAATTAGCACGGAATCCCAAATATTCCGAATTAACGGCGGACACGAGGCTTTTAGAGTGTTTGCGTGGAGAGCTGTGAAACATTGCACTGTCGGAAGTTCCTTTCGTCATTATAATTAGGGTACCTTGGTACATTTTGAGGGTATAAAATATAAGGTCACCTTGTAGGTCACCTTAAGGTTTTCTTTATAAATCGTTACAATGTCTATTGCGGCGCCATTTATATGGACTTTGCCGTTATTCCAGAATGCAGAATACATTGATCTGGAACTATTGGATTCCTCAACTCTTCCCACCATAATTAATGGCAAGATATTTTATATTCTGTGATTTCACTAATTTTTGTTCTTCGATGGGAAAATGATTCACTGTGCCTATACACTTTAAAAAGAGAAAACAAAATATCGCTATTCAGCACTCTCTAGCTAGTGCACTCTAAAAATAGAACTTCACCGCATAGCACGTGAATTCGACCTGATTCATAACCCTATTGACAACAAATTATAAAGCGGTAAAGAAGTATCAGTATCAGGGCAGATAGCGATATCACTCGTGATGGTTGACTAGGAGGGTGCTATGCGGTGAAGTTAAGTTTTAAGAGTGAAGGGTAATGCAATACACGGAAACTCCTGCAAGATGACCGCTGCGCTATTTATTATACTGCCGGGAATGGAAACTTCAACTGCCTCGCTCTTAACCTTTCACAGTAACTGCCCCAGTTTGTGCTCCTCCGAGAAAGAGTTGAAATTTACGACAGCTGATATTTCTCGCGAGTTAAATTAGCTTAGCAAATACCGAGCTCCCACCGAAATGAAAGTCAACGCGACACTCGCTACACTTTTCTCGCCTTAAGCAAGAAAAAAAAATCTTGGAGGTCCACTGAGTAATGAAAACGAATGAAGCCAGCACAGGATAGGTTCTCCCGCAAGACAAGTATGATTTGTATGGATTTCAGCAGGGTGGAAAAATGTACGTAACTCTGTTACAACGGCGACCACGTTATAAAGATCATTCAGCCGACCCATAACTTTCTGAGGCCAAGGATGAAATGGAGACGTGTCAGTTCTATCTTTCCTCGTTTCACTTTGCTTCTTTCTTTCTTTTTTGTACGTTTCAACACTACTCTGAGTGATGTGGATGGGGTGTTTTGCGACGTCGTCTATACGAGCAATGTCATGGTCTATCTACCACAATTTGACAGGCACCCATGCTCGAGCGGCAGCTGGAATTTCTGTATAACAAACACTATCAGCTGTATCTCTGCGAGACTTACACAGAATCCGCTTTTCTTCATAGTGCTTTTATGAGCTTTTCACTATGAAGCGTATAGCATCCAGTATACAAACTATACAATTGCGCAGCCCCAATAAACGCGGAGTGGACCACAGCATAATGCTGTGTGCTCCACGTGCTCGTGATCGGAACCTATTGTTTTGTTTGTTTGTTTTTAATTTTAAAGTTAGGTCCAAGCTCACGATAATAAGTTTCGTCCTTCACTTCGTAATCTTATGAACTATATTATAACACACAGCAATTGCACAGTAAACAGTCACATGTGGTCATTCACGTTATTTTTGCCATTAAGAGCTCGCTTAATGTTTGACTCATTACTCATGTAATCATCATTACTCATCAATTACTCATGTGTGTGAACATGTTATCATGTTTCAACGAATGTGACAGAAGTAACTGTTCTCTTGTTTACATGTCCGTCTATTGTGAAACATGTATACTATACACTGCAGTTCATCATTGATCGTACCTGCGTTTGAGATTGGCTTTCGGCTTTGGTGTTTGTGTTTTATAAATGAGTTACCAACGAAAAACTGTTCTGAGGATGGAACACAGAAACTGACAAAGTGCATTTGACCGGCAATCATGAGGTACTGGATCGATTCCCGTCACTGTCTGGCTGTTTCGACGTCATCCATATTTCAGTCTGCATTTCGTTGCATTTAAAGTTCGAACCAGTCAAACATAAAAAGATATCGAAGGATACAATCAAAACCGTGTTCACTAATTCAGGAAGGAACTAAAATTCATTGACCTACAAACTCATCCCGTTCGAAATGGAAACACGGATAACTAAATTCTGAAGCAGCCGTGGATGATAATGAGCCGAACTTTTAGCTACGCCTCTGTCGTCCTCAATGCACGCTCTTTTTCGGAGAGTCCCTCGGTATAATAGGAAGATTCGATAAACAGCATGCGTGCCCTAAATGCATATCTGCTTTTGATCTCGCAATGTAACGCGAAAATAATCGGCGTACCGGAAATGCTCTATTTTTAGCGCTTCTTTCCATCAGCATTCTGGGTTCAAAAGAGTGGTGCCGTGAATTATCATTTTTCGTACGGTTTTCTGTTTACGTAATTTCCGTTGAAAGCTCTAGCGCGACATTTCCACATAAACATATCACGGTCTCGTTTTGTATTTCGATAATATTCTATCCTAAAGCGGATGAGTGAACGCATTCACACATTCTGTCGTTATAATAATGGATTGTTTGCTCAAAATCGAAGGGCTGTCTCAGAGAGCTGTCTCAGACAGAGATTGATGCAGAAAAGTGGATAGAAGAGGTACTATTTCCAGTGCTGAATATGAAATGGGAATGCCACGTGTGAATATGGTAAGAGGTGCGCGAATTTGGAAATAAGAAACGGATGCGAAAGAAGATGAGACGGGAGCAGTGCTTTTGTCGCGTGTCATTCGTGTCATTAAATGTAGAAAGACGCGTGTGGAACAAGCCAGGAACCATAAAGAAACTATCTCATGCTAAGCGGTATATGTGCCTCTACATAATTGCCCTGGGTTACGTTGTTTCACGTTACACGGGAAACAAGCCCATCTCTCCCCTCTACCCTCTCTCTCACAAAATTGCTTGGTCCCTGGCCACGTCCAGCCCACCAACGCTTAGCCCTCAAAGCTCTCTTCACCTTTCTGGATAACATATGACTTCGATCCTTATTGTGAAGGGGCTAACTAGTTCATTCCCCGCATCACCACCAGCAATGGGGTAGAGTATCGTCCCTGGCGATGAAACTCCCCATTCATCATCTCATAATAAAGTTGTTGTTGTTGTTGCACTTTATGTGTGGCACTCATCATCACCATCATCATTATCGAAGTGTTATATCAAATCAAGCTAAATGATAGCTAAGTTTCCTCTAAGAAGAGACGACACTGTTAATGTGTATCCTGATTTCTTGTGGTATTACTCTACCAGTAACACACTACTGATTCCTACTTCGCAAAGGTGGCGTTCGTTACATATATTGGCTGTTTGAAGTTTTATCTTTCTTACAACGAGTCACTGGAAGAAAAGCTTGTTGCGTGGGACGTAGAGTACACCTCACATCAGGTGTACTTTGCCTGTAGACAGACATGATATGCAGGCAAAGCACGCTTTACAGGAACATCCCCTTGCACGAATTCCAGAAGCGGAAAGACCCTCCATGAGCACAGAAAGCAGCATCCACAAATTAAGATGCAGTAGGAGTCCAGGAGAGCGCTTATATACTGTGCGACGATATTATCATCATCGCATTCATCATACTGTCATCAGCATCCTGAGTTGTTTCAACACGCGTTTCTCTGAACCTGGCCGGCCCATTGTCAGACATCGAAATCATAGATACCGTCTCTTCGTCCATAAATGTGAACCTCGGATCTGATGATTTCAGTGCTCTATATCGCTCCAGCAAGCAAAAAATCTGCAACGTTTTGTTCCACAGGCCGTCACCATATAGAACAGCAGCAAACACCGCCAACAGTGACAAATACCCGTAGCCTACTGTGTGAAGCAGGAGAAAGCAGTGTTTATTAAAGGGATGAACGAATGAAAGAAGGTGTCTGTATCTCTATATATCTATAGTGCGAGACAGCCGAACTGACAATGACAAAATAGCCTTGTTTCTGTCTCACAGTAGTGAGGATGAGAGGGAGAGGGCTTCCCACAGTAGCATTTGCGAACTGAAAGTTTTCAGTTTGAGTTTGAGTTTGATTATAGAATGAAAGTTTTGAAACCACGGACCTCTCATGTATCGCGGAATCGTGCACCCACCACAATGCGTTGTCCCATAGACATCGATATACCCATTCGTTACGACAGAAGTGGATAAGGACGATCATGAGGCAATTGGCGATCGCAAAGGGAGCAGTGTTCCTTTCCGCTGCAAGCACACTGGGGGCTTTCGTTGAAGAGCCGCATTTCCTCGTGCCGTTACGGAATGCCTGAACGAGGCCCCAGATGAGATTTGGGCCACAGAAAGAATCACAATCGAAACACGCCAATCAGGCAACCTTTCTTTTTTTCGAGGCCCAAATTACAGAGCAGATTCTTTCCAAGGCAACGAACGAGTGTTCGGTGAAAGTCACGAAAATGTGAAGCTTCGTTCTGTGTGCAACGAGCAAATTCAAGAAGGGGGTGAAAGATGATATCCGTTTTTGCCGCTGCGGGTCGGGTAAAGAGACGGAAGAGAAATATGAGAAGCATAATCCCTGTTTATATTGTCTGCTGCTCTTTTCTTCTTCTTCTATGGGAGGGAAGCCGTGTCGAACGTGGTGCACGTTCCAGCGTAAAAATGTTGCGATATCTGATCATCGACGCGTATTTATTTTTTTTTTTTTTCAGTTTTTACGTTTTTTGATGTTTTCGGTACAGAAATGACCTGAAAGTAATTATAGAATAACTCTCAAATACGACGTTAAAGATGGTTAAAATACATAATTTGAATATTAAAAAAACAAAGGCAAAGAAAAAAGCCGTACGTATATCGTCTGATACCCCACCCAATGACCACGTGAATGTAATGACCACGCACTGTTCAGTGCGTACCAACCAGGGTTGCGGAGTTGCCACTCCGGAGTTGGAATGATTCCGGAATCATTCCAGATTTATCAAAGCCTCGAACGGAATTGGAATGGAATGGGAATGGAATTAGGCATTTTTTTTGGCAGGAATGGAATTGAGATGGAATGGTCTGGGTGCCCAGGTGGTAGTTTTGGTTTCAACCCAACAGTTTTGGTTTTTGTTTCTGTCCCCTTCTGCCCTGAAATAACCTTGTCTTTGTGCTTTTTCCGTGCTGGGTAATGTCAGTCTCCTCTAGCACTGCTGGGCTGGCCATCACGGTTGCCGGTCCTTTTTCTTTTATTGATGGAATTGAAGGAATGGAATAGGGTTGCCAAGCCATTCCAGGAGTGGGAACTGACCACCCCCTTTCATTCCGAGGAATTGAAAGGAATGGAATTATCACAAATGTCCACTCCTCGGAATGGAATTGGAATGGGTGACCCCATTCCGCAACCCTGGTACCAACCAACGTACTTGTTGGGAAATAGTTTTGATCTCAGGAGAGATCAAATCTATAACGTTACCTTAGTAGCCTGACGTTACCGCGTTAGCATATTTCGTGTGATAACGTTTCCAACGGACATGGCGCATGCCGTGGGCTATTAGTAAAAAAAAAAAAAAATACTCATTCCGACACCGAATGTACACACGTTACAAAATGAAGAATAAATTATGCGTGTCCCCCGCAGAATGGTAGCAATTCAACGAAGATGGTATTACGATGCGCACGTCAACAGAACAGCGTCAACATTCTCGGCAACATGGCCTTGGCAGGAAATGCAATTCCCGGACGCGTATTTATGTAAGTCACTTTCGAAATCGGTCATGCATTTGCTACTGCAAATGGCATAGCGAGGGATTGGCTTTTTCATTCTTCCCACTATACAGAAACGACTTTGCATCAAATGTATGCGCCCCGTAAAGAAAAGTAGGAGAACCTCATGAATAAAGACTGTGAACGCTTTAATGCTCTATTCAAATAAGGTCTTTTACTAAACGGTTTCCGCCCCATGGGGCCGTTTAAGGATTCAAGGTGTAGACATCGGCGGGAAGCAAGTATGAAATCAGCGCAGAGTCGAAAATAATAAAGGAGAAGGATATTACGCCAAGAACATTCTGTTTAATAGCTTTGTGATCATTGTGTTTTTTTATGCGAGTTTGAAGTTTTTTTATAAGACTTGAGCATTGCATCGGTCAAAGTATTGACGCTCTTGTCGTTGAGTTCTTCAATGCCGTTCTTTACAACTAAATGTGCCAGTTGGCGTCCGTCAAAAGTTGCGAAGTATGCACAGTCTTGCATTTCAATGTAGCCAATGACCCAACATCAGCCCCAAACAACCATTAAAGGGACACTAAACTGCAAAAATTCCTATTCGCAGAATTGCATAAAAAATGTCGTTTTCGCCCTTTTCTTTTTTTTTGCTCCGTTTGCGCTCTTTTCTCCTTCTCAAGAGGGGCGATGCGAATAAGGTGCCTGTCATTATTCTGCTCAAACGATTCCCACAATGAAGGGACCCCGGTGGTCGCAAAATGGCATATTCGAGCCTACTTTTCCAACAGCAGGGAAAACCAACCGGCGCAAAACCTGTTATCACCAACTTGCAAATCAGGTATTAACACGGAAGTCATTAACACGGTTGCATTTCCTCTACATCAAAACCGGCAACAGAAAAGGGCGCACAGCACACAGTTACAAAAGCGAGTCGGCAATCTGTGCTTCGTGCGAGGTTGCCAGCTGGGGAATGCTGAAAGTAGCATCTTCCGCGAGAGGGCGACGCATCGCGTATGCAGGGCTGGGGAATAATTGAATTTGTGTCCCGCTCAGCACCAATACTTCTAACCCGGGGCAATTAGGAAGACACGACGGCTTCCCATAACGACCGCTAGGGAGAGGGGAGCTGAAGTGATAGTCTGTGCAGAATGTTTCTCTGTACACACACGGTGAATAATGCCACGGAGCTCCGCTTCATTAAACTCGAAAACGCTCGTTACTAAAAATTGCCCTTGTATGCTAGCGAAATAGCTTTCGGATGATATGAAATGCAGAGCGCATTGAGCAGCTTGAATTCGGTTCGAATCATGATTGTGGTTTGTATTTATTGTGAAAATTGTGTGGTAATGAAATTGCGCGACTTTAATATCCTGAAATAGCGCGCATTACCGTGTGACTTTATAGTGGTAAGGGTGGAACCCCTGCCACCCAGTGCATTTTTCATTCAAACAGCCATTCATCCCGTTCTGCTCCTATCGCATACGCTTCCCGCGCTCTCAATGCCTCGTTTTCCCTGTATGAGCGTCGCACGAAAAGACGTTATTAATCAACGTTGATAAAGCGATAGCTTTATAGGGCCCAACAACGTCGACAGCCTTGTATGTCCGTCCGTAACAGTCGTGGAGGGAAAAGAGAAGAAGGAAAAGACAGGGAAGAGAAGAGGGAAGAAGAAGCTACAATGGGCACTGAAACAAGCATAAAACTCTCATAATAACTATAAACCAAGACAGCGAAGAGAGAGAGAGAGGGGGGGGGGCATCTCAACAACATGTGAACCACCATGATCGATCGGTAGGCCTAGCGTGTTACGAACGGTGTCTCCTACGAGTTCCGTGCGCCATTCTTTCATTTCGCAGCACAAGGTTTAAACCGCATGAACTCGTTTCTTACGGAATAAGACGCAATCCAAGCGCACACGTGAGAGCAGACAAAACAAACGCACTTCGCACACGGCATGGGCACACGGAGCCCAGCGGAAGCAAGCAGACCTGGATTGGATTGGATTGGATACCATGGCGATTGGATTGGCCATTGGATTCCATAGTCCCGGACTTGGACGCTGGAAGGAGGTTTCGCGTCCGTACAGCTCCTTTGCTCTCCCCCCATAAGTCTCTCTCCCAGCTTTTCTTCTAGCTTCTTTCCTTATGATTTTTGTGGAAACGAGTGAGGAAAAAGAAGAAGATCAGGACCGCCCTAGAAAGTTGCCGCATTTAAACCGCGTTTGACAGAATGGCCGAAAAAACAGCCATATTGTGTGACTCAGCATTAACCTGCGCTCTTAAAAAAGAACGTCACCGCATAACACGACCATCCCGGATGACGCCGTTGTCTGCATTGTTTTGTTGAAAACGGGAGGCGTACGCCTTTTTGTTGCACTTATGCAGTAAAGCAGCAGACAGGCAGTTTATGCTGACGCCGTAGTTTAACAGCTCGTTGCTTGTAAACCCACCACAATAAATTATACATGCAACAGGGAACTCTACATATTTTTAATTTGCAAGTCAAATGGCGGCACAAAGACTCGGGGCGACGCCTGGCGGGAAACAATCCCCAATTTCTCAAGCAACAGTGATCTATGGCCCCAGATGGCTTGACGACTACTTAGCCGACACGTAGCCGATTTCTTTTGTTTTAGACACAGTGCTATGTGCATGCAATGTGGTTTTGCCGCCGTAATTGACGAGCAATGCGCAATTTTCAATTTTAATTTTCTCAAAAACTATAAGCGCAACTGGGGCGAACGTTGGGACGACAGAGTACTGAGGGCTCGGGCCCTCACAATAGATAAATAATAATAATAATAATAATAATAATAATAATAATAATAATAATAATAATAATAATAATAATAATAATAAATAATAGATACATTTTGGAGATTGCAGCTTTACTGCTTTGCAGTACCTATAAGTATCACAAAGAGCTCGCACGCAACGCTCTTTCCACAAATCAGGAGTGGTAAACAGTATCATTCTGTGCAATGATTGGCCTTCAGCGTGTCATGTGATGAAGTTCTGTTTTAAGACTGGGAGGTACCCGGGTTCGAATTCCGGTGCCGGCTGTGCTGTCTTGGGTTTTTCCAGGGTTTTCCTCAGACGCTGTCAGACATATGTTGGCACAATTCTCTTAGAAGTCGACCCAGGACGCACATTCCCCTCAGAGCGTTAGTCGTGATGTTGCCCACCTCTGTGAGGCCTACACCGGCCAGATCCTTCACCACTGCTACCACCACCATCCGTTTTGAGAGTGTAGCTATTTCATACTTTTTTTCCCTTATGAATACGATTCCGTTATCTCCAGTCACTCGAACGCTTTTATTCATAATGCCATCATATTTTGAAACCAAATGAAGAAACGCTAAAGAGAAGTTCTTCTTTCCTTCGCAGGTACTTCGCCATCGTGCACCCCCTAGTGTCCCGAATGCAGCAGAGCAAGGCCCGAGCCAAGCGCATCCTTCTGGCAGTGTGGGCCACCCCGTGCCTCGTGGCCCTTCCGTTCCTGTATCCTGCCCGGGCAGAGTCAGACACACTGACGTCACAGTACGGGAGCATCTCGCGTCGCAGTTGCCTCATCACGTTGGAAGAACGCTTCCGACGGGGCTATTACGCTTTCCTGTTCCTCTTCATGTACCTGTTGCCACTCATTTTTATCGGCTGGACCTGCTTTCGCATCGCACGCTGTCTCCTGCGCGGTATCTCGCTCACCAGGCAGGGCTCGCTGCGACGACAGGAGGCCAATCGCAGAAAGGTACGTGCTTAGAATGGTTGCCTTCTATTAGTGTGCCCTTCTGTGGAAACGAAGCTTGGAAGGTAATTAAGGAAACGTCGAGGAATTGCGCGCACGTATATAGCTTGGTTCAGAGAGAGAACAAAAAGGGGGGAAGCACTTGTCTTTTAATTTCCACATATCTCGCTAGCCGTTTTTCTGTCCAGCGTTCGTTTCGTTACGTTGCTTCCAACAAGAAAAAAGTAACGTGAAGTGTAACCGCGGCAACCGATGAGAGCCATTGCAACAATGGCGTCCGTGATTCTGTCTGGCGTTTGCAAAACTATATTCCACGCGACATCGGAGGGTGTATAATAATACGTCGTACTCCAATACTCACAAATACGATATGGTCCCTTTCGCAGTTCTTCACATTGCTTGGTTCCGATAATAGAGAGTTTTCGTTGTAAGCGTTTCGTTGTAAGTAAGTCGTTATAGTGTGTACCGTATTAAAACGAAATCCCCTCTGCGTTTGTCGTGAACATGGGAGGTCCGCCGAACGCAAGTAGCGCAGTATTTGGTCACTACTTGGGCAAGAGGTTCTGATCTTGTTCCACCCTGTGGTGACCGATGAGTACCCGCCAGGAACAAAGTTGGTTCCTGGGGGATCCATGAACTTCACGAACCAAACCTAACACGCAAAACTATACGTTTGGCGCATGCAGAGTGTGCACCCGCTATTTCGTCGTGCCTACACGCGTGTAGCGACAGCGTAATCAGTGCAAGCACGCGCGCGCACACACACACACACACACACGCACACGCACACGCACACACACACGCACACACACACACACACACACACACACACACACACACACACACACACACACACACACGCACGCACGCACGCACGCACGCACGCACGCACCATGATGAGATGGGGCCGATGCCGGCCAGCAGGCCGGGCAAAAAGTCGAATATAACTATATATAATAACCACAACGCAACAACAATTAAATTACGGATGATGTCATGAAGTGTAATAACTACAGAATTCTATGCGAAATGACAAATGTAAAGTAAAGACAATGGCATGCAGGCTGCGGAGTAGCCACTCCGGAGTTGGACTGATTCCGGAATCATCGCCGATTTAGCAGAACCCGGAATGGAATTACAATGGAATGGCGGAAACTGTCCTAGGAATGGGAATGGAATGGTCTGGGTGTCCCGGTGGCGGCTTTGGTTTCAACGTGCTGGTTTCCGCCCTCGCACCCTTTGCACCACACCTGCACACGGTCAAGAGTGAAATAACCTTGTCTTTGTGCCTTTTTCCGCGCTTGGTAATGTCAATCTCCTCTAGCACTGCTGGACTTGCCAGTATGGTTACCGGTCCTTTTCCTTTATTGAGGGAATTAACGGAATGGAATTGGGTTGCCAAGCCATTCCAGGAATGGGAACTGACCCTACCTTTTCATTCCGAGGAATTGAAAGGAATCGAATTATTGCAAATCTCCATTCCTCGGAATGGAATCGGAACGGAATGAGAGACCCCATTCCGCAACCCTGATGGCATGTGTTTTTCAACGTTCGAATCCGTGCCCGACATAATAATGGAGACAACTCCTAAAGTCCGCGCAGTCTGCAGGAACAGTGCCAGTTCACGTGGAATAAGAGATTACACTGCAATGACCGCAAAAAACGAGAAACAAACAAAAAAATACATTAAACTTGTTTCTTCATGTTTCTTCCTCTCTGTCCTTTACACGCCCCTATCTGACGGAGCAACAAATCAGCGGGGAAGCTAGCCAGTTGCCTCTAGTGAGCCACAACCCAGGTGGCGAATTTCCCCATTCATCACCATCAGTGTAACTGTTCTTGTTGTTGCAGCTCAAATGCCTTTTGAGTAACTTTAATGACGCTCGGGGTCATATTTCTTCGTCCTGTCGTCTTGAAACTTTGAACACACTGTCAGGAAACCTCCGAACCCAAAGTAATTACCCGGTGCCCACCACATCTGAGGCCCGAAAGAGCACATATCCTATGCGCAATACTACCGCACTGGCCATAAAAACAGTTTTCTTCCTCGCAAGCGTGGTTTTGCACGCTTTTGTTTTATACTTTTCTTCTGGGGCTGTAGCTCAGAGATCGTTTTACCAAGAAGCTGTTCTTCATCGCTCTCGTAAGTATTCTCGCGCATTCAGAACTAAGCCTCGCCAGCCCTCTTCAAATTTCTATACGGTGTTTCTACGTCTGCATTCATGCGGCGCGTTCCACCAGTCGGTGCCCTTTTGAAACGCTACAGGCGCTAAAATTCATCACCGACCAAGTTGTTTCAAAGGAGTGGAGTGCAGTTTCGTTGATACTAAAGAGGAATGATTTAAAAAAAAAGAACCCCCCAAAACTAATGCCCATGCTCTTCAGTATTCAGTGCTCCTGCCGATCGAATTCTATACATGCGCTGAGGTGATTTTTCCACGGCAACATGTCAGTAAAACGTGCGCTGCAGGTGAGCGCCGACCACGCATATGTTTGCCTAAAAAAAAGATATAGATGGCTTCTTCTTCTTCTTCTTTTTAAGTGTTGAGAGAGGTCAGCCAATATTTGGACGGCTTATCATAGCAGATTCAAGGGGCTATTATTTTGGCTATATTTTTCTCGTTTTTCGCTTGTCAGGAGAAACGTTCCTGAACACGCAACCGAAGTTTTACGCTCGGCAAGCGAGTTTTTTTCACGAGAGGATTTAAACGCAGTGCCGCAGTTTTACGATGCTGACACTCTTAGAAATGAACTTCACCGCATAGCACGCTCCTAGCCAACCACCATCTCGAATGATACCGTTATCTGCCCTGGGGGCTTAATCGCTTCATCGTCGTTACGGTCGTTACAAGCTAACGAGCGGCAGGAAATTCAAAAAGGTGGGCACGTGACACATTGCGCGTGACGTGTACCCCGGCCTTCACGTATCGCGCGAAGAGCGCCGTGCCCGTGTTTTATCACGTGCCCACCTTTTTAAATTTCCCGCCCGCCTTTTTGAATTTCCCACCACTCGTTAGCTTGCAACGACCGTAACGACGATGAAGCGATTAAGCCCCCTGATTTGTTGAAAACGGGAGGCGTACGCATTTTTTGTGACAATTATGAACACTATAAGTGTCGCAAAAAAGGAATACGCCTCCCGTTTTCAACAAATCAGTGCAGATAACGATATCACACGAGATGATGATTGGCTAGGAGCGTACTATACGGTGAGGTTCATTTTTAAGAGTGGATACACCTAGCGACGCGCAGCGGCGAGCAGCGGTACACTGTTAAAATAGAACTTCACCACATAGCACGCTCCTAGTCAACCACCATTCCGAATGATATCATTCTCTGTCACGATTTGTTCAAAACAGGGGGGAGGAGCCTATCTGGGACATGCATAATGTGTCCCAGATAGGCGCCTCCTCCCATTTTCAGCAAATAAGGACACCACTCGGAATGATGGTTGGCTAGGAGCGTGCTATGTGGTGAAGTTCTGTTTTAACAGTGTTGAAGTGTCGTGCGGAGAAACTTGACCTGAAAACTGTCTCTTTCAAAAAAAAAAAAAAGAAAAGAGATAGCGGCGCACTTTTGGGAAGATTGCTAGGGTGCAAGTTTTTCAACAAGAAGAACCGTTTTCAACGAAAATTTTATGAGGTGTACGGGAAATTTCAGAGTCCCCTTAAGGCTTTTTTTTTTCTGTATTTTCAATCGTATAGCTTTCTCTCACTAACGAACGTGTATATAGAGCCGCCGGAGCTTGTTTCGGCAGGACTCCTTGAAGAATCCACGAACACGTTGGGCTGCCGCGTTGACAGCTTTAAGAACGTGTAGACATTGAGGGACGGCTGAATGAGACAGGTAAAAGCCAAGTCTTTGCCGCCCGTTTGGAGTTGGAGTTGAACGGGCTAAAAATAATACGGAGAGCCCGTTTAATTTAGGTTTCTGCGCGCTTTAACTGGCAATTAAAGTTGGCATAGCTCGTGAATGGAAGCCTCTAAAAAGGGGAAACTGGATGGATGATTAAAATGATGCTCAATCGATCGGGCTCGCCCACGGAATGGGCTACACAGTTTGGGCTACACAACATTCGTGGGGTCGCTGCGTGATTGCGTGGGCCTTGTGAAGAACCGCTTTTGAACTTGGCAAATACAGCTTGATTGCTATAAACAAAGTCTTTCACAATAATCACAAACATGGAGTGCTTTAACGTGCTGTATACGTATAGTCTGCGTTGTATTGCTGAGTTGTAACGTGTATATTTTCCATTCCCTGTCGTTGTCAGCACATCAACAACATACTTCGTCGATTGAGCTGACGTGCTATGAAAGAACGATCTCTTGTAGAGCGGCTTCCTTCTCTAACATCGCGAAACATGCAATTTGTTTCCAGCTGAATAACTGAGACTCAACTTCAAACTGAGCGGACGAATGCAGTGCTTCGACTTCAAAGCAAGTTTGAAAGCACCGTCAGTATGTAGCTGGACGAGGGTTTTCTAACGACGAAAGATTTCGATGAAATGGAACGATAAAAGAGGGTTTTCTGTTCAATTCGAGCACATTATTCGGAAAATAACACACTGGAAGAAGAGTGCGGATCCAATTTATCATGCGAGTGCTAGGAAAGTTTTTCTAAAACAAATGTCTGCATAGTTCTCTGGCCCTCAATAGTAACTGCCCGCGATAATACGTGTGAGACAAATTAATAATATAACATTTGTGTCGAAAAAGTACGAGCTACAATCAAACCTTGATGCAGTGACAGCTAGTGTTCAAACTCAAAATCATGCGGCGAAAAAAAAAAAATGAATTCTAATGCACCGATAGCTGCACGGAGGATTTTGACGTGTGCCGCAATCTTACGCTTGGCCGGAGGCATTGCTGTGGAGTTCTCTCTATCTCACGTCCGTTGCAACTTAAGATATACAACCCAATTGCAAGCATCGTTTCCAATTTCTATCGCTGCTATTTCTTTGTTGTTGTTTTCTGTTGTTGTTTTTCATGCATCGAATTCCGTTATGAAAGAGCGTTAATCCCCCAGGCAGTTTCATGTAGAAGACCCTATTGCAGACCTGAACCACCTGTTATTGCATCTGAAAGGAAGTTATCAATCTTGGAAAAGTACGTTCCTGTGATATGTAACTGATATGTATGTGATATGTAAGGAGGACATGAGTTTCGATTCTTCCACGGTTTTGGATGACCATTATGGTGGCATAAATTGATTGTAGTTAGGCACAACAGTAAGGTATCATATCACACGTGATACACTGAGCAACTATGGTGCGCTGTTTCCTTGGTTTTAACCTAGTTTTTATTCCGGATTGGATTTAGCCTCGCCGTACTCTGGGTACTCGATGTACACTAGATGTGATATGATGATATGTCGACACAGTTCCCTTAGAAGTCGACCCAGGACGCACATTCTCCCAGGGCCTCAGTCGTGACGTTGCCCACCTCTGTGAGGCCGACAACAGCGAGCCCTTTGACAACCAACACCACCATTCGATGTGCACACAGTATGTGTTACGGAGAGAGGCAGGCGAAGAGACATAAATAACCCCCTTTATTGATGCATAATGTAAAACCCCGAGACTAGGGAACACGAAAGGACAGACACAAACACGAAGTCTCGTGTTTGTGTTCTCTCGTGTTCTCTAGTCTCGGGGTTTTACATTATGCATCATCTTCACCAGGGGGGGGGGGGGGGGGGGGTATATATTTATTGAAAGGAAAGGTCTGCCAGACCAAGGTCGGCATGCTATTCCATTAAAAAAAAGAAAAAAAAAAGAGAACGAAGAATAGATAGTGTAGCGGGCCGTGGACAACAACGAAGATGGCCACGCGCCTGGAGCACCGGCTTCAGTTCCACCGGCGCGGCCATGGAGATAGGCAGGCCACCGTCATCGCCTCTCCGTGGCATACCATCACCGTCGGTCGGGGCTCATGTAGAGGAACTCCACCTCCTCTACATTTGGTGACCCGAACGATGAACATCAAGTTCGGCGCAATTCGGCCCTTCACCATCCCAAATTTCTGACGACACCATCGACCAGCACACTACCACGGCACGCTCTCCCTGGAAGCCACCGCCATTACGCGACTCATCACGACCGCATCATAACGCCCTTTGCCTCTCGCACGACACGCCGACCGCTTCCGTCCACGCTACCGACCCGCACCGCTCGACCCCACCGACCATCGCTTCACGGCTTCCAGGGACCGACCTGCGTTGTCCACGGCCCCCGGCACACTCACCACCCTCTTCTTCATTTCTGCATCTCAACTCGCACCCACTGCCGGCCGTGACACCTGAGCAACGTGCTCGCCTGCCGGTTTCGGCAGTCGCGGCAGCCGACGCCACGGCACGCATCAGCCGGCGTCTCGGCAGTCATCACTGCTACGCAGCCTCACTTCCTGGGACCCTATGAGCTCTCGCTCCCGTGCCGGTTGCGGCACCCCAGGCCACGACTCCAACGCCAGACCACGACTCCGACGTCGTCAACGTTCATCTCTGGCAAACCTCATCTCGGCCGCTCCCGCCCCACTCATCGACCTCTGCCTGCAACGTGTGCTGTGCCGCCCGTGGACATGTCCAGCAGTGCGCGTCATCCACGGTCACCCTTGCTCTCTCCCTCCGGTATAGACGTGATTCTCCGATCTTCCTTATCGCCGCTCCGCGTCTGAGGGGGGGGGGGGAGCACTGTAGCGGGCCGTGGACAACAACGAAGATGGCCACGCGCCTGGAGCACCGGCTTCAGTTCCACCGGCGCGGCCATGGAGATAGGCCACCGTCATCGCCTCTCCGTGGCATACCATCACCGTCGGTCGGGGCTCATGTAGAGGAACTCCACCTCCTCTACAATAGAAAAAAAATGACGAATAGGAAAAGGTGAGTCTCCGTAAACAGGAAGAAAAACAAAAACGAAAAGAAAAGAAAGAAGGGAAAAAGAGAAAGATAGCAACGAAGAAAGAAGAAAGAGAAAAAAGGGGGAAAAAGAAGAAAGAAAACGAAGGTGAGACTCCTGGAGCGCGCAGCTTAGAGCTTAGAGGCCAGGCCAGTGCACTCCAGAAAGTGCAGTACAGCAGTTGTGACGGCACACTGTTGGTGCCGAGGCACAAACAGCTCGCTTGCTTCCTAGACATTTTTCCATTTTTTCCCTTTATCGAGTTCATTTACCTGTGACTTTCGTCCCCATTATGAATCCGGGATTCTTTTGATGTAGTCGCTGAAATCGTTGATCGTCAAACGACTCTTGGGTTAAATCCAACTTCAATACTTAAACATCATCGTACGTGACTTCACAACTGAATGTCTTCTATGCAACTTGAAATTTTGATTCGAAAGGAGGAGTGGACCGACCGGACTAAGTGCTCGCAAAGAGAATAATCAATTGTTCCGTCGAAATTATTTTTGGCGAGTCTCGGTCCACGGCGAAATTTCCGAAGATATATTTCAAGGAAACATATCTCAGATCATCATGAGTTGATTGATTGATTGACTGAAATATAAAAAATATGGAGACACTGATATGGAGTACTCGTGAATAGGTCGGTTTTTCTATCCTCAGGAGCTCTTCGAGATAAATCTCCCCTCATTTAATTTCAAACAAAACCATAAGGAGACGTTGGTGTTGTCGGTATTACAGGTATCTGTCCGATACCGCCTTCAACCTGCGCCCGTGTGAATGAGTTGGAACCGCCCATTATTTAAATAAAATAAAAAGATGAGTTTCGTGAAAAAACGTAACTTCTAAAGCAGGGCGCCGTAGACATTAAAATGGGTACTACCGCTTTGGGACCTTCAGTGGACACCTTATAGTGGACACCGCTGGTCGCGGTTCGCAAAAGGACGCTCTTACACTCCCTTATCCACCAATGAATTATGTACTTGCACCAATGAATTACGTCCTTTGGCGCTTCACCGCGACCAGCTGCGACAAAATATGTAAGCCGAAACCAATTAATTACTGCAACAAATGACCCGGTTCGGTGGCAGATTTTTCTCTAAAAGGTGTCCACTGAAGGTCCCAAAAGGGGTAGTACCCATTTTAATGCCGACAGCGCCCTGCTTTAGAAGATACGTTTTTTTCACGAAACTCATTTGAATTTTTATTTAAATAATGAGCGCCTCCCGCTCATTCACACGGTGCGCAGCTTGTAGGTGGTATCGGACAGATACCTGTAAAAAAGAAAGTTCGTCGACTGGTGCACCCGTTCGCGAATTATTTAGCCCGGGGATTTAACTGAGACACCCGGTATACTGAACGGAGACAGAAGTAAAAGGTTGAGACGTGACGCTTTTATTTGTGCCAGCTGTCACCGCGAAACCAGTGTGGAAGTCTCCATCTTTTTCGTCTCGATAGATTTATCCGTTTCTTGGAACATTCGAGGTCATCGAAGCGCAGACAGCACTCGAGAGACGAAAGTAACCCAGCGACGCGAAAGCAGCGCTTCAGAGAAATCCGTTTGCAATGATAACAAATAGGGTTTTCGTCACTGCCATTAGGACACTGTCGATTTTCAGGCGAAGTAAAATTACGTTCGTTTGCGGAAAGTGTTCCCTTCCCGGTATGCCGTGGGTGTACCGAGAGGGGAGCAAGGGGCGGCCGTGGCCCACCCCTGGAGCTCCAAGGCCACTTGCGAAAATTGTACGCTCTTTAGTCATAGGCCGTCATGATTATTCTCAGATGTCATATTATGAACCTCTGAACGCCTGCACAGTCCGCTGCATCCGTCTCCAGATGTGTGTGTGCGTGTGAGTGTGCGTGTGTCGAGGGAGGGGGGGGGGGGTTGTGGAGTAGCGTGCATGCATGTTGACGGTGCTGTGACATGTGAGCATCGTAAAAACAGGCGAGAATACTAGCAAAAAGGACAGTGGGAGGGTTTTTTTTTCTTCTTATGCTTCACCAAGCCGACCAACAACGTAAGAGACATCCGCGGAAAACATGTGGCCGTCAGAGCCGTGGGTGTAGTAAACCTTTCTATTGAATGTGGTCCGTCAGTAATTCGTGCGTACTTTCTCGAGGTTAGTCAGGTAAGAGGGGAGGGGGGGATATGTTTAATGGTGATAGAAAAAAAAGCAGGGAAAGGTTAGCCATGATGTAGGCTTGCTATTCCCAAAAGCAAACACAAACAAACAAACAAACACAACACACAATCAGGTAGGAGGATAATTGATATTTCGTGGCTTTTTCGTCGCGAGACAACTACGATAATGAGCGACGCCACAGTGGCCGGTTTGTGAATTAATCGCCCACCTGAGGGTTCTTTAGCGTGCTCCGAAAGCTCAGCACACGGCGCACCGTATTTAACACCCCCTCGCTGCCAGACAGTGCGTGTCTAAGCAATTTGTACTCTGCCACCAAGTTGCAGGCATCCTCGGCTGGGATCGAACATGCAACAGTGGAATCGACGCTATACCAACTGATACCCCGAGGCGGGTCAGGTAGGACTCCCGACAATGGCGCTTCGATCGTGCGCTGAACCGCTAATCGACCAAACAATATCGAACTTTCTTCGCTGACCAAGTTGGTCGCATCAGTGACATACAACGAAAAATAAATAAATTAAGTGCATCCCACTTTTGATTAAGTGATCGACTTCTCGACACTTTCGCGTCTGTGCGCGAGGATGTACTCATTGTTTAGCGATGCGATGCAACGAGTTTCGGCTCAACAGCGGCTCAGTGTAAAGAGCGATGTGAAGTAAGAGATAATTAATTCATTTTAATGCGCCGACGAGTGTCTGCACACATAGCGTCCGCTTTTATAGGAATGCCTGAAACAGTGAAAGTATGCGCTGAATAAAACCTTAAGCAAACAAGCACAAACGATAGAAAATGTGTCATCTACCTTGAAGGAAGGTAAAAATCAAGTAATCGTATTAGTAGAAGTAAGAAAAACACAAACGAAACTATGTATATTTCTCAGCTGTTTTTACGGGACTCTCTACCTCCGTTCTGATCTCGTCTTTCTATTTTTTTTTTTTTTTTCTGCTTCTTACATAAACATGAAGCATAACAAGAGGAAGGAGGACAAATCACAACAACACAACGTGCACGAAACGAATTAAAATGAATTGGTGGCAACCACTCTTGTTTGGGTGAACAAAGACACATGAAATAATGAAAGTACAAAGGCTATGATATTTGTACTGTCCTTCTACAGAAAAAAAAAAAAAAACACTTTGAAGCCGTCTCCAGAAGGCTGGTGTGTTCGCCTCGCAAGGGCGCGAAATGTTCCTGACAGCTCCGATGACTGATTACTCCGTACACGACAGGTAACGGGAACATGTAATGTGTGCAGGTATAGGTGACGTACATGGATTGCCTAGACTTATGGAGGTAGGACATTTAATGGGGTGCCTACCACACTTTCTCGCCCTTCACACTTACTTGCTTACTGCATTTCCTCGCCATTCGCGTTGATTTTCTTTTCATTACTGCTTTTCCTGTTAGCCCAGAACGTGAACGAGCTCCGCGGCGAGATCTTACTCGTTAAATCCGGCGTGGAAGTATTGAAGTAAAACGCACCACGAAACTAGAAAAAAAAAATTCTTAATGAAAATGAACAGCGCAAGGTCGAGTTTCAGCATCTTCCGGAGCTGAGTGGTTAGGAAACTCTCCCCGCCACACTCCTAAAACAGAATAAAAAATAATAGGGTAATGGGTGTAGATCTAAAACAAGGGGGGGGGGGGGGGGGAGATGCCGAAATAGGCTTGCCGTTGTTGGCCATTTAAAACAGATGGTGGTGGTGGGAGTGCTGAGAGAGCTCGCGGTTGTTGGCCTCAGGGAGGTGGGCAACGTCACGACTAACGCTCTGGGGGGAATGTGCCTCCTGGGCCGACTTCTAAGGGAACTGCGCCGACATATGTCTGACAGCGTCTGAGGCAAACCCAGCAAAAATCCTAGACAGCACAGTCGCAGAACTTCACCGCACAGCACGCTTCGGGTCAATCACCGTCCCAAATGATATCGTTTTTTCCCCCTATTTCTTGAAAATGGTAGGCGAGGCCTTTCTGACATGCATAAGAATCACAAAAAAGACATACGGCTCCCGTTTTCAAAAAATAAGGAGAGAGAACGATCTCATTTGCACTCTAAAAACTGAACTTCACCGCATAGCACGCTCCGCGCCAACCATTGCCACGAATAGGGTTACCGCTTCTGATTCGACGAGAGAGGAAGGTGTACGCCTTCTCGTGTCAATTATCATATACCCAAATTGACACAAAAAGGCCTGCGCCTACCTCTCTCCCCGAATCAGGAGCGATAACCCTATCATTCGTCGCAATGGTTGGCGCAGAGCGTGCTATGCGGTGAAGTTCAGTTTTTAGAGTGTGGGATGATGGTTGGCTGGAGCGTGTTGTGCGGTGAAGTTTTGTTCTTTTAGAAAGTGCACGAGTCGAAGTGACTTGGGTTGATATCCCGGCATCAGCACTGCACTCACTGTGTTTTCCACAGATGCGTATCGAAAGAAACTGAAAGAAGTTTCTGAACCGAACTGAAAGAAGTTTCCGTGCATACACTCTTAAAAACACAGCTTCACCGCATAGCACGTTCCTCGCCAACCATCATCCCGAATGACAACGTTCTCTCCCTTGATCTGATGGCAACAGCGGGGGGGGGGGGGGGGGGGGGCATTTTTGTGGCAATTATGAACTGCATAACGCCACAAAAGTAGCGTACGCCCCCGTTTTAAGCAGTTCAGGGCATGGACGATGTCACCCGAGATGATGGTTGGTTAGGAGCACGCTACGTGGTGAAGTTTATTTTTAAGACTGAATAACGACCCTGCGCCCACTTGGCGAACAAACCAACGTCGACCACCTAACTAAAATGGCCTGCATAGCAAAAAAAAAAAAAGGAACAGAAAAAGTTTAATGAACAGTTAGTACAGGAACATTAGTCAAAGTACCGCGTACAGCAACAGTAAAGTGCCGAAGCGGGAGAGCAACGCTGTGGACCCCGTGATGTAATTAACAACCATGATTGGTGCACTTTGTTGGCGTCGCTGTTGCTGCTTATACATTAGCTGGCGAAATGGGCGTCCGGGCGATTACGCGCCGCTCATTTTCTGTCGGCAAGATACCCTAACGACGGTTCCGGTAGTAAACTACATCAAGATATGATGCAGTTCTGTAGACACATTATGGATGTAGAGCTCTAAGGAAGACGATAATGAGAAAGAAAATGGTGAAGTGCATCCGTTTCCCTCTCACCCTCTCTCCCTCTCTGTCCCTCGATCGATACGAGCCTTCACTGTTCCGTTTACGCCATTTCAAATTACAGTACGCCCTCGTTGTAACGAAATCAGCGGGACCGGAAACAAATTGGATATAAGCGTCGATTCGATACGAGCGGGAGTGCCACAGTAAGAGTATAGGTACGAAAGTGCGCGGATACTCCGCGGGAACTTTAAAGCAAGTATGCCGTAGCACTCTAAGGAAATAAAATTTTCAGACTAAAAACAAATAATCAGTTTTGTCAGGGCCATACCGTGACGCTTCTTAAAACCTTCAAGCCGCCCGTTGCCGACAAGCCGCCATTGCCGTATCATCGCCATGTGCAGAGTTGCTGTGTCCCGTTTTTTCTCTCTCTCTCTCTCTCTCTCTCTGTGGCAACTTGCGGATTTCTCAAGACATTCTCTTGTGGAACACAGTTAATATGATTTGTACACGACCTCAATTCGGCTCTTGCTTACCTCATCCCGTCGTCATTTATGTAGTTGTTGTTGTTGTCTTGATAAGGGATCCCAGACAGACTGTCTATTTCTTGACTTCAAAAGAGCATTCGATAAGGTTTCGCAACAGATCTTTCTTCACATACTTAGTGTACTCAGAATCGACCTGTTGCTAACCTGGCTTAATTCTTTTCTATCAGGTCGCAGTCAATACGTAACAGTTAATGGTACTGAATCTAACTTCATACACCTGTCTTATCCTGTGTGCCCCAGGTTTCTGTGCTAGGTCCTCTGCACTTCTTAACGACCTCCCACAATGCGTTTCATCCTCCTCTATTCGATGATTTGCTGATGATTGTGTTGCTTATAAAAATGTCTCCCGTGATACTGATGCCAACACCTTCAGTTGGACCTTAATAACATACTAACATGGTGTAACACAAGGAGAGAGAGAGAGAGAGAGGCAGAAATACATGATGACGATGATAACACAAGGAATATGAAACTGAACATTACCAAATATGTGTATAAGGACATCAGGATTTCACGATGCTCCGAATGCCACCACTCATACGCACTGGATGACGTTACATTATAACGAGAACCACTTTATAAATAATCGGCGTTTTTATTTTTCTTTAAACTCCGTGTTAGCGCCGCCAAGGAACTCTGGCTATGAGCGGCGTACAGACGTGGACAGATGGAGAGAGGACAGCAGGAAGGAGTGGGGAACAAGGGGGGGTTAGTATGCGCCCTGGTCCGACTTCAGGGGGAACGGTGCCGACATTCGTCTGGAAAGTCTTCAGAAAACCGAGGGAAAACCTCAGACAGCACAGCCGGTGACAGGATTCGAACCCGTGCCACCTCCCAGTCTCGGCGTGCGGCGTTTTCATCTCAATCGACTTATCTTGGAAAACACACATTGACAAATAACGCGAATCGCACTCTACACTCTTAAAAATGAACTTGACATAGCACGCTCCTAGCCAACCATCATCCCGCGAGTGACATCCTTCTTTCGCCTGATTTGCTGAAAACGTGGGGCGTACGCCATATTTGTGGCGTTATCCCGTTCATAATTGCCACAACACACACACACACACACATATAGAGATACGATGATGAGATGGCGCTGATGCCGGCCAGCAGGCTGGGCGCTGCCCCAGTGCCACTTGTACGTGATGAGAGATGATGATGATGATGATGATGATGATGTAATTGCCACAAAAAATGGCACACGCCCCCAATTTTCATCAAATCAAGGGAGACAACGTTGTCATTCGGGATTATGGTTGGCTAGGAGCGCGCTATGCGGTGAAGCTCTGTCTTTAGAGTGTGACGTAACTTCCATCACGCACCTCTTCGCCTTCAGCTAACTCTCCACAAATCTACGGTTATACCTAAACTTGAACATTCAGCCTTTGCCTGGGATCCTGGTCAAGTATCACTTATTACCGCACTTGAAAACGTTCAGAACAGAGCTGTAAGTGTAAGTAAAGTAAGCGTGTGTGTGAAAATTAAACTACTTCAGATTCGCGCGGCTCAGAACAGATTATCGTATTTTATATTAAGCCGTCCTTAACCCGTTTACTTTCTGTAGAGCACGGTATACGTAGAGGGCCGCGGATACTGTAAAACATGACTGAGAGAGCGCCGAACGAACGAGGTCAGACACATAAATTCGGCCACCGTTGGACCAGCAAACAACATTACTCTTCGTCTCCCATAAATTGCACTTCCATTGTGCCCGCCTCTTACAAGCCTGCCGACTGCGGGTTCACGGAGCACCGACGTTCGGTGTATAAATTTAAGTCATCCTTTCAGGGCGATGTTAATTCAAGCTCTGGGATTTTTCTACAGCCAGAGGTTCTCTAGATTCTATGCCTTGGAACAGCCGTGCTAGCCGTGAACAGCTGCTTGGAACTATCGACACGATCGGGGCTTACGTTGGCTGTAAGTTTCTGAGGGAAAGAAGACTATGGATCCCTGGTTTTGACAGCGGCGTGTCGCTAGCCACTGCCTTGTCGCTACAATATGATCGTGGGCATTCGTAGCGAACATGGCGCCGTGACAGGTACAATAAAGCGGAAGTATTGTCTTCAACGTCGAGAACGGAGAGACGAAGGAAGGTTGGCGGTTTGTACCACGTGCCAAACTCAGGCAAAAAAAAAAAAAAAAGCCTGAGTTTGGGGAAAAAAAAGAGAACGGACAACACAGAAGGACTCAAAACCAGCAACAGCATTTACTTCACGCAAAACTTCACCTATACACTACAGTGTTTCCCTGCTCTGCGTGAAATAAATGTTGTTGCTGGTTTTGAGTCTTTCTGTGTCGTCCGTTCTCTTTTTTGCCCAAACTCAGGCTTTTTTTTTTTACACTATGGGATTCAACAACAAATAAATCGTGACTATGACATGGGGTGATTCACCGTTGGAGAGCAGTACACTACCCCATTACACGTGAAACATTAGATGTGAGATGTGAAAATGAAGTTAAAGTTATTTACAAGCGCAACAAGTGAGCTGTCCTCCACTGGCTGCGCTACGCCACAAAAAGGGAGATGAAGAGAGAGAAAAAAAAACACATAAACAAGAACAAATTTATTTCAGAGATGGGAAGTGTCGAGCCGTTTCACGCTCACGGAGGACGTCCACCGGGAGTTCTCCAGCTTCAGCTAGGACTTGCCGTGTTTCAGCCATTCTTGGAACGCAAAGGCAGCGACGAAGGCTTCGGGCGAACAGGGACCGAAGGGTATTTAACGATGTTGTAGAAACCCTATGCAAGACTGGAAGGCTGTAAAGCACAGTCGCCTTCACCAAAGCCGCGTGAACGGCTAAGAGGGAGCGTTGATCACAGCCCCAGCCGAAGCCAGAAAGATGTTGAATGGCAGGAAGCCATCGCTGCACTTTGGTTTCAAGGTGCTTAATCTGGCAAGCCCAGCGCAGGTGGGAGTCCAGGACCACACCAAGGAAGCGATGGGAACGCACAAGCTCGAGCTTCCGTCCACCAACCCAAAGAGGGAAATTACTGATAGCCTTGTGGGTGAAAGGGAGCTCGACGCACTTTTCGGGCGAAAGGTCCATTCCAAGTCGCGTAAGGTAGAGATGAACGTTGTTTAAGGCTTGTTGTAAACGGCTTGCTGAATGGCTGGTCGTGACTTGCCTACTGTCCAAAGGGCAACGTCATCGGCATGCACGGAGAATGCGACCTTGCGTGGAACTATCGATTTTAGTCCTGCCATGACCACATTAAAAAGTGTAGGACTGAGAATGCCTCCTTGGGGTACGCCTTGATGAACATGAAACAAGCGCCAATGGTCATTGAGATGCGAGTCTCTACAGCGTCTGGAGCAAACCAGTAGACAAGAGGACAAGTTTACTTGGTTATATTAAATATCCTAACCAACATCAGAAGACATCGACGGTGTTGCACGTGGCTCTGACATGAGCCAAGAATTGTAGCCAGGTTGAATGTGCTAGCAGTACTCAATTGAGCACAGAGTTGCCGCCTCTCCTTTTCGTAGAGCTCACATTCCGTTAGGACGTGCTCAATGTTCGCTACGGTGCCACATTTGGAGCATAGGCTGCTGTCACAGTACCCGATCCGATACTTGAATGGGGAGTGAAGGCTATACGTTGAGACGAAGCCTGTGCAGGAGGGATGTAAAATAGCGTTGTAAACGGTTTGGAACTGAGACGTGACTCACCTCCCCATTTTTTCTTCTTCTATCCATCACCATCACAAATTTGGATCCAGCGAATACATGAGAGACCTGTCAGTGATGTCCTGACTCCGCTGCTGGCGAGCTAGTGGCTGGATGAGCTCAGTCAGAAGTGATCTCCTCTCTCCTCTCGACAACACACAGTAAATCATTTTACACCTTTATTTGCTCAAATAAGGTGTATTCCTATAAAAACACCCTTTTCTATTCCGCAAAGGGTGCAAGAAGAGCATTACTAAAGGTGTAATATCGACATACACCACGTTTTATCCAATGTCGATCATTAAGGGTGTAAAGGGGGGTGTTGAAATAGGTGTTTACCGTCTAATACACGTTTTGAACTCGGAATATGGTGTTAAAAATGGTGTTTTATTTCGTGAGAGAAAAATTATGTTTTGTTTCACAGCTCCGCTCAGCAAATAATCACATTATAGACGACAACCTGAGTTAAAAACACAGTATTTGACAAGGAGGGATGTCAGGAATTTAGCTGATATCTTTGACTCGTTGCAAGCGTCGGTGTAAATTGCAAAAACGCATTCCTGTCACCCTTACAAACCTTTCCCGGCCCACCACATGTAACGGACGTGCACCAACAAATTGTATTTCAATATATGATCCATCCGACACGCCAATATGGGCTACTGAGGGTGCCCGAGGTCTCTTCAAACCTCGACACTCACGTTGGTCCCACAGTGTTACCAAGCTAACAAGGCATGCCTGGTACGCACTGCGCTCCGGTTTAGGTTCTACGATGGAACCGCGGCTGGAAGTCTGCCGTGTTCACGGGGCTGCTTGCCATGGAAGCAAGAACGTCGAACTGTATGTCTCGGCATGCTGCTGCGGAAGCTTCTATTACACTAGCTATTTGCGAGGGAATACTTGCTAGTAAACAATTCCATCATAAAAGGTGTTTTCAATAGAATACTCCCCTTTTAAGGGTGTTTTTGTTTTTAAACGCCCATTGTAACAGTGTTGTACAGTCAACCCCCGTTTATCCGGACTTCATTTATCCGGATCCCGCGGTATCCGGACAAAAGGCAGGGGAACGGATTTTCCTCCATGTATTTTGTTCTCGTTTATCCGGACTTCAGCTTCCGGACTCGGACAAGAATTCCAGGGAACGAAAGTCGAAAATTCTTGTAATCCAGCTTCAGATATCCGGACTACCGTGAGTAAAAGGAGACGCTGACCCCGCTTCGTCACCCTTTTCGCCGTGTTGGGGTTATTCCCGCCACACGTCTGGGACCTACATTCCTCCGTAGGGGAGACAACCGTGCACGATGACCCCCTTTTCTATTTGTGTGCGTTGGGTCACGTTGACCAGTCGAGTCATTTGGAAATATCTCGAGCACTGTGCGGTTCTAGAGGGGGAAACTCCAACCCGAGGGCCTGCTGCTTACGGCCCGTTGGCCGATGAAGACATTCCCTAGCTGAGCTGCGATCCCTGATGCAGAGGCTCACTGCGACTGCCGTAGATGATGCTGCGGTTTCTGACTACGTGGACGATGATAAGGATGATGATGCGTGTGCAGCTATGACTGATGACTGTGTGATTGCTGCTGTTGCCTCCGATGATGTGCAGCAAGACGGTGCCGATGACGCCAGTGAGAAACAAGGCTCCGACATTGACACTTTGCGTCCGCACTGACATTCTGCGAGCAGCGCAACAGCGTGGCTCAACTCTATGCAATTAGTAAAAGTTTGCAGGAATCGAGTGCCTACACTACTATGTAACAGCTGTCATTGACGAGATCTCTGTGTTTTAATTAAACCTTGCTCTGTAGGACGTTTCTATTCGGTCGTTTCATTTATCCGGATGCCCCGGTATCCGGACAATTTCGCCGGGAACGGCACCGTCCGGATAAACGGGGGTCGACACCCATCATTTGAGGGTAAAGGCAACACCCGCGATATATGATGACCGTGATCGCTTAGACGCTGAACTTGATGGAGCATATCAGTGACGACTGAGGCGAGCGATCCACGAATCCCCATGTTGGCTATACATTGAAGAGCAGCCTTTGAATCCGAGTAAACGACCCAGGTCCGCGGAGCGTCACACGATATCTTACGCATAAACAACAGGATAGTGTATAGCTCAGCAGACGTTTATGATGTGCGGCGTGAGAAACGGTATCCATGCGTCGCATCGTCCGTTGGGATAACAAACGCAGACGATGAACATGGGGTTGGAGTTCGAGTTGGACGGACATGGGGTTCGTTCACCTGCTGGCCTGCAATTTATGCTATTTTATCAGCATAGAGCACTCCAACCAATCCACCTTCTATCTGGTTGTCTCTGCACCTTAACAAACGATACAGACAGTACAGAACGAGACAACCGACACACACACATTGGATGGCGATGGGGCGGCCATTCACCGCCGCTGAGAGAAACGAAAGCTTGTCTATGATATGGTTTGTCTGCGTATGGATCCACAGAAGAAACCACATGTGGCTAACCTTGAGCTGTTACCCTCTTATATGAAGGAGGGACCAACGAGGCCGCTCCACGGCTATAGGGGAATGAGGGAAACAGGAGGGACGCGCAGACAGCTGACCTATACTTACATAACTTCAATGCCTTCATGTCAACAGTAGAAAGCGTGTCGTCGCACCATAGAAATGGGTGTATACGTATGAAAGACATGCTAGAAACAATTACGTGTGTGGCTTTGTTTGTAGCAAACATGCTGAGCGTAACCGTGTATTCACACCAGCAACATCCCAACGGAATATTCTAGTGAAAGACAAAGCAAAAACGAAAAACAAGACACTGACATAGACACTGAAATGACTCCAACTTCCGCTCTCTCTAAACGCGGTGCCTCTCCCTCTAAGACTGGGTCTGTGTCTGAAAGCCCCCTAGGAAAGCGGAACAGAAAGGGTGGCCGGCCGAATGTGAACAACGATGTCCTTGCAGATGCTGTAGCAAGCTCCATACTCTGTGATGGATAGTGTTAAAGTGCTTCAGTGGAATTGCTACTCCGTTTTTGCATCCCTTCCTGATCTTACCGCCTTAGTCTCTTCCTATTCTCCCGACGTGATTCTCCTCCAGGAAACGTGGCTAACCCCTGACCGTGCTTTCTCTCTTCGTGGCTTTCATTCTTACCGATTAGACAGGCCAGCTGGTAAGGGTGGTAGCCTGTTGACTCTTGTTTCTACTGCTTTGGTTCATTCGTCTTCTGTTGTTGTTGTTTTTTTTTTTTTTCACACATACGTCGCTCGACTGCGAAGTTCTCGGGGTCCACTTGTCCTTGCCGAATGACGTCCTGTCTGTCATTAACGCTTATTACCCTCCGGGGTGCTTATCAGACTGCTCTATTGACTCTGCCGTCACTCCGGCATCTGGGAGGGTTATTGTCGGCGGTGACTTCAACTCTCATCATGTTATGTGGGGCTCTAAGACAGATGCGCGTGGTCGTGACTTGTGGAATTGGGTTTGTAAGCGGAATTTGTGCGTGGCTAATAATGGCTCTTCTACCTTCCTCCGTGGGCTGGCGCGATCTGCTTTTGATCTTTCTTTGTGTTCCTCTCAATCCAAGATGTCGTCGTGGAAGTCCATTGATTCATCTACCAACAGCGACCACCTCCCCATACTATTCGTGGTCCCCTGCTCTGCCACGCGTAACTCCTCCTCTCGGATCCTCAATAACCGCCGACTGCAGAGTCAGAAGCTGGATGCTCTTTTGGCCCAATGTGATAGCCTTTCTTCGGTAGACTGGGCATCTCACACACTGTCCTCCGTCGCCCAGTCCCTGCAGCAGTCCTCCTTCTGCGTTACGAAGCGGACTACATCCCCTTGTGCGCCTTGGTGGAACGACGACTGCAGTGCAGGAGCGTATAGGCGCCGCAAGGCGGCACGGAAACAAGTGCTTGCCAACACCTGCTATGTGAACAGGAAGAACTACCAGTTTTGTAAAGCTCTCTTCAAGCGGTCTGTTGCTACAGCAAAGCGTGAGTTTTACTCTGGACGCAACACCTTCCTTTCTGCACCGAATCGTAGGAAAGCGCTTCATAGGCATATTGCCTTGTTTCGCTCCTTTTCGTCTGCCATCTCCACAGATCTCACTGTCCTCTCGGACACGGATTTTAAGGCGCGCCTTGAAGAAAATGCCAAGGGTCTCCCATTGCGTTTTTTCGACGCGGTGCCCCTCGGATCAGCCCTTCCCTCTTCTTGTGTGGGCTATCACGATGTCTCTGCCGATGAGTTGGAATTTGTGGTACAGTCCTTGCCCGGAACAGCCCCTGGACCTGATGGAATTTCTGCTGCCACGGTGAAATCTCTGTGGGCCAGCCACTGGCCGGCTTTACTGAATCTTGTGAATACATCTCTTCAATATGCATGGATTCCCGCTACCTGGAAGGTGGCGCGCATTGTCATCGTTAAGAAAGCCCCTTCCAATGGCCTTACGCTAGACAATATTAGGCCTATCGCTTTAACATCTGTGCTCTGAAAGACCGTTGAGCGTATCATCAATCGGCGACTTCTCTCCCATGTGGTATCCCGTGGCATTCTCGGTGCCCACCAGATAGGCTTTCGCCCTCATTGCTCGATATGGCTCGCCCATACGAACATTGAGAGCCAGATTCGCCTTGCAAAGGAGATGAGACACCTTTCAGCACTTGTTGCCCTGGACATCGCCAAAGCACATGACAGCGTCATACATGCTGTGCTCCTCCAGAGGCTGCTAGACACCGCCATCCCCCCGTATCTGCTGACTTGGATTGCGAACTTTCACTCGGGTCGCACCTTTTTCTGTTCAGACGGCCGATTCGTCTCCTCAGCGTACACCCAGAGTAAAGGCGTCCCCCAGGGCTCGGTCCTGTCCCCCATACTGTTTAACATTCTCATGAGCTCTCTCCCTTGTGACCCAGAAGTCCTCACCATAACGTATGCCGACGACATCGCGTTCTTCGCTTCGGCACCATCTCTGCCAGAGCTGTATGCGAAGCTGCAAGCCTATATGAACACCTTGTCCACGTGGTTAGACTCTGTCCATCTGTCGCTGAACGTGGCTAAGTCTGCTATTCTCGTCTTCCCGCTGGATGCGGCCATCTCTATTGATCTAAGGGTGGGGCTCCAGTCTGTCCGTCAGGTGAGCTAGCTTAAATACCTGGGTGTGTGGTATGATGAGACTCTGTGCTGGTCCCAACACAGCGACTACCTGAGCGCTAAGGCGTCGAAAGCTCTCTGCATACTTCATCGTTGCTGCAGCCCTCGCATTGGTATGCGCAGGGCTGTTCTCCTGTATATTTATAAACTGTACATCCGACCTATATTAGAGTTCGGCTATGTTCTGTTTTCTTCTCTGACCGACTGGCGCTTGAGTAAACTATACATCTTAGAGAGGCGGGCCTTTCGGCTCTGTTTAGGTCTCCCTAAATATACGGCAAACGACGCACTCCTCTCTGAAGCTCGTCTACCTTCACTGAAAGAACGCTTTCGGTCTCTTACTATCTGTTGCTACCTCTCGCAAAGGCAACACCCGGTAGCGTTGGGGAATAACGAGTCGATGAGAGACACTCGGCTTTGGCTAACACGTCGTTGGCACCGTAGGAATACACCACAGCTGCTTTTCGCCGAACAGCTCCACGCGCCACTCAGGATCTCTTTGGCCGATGTGTGTGTACTTGGTCCTCACCGGGATGCCCCCTTCATTCAAGTCTCCGAGATATTTCATGCGGATGCCAAGCGTCTTCCACTGGCCACTCTACGGAGGACATTAAAGGAACACCTAAATCGCTACGCGCAGTACTTGATTGTTGCAACGGACGCGTCGGTTTCTGTGGAGCGCGCTGGAGCTGGCTTGTACATCCCACAACTTGATTTCCAGTTTCCGGTTCGCCTCCCTGACTTTACCCCACCCTTTGACAGCGAGTTCTTAGCTATGGCCCTTGCCCTTAGGAGGGTTCCTCCTGCCTTCGAACAAGTTATCCTGCTGTCGGACTCCCTATCTGTCATTTCAGCCTTGGCGTCGCCCTCAGGTTTCCTGGCGTCATTGGTATCCATTTTGGTTCGGCTTGCCCCACCTCATATTCGCAACGTCATAATCACGTGGATTCCTGGCCACTGCGGACTCACCCTTAACGAAATCGCTGACACCCTCGCTCAAATGTCCCTCTCCGGAGAGATTCTTCCTCTCCTCCCAGTACTTGCTCGCACTTCTGTTGCCAGGTACAGACGGCTCACAAGTCTGTCTCGAGCTGCCCCCCCCACGCCCGCCATATGAACACCTCGTCTTTTCGTGGAACCCTAACCTCTGCAGCTCCAGGCAGACAGAAATCTTGGTGACGAGAGCTCGATGCCTGGCGCTGCCGCTAAATTTTTACCTCCACCGTGCTGGACGGTCTTTGCCCCCTGCTTGTTCCCACTGTGGCCAGGATGAAACAACTGAACACTTTTTGCTAACCTGCTCTCAGTTCGGCCAACTACGCCGCAGGTATATCTGGACACCCTTATGCTTGTTAGGAGCCCCACTCTCATTGGCGTCAGTGTTGCCTCTCGGAGCATCACACACTGCGCTCTGTCATAGGGCTGTGGTAGCGGGTCTTGTATCCTACGTCGTGCTCTCCAACCGCTTCTAGGCACTTCCTCCCTACTCTCATACACTTTCACGTACACACACATTCATACAGTCATCCTTTTGGCCGTGTATAGTCGCCATACGCATATTCCTACATACGTGCATATCCAGTCCCTGCATAAGTTACTTGGATCTGATCTGACCTAGCCTTAGTCCCCATCATTACTTCACAGACATAGACAAACATCTCTCGCCCTTTTTATCCTGGCCAATCTCCCTTAGTGGCTCACGGCCATTATCTCATTGGTAGAGGAAGAAGAAGAAGAAAACACGGCACACGGGCCAGAAGTCCCGCATTGGCACGGTACCAAAATATCTGCAGAAACGTACTGCGCCAGCGCCCGCGTGTTTTCTGGGTCGTCCGCCGCGGAATATCTTCTGGCTGCGCCGCACGTTATTTCCTACCGCTAGCGGTGCACGAAAAGACTCACGCTTACGTGGGAGCGGAACGTTACGTTAAGTAAGTATGAAAGTCACGTAAGTTCCTATCAGGTAACTGTAGCAGGTTAGGCTATATTTTTTGCTTTTTGTATCACTCACCGGGTACACTTTGTGCTTAGCCCAGACCCCTTACAAACAGCAAAGTGGGTGCCACACCTCATTCCTAAAATTTGTTGAGGACGGGCTCTCGCGATTAATACAGCATAATAATACGGGGCAGTATACATTGCTTGCAGTAATGCTCCTGGGAGATGCAGCTTTAGTCGGTGGTACATTGCTTCCGAAGACGATTCACGAATTCCCAAGTAGATACACTATATAGTTTCGCCGTGCCATCAGCACATTCGAAATTCAGTTGCACAGCTGGCAGTGAGGAATTCTAATATACGCCTAATCTTATGTCTCAAGGTGCTGGGCATGGTACTGAGTCAACGCGCAGGACATGGCACATCTTCTGAGTGTCGAGAGACCGATTTCAAATTAAATTCCTAGGATTCTCGATTGGCAGATTATAAGTGCCGTGTACTATTGTGCAGGCTCAGACCGAGTGAAGAGGGGGACACGGTCGATAACGTATACATACACAGTTTGGTGGCTGTGGTATATGGATATTCAGAATACGTATAACATGATTACGCTATATTATATTATTATCACGTATTAATTAAGCTGTACTGCATTCTGCGTAACATCAACGAATTGGCTCATACTATGTGTGAGGCAAAGCTCCGGAAGCATTGTCGGCCCAGCGCCGTATCGAGTTAGCACTGTGAATGAAAATGAAAATACGTAGAGGGCGCTGCAAAACGAATAGCGTCACTACACTTACTGATACGAGTTAGCTGTTTCGTCTATTTTTTGCCATTCATCATCTTAAAATAAAGTTGTTGTTGTCTATTTTTTATCGTCTATTTATTCAAATACCTACAGCGCCTAAAAGGCATCACAGTAGGAGGGACAGAGAACAAAAAATGAATGGGTAGTGGCAGACATACACGACATCAACATTAAATTTTTACACTTGGAACAACTTATTAAAAAAACAAATGAACATTTCGTAAGTTGCTAACTATATCTTGATGAATGTAATTCCACAGACCAGGATTTTATTAAATTCGCGATTTGTTTTTCTTTCGAAAAAATCGTTGATGAACATGTGGCGGCCCGTGGAAGACGACGATGACGCGCCTCTGCTGCCGCGCGCTACTGTGCCTGGCAGCCAGTTCTACCGGCACCGTCCTAGCTTGAGGCCACGTCCATCTGCCCGTTGGGACATTCCATCATCGCCGGTCAGGACTCATATAGGGGAACACCACGTCCTCTACAAACATATCTATTCCCGATGGGGCCTACACTCGAACGCGATGATGTAGCAGTAATTAGCGCAGCCGTTAATTAATTTTCATAATTGATCTTCATATCCCTTCCCATCCCTTCCGCAAGAGCACGGGGGCTGTGTACCGCCATAGCGGCTGTGAATTACCTACTACATCATCCCATTTATGTGTGTGTGTGTGTGTGTGTGTAGTAAAAATAGGTTAGCCGCGCAATTGCAGAGTTGTAGAGCTCAACCCTGAGGAGTCTAGTCCGCTAGAATCAAAACCGCAGAGCTTTTCTGTGCCCTATAGTAAAAAAATATGCCAACATGCACTATTTGCGAGCGTTGCCCGAGTTCTGCGGCCGCTTTTTCCTATCGCTCTCTCGCTGTCACCCTTTCTCAACTGACATCAGGCTGTTCCTCAAAGCATGAGGCACCCCCGCTTCCTACCGTCCTGGTCGATACCGTTACTTTTTTTTTTTTTTTTGATAAACTCTGGTAGAACGTACACACTTATCGGGCAGCGGAACCAGTGATTTTATTTTTGTTATCTGCGTGTTTTTTGGAAGTTATGGATTGGCAGTTTTATTGCCTTACATTTATCAGATGATATCGCGGACTGTCCTCGGGGGGGGGGGGGGGGGGGGGATTGAGCAGATCAAACCAGATCAAACCTGGGAACAAAGCGGGTGTTCCATGCTTTGAGGAACAGCCTGATGTCAGTTAAGGAAGTGTGACACCGAGATGGGGAGAGGAGAAGGTGGACACAAAACCCGCGCGGCGTTCAAATATTTTGCATTTTCGCATATTTTTTACTAGAACACAGAAAAGCCCTCGCGTTTCGATTCCTGCGGGGTAGGCTCCTCAGGGTTGTGCTCTACAGCTTTGCAATTACGCAGTAAACCTATTTTCATTAATTATGAAGATTAATTATGAAAGTTAACTAATATAATAATTGGGTGTTTACGTCGCGAGACAACTGAGGAAAGTTAACTAAACAGCTGCGTTAATTACTGATACACCACCTTTGAGCAGGCCCCATTGGGAATAGATATATTCAGCGACTTTTGCGAAAGAAAAATAAATCGCGAATTTAATAAAATTCTGATCAGTTTTACGTGACACACCCTGTATATACTCTTTTACTTTCCTACAATGGTCAACTCGTTCAGACACGTATGGAAGCGATGAAATGTATTGTAAAGGGTATAGTGCACACAGCTGGTGGTAGATGAAATAAAAAAATATATTAGTCTGAGGTTCCCGCGATGGACAGACAGTGGATACCAACAGCGCGGTCTTCATCTCAGTTACGCTTCCGCCGTAAGCGTATCTGTTGCAGACAAATCTCGGAGCATCATTTTGCACTTTTTCTATTTTATTTATTAGTACTAACCAGTTATTGTCCCATAATACACTGGTATATTAAAGTACCGGTCGAACAAGTGTAAAGTACAATGTTTCCTTAACCTTCAACGAAGCATCTTTGAAGTTCCTTATTAACAATCGAAGTGAACGACTAAGCCTTGCCAACTGTGAACCTGTCTTTGCACATTATGGCCTTTGCTAATGCGCCATAAAAACACCGACCATCGTCAGCATCAACTGTGAGCCTGATATGATTATTGCATTTAAGACGACTACAAAAAATTATCCCTTAGATATTTAAGGTCATCCACAAGCTCCAATACGTTGCTATCTAATGTACGTATAGGAAGCGGCATCAGTTTTTTTTTTTAGAGCGAGTGGAAGATATGACCTCTCACTTATTTAAGTTAAGTTCGAGCATCCTCCTTTGAGATCATTCGTAAATATTATTGACGTCACTCTGTAAGGCATTAATATCATCGCGACCATGAATACTACTAATCAATCATCCCCAAACATTCGATGTAATTCCCCGAGTTATGTCGTTAATGTAGATTAAAAATAAAAGTGGCTTAAAAATAAAATAAAAGCTTTTTAACTTCACTTAAGCCAGGTTCATTTATAAGCAGTTTGCGGGTGGTACTGAACTACTCGCGCTGTTTGCCTACAGCGACAAAAAAAGCATGATGACAATGTCACAGGATGTCTGTAACATGGTGGTATACATGACATTCTCGGGTAAACATAAACAAGCCCCTCGCCACAACTTCCGGTGACACGAAGACTTCCGGTCCTTCCGCGACTTAGGACGCTCAGAACCAACCGCCATGCAGCATGATATATTTCACTTTCCTGATTTGTTGAAAATGTGAGGGGTACGCCTCTTCGTAGCAGTTTTAATTGTCATAAAAAGGCGTATACGACCCTCTCTCGCCTCAAATCAGAAGCGATAACTGTATCAGTCGGCAGAGTGGTTGGCGCAGAGTGTGTTTGCTGTGAAAGCGGATGTCGTTTTGGCACCAAAATGGAAGGGGCTCACTATTTCATTCCCCACATCACCACCAGCAATGGGGTAGAGTATCGCCCCTGGCGATGAAACTCCCAATTCATCATCTTAACCCAAGCAGCACAATGTACTGAAAGTCGAGTGCAATAGGGGTGGACGGGTAGGTGGCAGACCTTGAACGAACTGTTGAAACTAAAGAACATTGATAAGACACATACCGTCCACCCCTATTGCACTCGACTTTCGGTACATTGTGCTGCTTGGGAAAATAACGTTGTTGTTGTTGTTGAATGACGATGGATGAGGCGAAGTAAAACGAGGAACAGCACGGGCGCACTGATATTGTTATAAATAAATGGTACAGCAAGAAACGGAAATTGGGCACACTCTTGAGGGGGGAAGCTACGTCACAAAGAAACACTTCCAAATACGGGCTTTGAAAATGCGATTCGATGCGCACTTCTGTGGGACTGTGGGATGCAATAAAGCTGCTCGAACGCATTGGTGATGTTGACGCCCGTATGTCAGGATCGAGTCTAATATTTGCTCAAGGAGTAAACTGTGACGGGGAACGGCTACCACAATGCGGAATTAAAATTGAAACGTCTCGCAAAGGGTTGCTTATAAGACGTCTACGTATTTCACGGTAAGATTAGCGTGCGCAGAGAGAACAATCGAAGCGTGTGACGCATGCAAGCCTATACGAGAACAAAGGACTAATCTTCTCGTATGGTCTCGCTCTATGCAACGTCTTGCAGTCGTCTTTGATGCTCCGTTTGAGATACTTAACGAGATCTGCGAACGGTTATAAAGAACGTGTTCGGTATGGTGAAGATTTCAGTGTTCCCCGTGTTACGTGAATTGAAGTAAATATCGTTACAAAAAACGAAGAAAATGTCGCCGAACAGTACTCGATGAAAACAGTGGTGGTGAATATTTAGGCCATGCGGATAAGTTATGTTTAGGGTTCGGAGTTTTCGTTTTTTTATTTTTGGGCGCATTCGGCGTATGTTTTTCGATGTTTATTGATTTTCACGAAATCGACGTTTTTCCTGGCGACGTTTTTCCTGGAAATCACAATGTAATTCCCGTATACGACGCTCATTCAACGTGGCGTTGTTTGCTGCGGTGGCGTTTTACGGCTAACGAAAAAGTAAACGGACATTTTTCACAACAACTGTATTTCTGTATGGTTTTCTGATCTGCACCAACAACTTGCTGGGCATGTGCAGCAATTTATCTCTGTCATGTCCTGGAATGCCCCTCTGTATTCGGTGCTTTTCGGTTAAAACCGAATCAGGGAAAATTTACCCGGCGTATGTTCTTCGTTGTTTTTCGATTGAAACCGGATACGCGGAACCCTATAGCCTATGTTTCAATTGTTCGTGTCACGAATGGCAAATATAAAATATCCTGTGACGCAGCTGTTTTCCAGCAGGCACGAAAGGGCGGCCATACTTCACGACTCACCCTTTATTTCATTCTCACCTACAATATGAACAAAGGAGGCAACAGAGATCTCTTTGTCGCGAAATGTAGTTTAAAAACGCGACACTCCAAAGAAACGAGAGACCGAGAGAGATCCGTATTTGTTAACGACAGAGACAGGAGCTTCCGATACATTCAATTATGAAATTTTCAAAATATCCTATATAGAGCGCGCTCTTCTTCTATGATCAGCGCCGTTTAAAATCAGAAATCCACTATACGTCAACACCACGCTGGTTCCGTTCAAACTATACCGTAAACAGACCCGGCAGACGTACTTAACGCTCGTATAATGGCATAGCCTCGGAGCAATCCTCATACCTTCTTGAACTGTGCATGGAGCAATATACCTTCCTGCATGCACTGTCCCAAAGGATGAGAGGTCTCACTGAGAGTGACATATATCCCATATACGTTACCAGCATCTCGAATGGAGCATCGAAGCGTGCGCTGCGTGCATTGCAATAGAGGGGAGCACCACGGAACGATGGTATAGTAAAAGAAAAATCACACTGCACGATCTATACTGTACTTTTTATAATGCATGAAATAAAGAAGTTGTGCGCGCAGTCTTCTATTTTTCCATCTCGGCAGGCGGTGCATGCCTCTGCATTGAGCAAAGAACGAGGGCTGCTTAACCTGGTGGCATACAAATAAACCGGCGAGCGTGATCCTGTGCTTTATGGCCCATATCAATGGACATGGGGAATTGATAGTCACGATCGCTATTCGTGCTACGTACGTTACACCATCTCATTCCACGGCGGCGTCCAATATCAGTAGATGTCTCTTGTGCGTATAGCTTTGGTGCGGTCGGCGGACGCGTGGAACTGTGTTGGATGTAACTAGGGTTCCGACCTTTTTCGGGGTTTTCTTTTGGCGAAAATCGGGGGATATTTATCGGAGAGTTTTCAAATTTTAGAAAATTCGGGGTTTTACGGACTTCTCAAGGATCGGAACACCACGAGGTATGGGTTGCCCGAGCTTATGGGGGAAATCGGGAGCGAGCGTTAAAAACCAAAGAAACATAGCTGAATTTGTTCTTTGGAAGCGAGATAGATGCTCAGAAATTCTGCAGGATGATTTTCCACCGCTAAAGTTCAAAGTCACCCGGCAAAACATACAGACGACTAGGTTTTCTCTGGCGCTTGAAGACATCTCGAATTCCCAGTGTTAGGTCAATGCCAATGACTTGCAATGCAATAGTTGCCCCGCAATAGAGGCTAGGTAGCGGCTACCATGCAGTGATCTCTTTGCGGTGGTGAGCTACGCTGAGCTGTCTCTATTGGGATCAGTTGGTATTCTCCTCGTGTGGGGCATTCTATTCGGTTCTGAAACACGAAACAGTCAGACCATGCGAGCACAGGCCGTTTAAGAAAATCGGAGTTTTTCGGACACATCCGAAAATAGTAAGTAATAGTAAAAATAGATGATAATCAACCTTAGAAAGAAGCATCTCTCGTGGGACATCCACCGCTTGTACAAAAACGCTAAGGTAAGCTGAAGTACAAAGTATTGTAGAAGTTGAGGGAGCAATAACCGGGCCGATGAGTAGCGCCACCGCTAGCTTCCGAATGCAGCGCTGGGCCACCTACGTCACATTGTGACGTGGCAGTGACGTGGTATGCTCGTAAGCTCCTCCCACTGGTGGTCACTTTTCGTGCTAGCGGCATTGAAAGATGACAAACTGCGCAATTTTTCAATGCGAGAACCATAGTTTTGATAAAAGAAAATGTGAGAACGACAATGACGAAGTGTCTTCGGGATAAAAGAAGGGTACGGACGCGACCGGATTTCAAAACACCATTCGAGGCTTCATTTTCGAGCACATGATAATCTCGGCAGCTGCGCCGAAAAACTGACCACCACCACGGCGGCCAAACGCGTTCGTTTGACGTCATGTGAAAAAACCCTATATGCAGGGTGTTTCGCCTAACGTGTCACAAAAATTTTGTTTAAGGATATCCCATGTAATCATTGACCCGAATGTTTTGCACAGACTCAACACAATAGGATTCCTTTCAAACGCATGTTGTGAGATTTACTCGGGCTGATCTCTAACAGAGTGTATCTTTGTATCTTCCTCTCTCTGTTCTTAATTGGTCTTTAACGCATTTATGTCTCATCCTTCCTCTAGCCTGAGTTTCTTTTTCTTGGGGATTTCCGCAATGTGGGATTTCTTTTTGTTTCCTGTAGTCAGTGTATTTTCCCACTCTACAAGTATTGGAGTAGCCAGACTCGACCCCGTCTAACATCTCGATATTTTTCGTGTTCCTTCTAATCTAACCTAATCTGAAGCATAATCCCCCTTTGTACTCTTATTACAACCAGTTTCATCATTTCTATTTTCGCTGTATATTCCGACGTCAAGAAGAAAGGACTAGCCCGCCCTGTCCGCGAAATTCGTAATTTCTAACTGACCATTTAAGAACGCGAATTAAACTGAACAGAAGCCCATTCGGCGCCCTGCACCTTCGGACATAGTGTTTCACGCGTTCATTGCGAGCGAGCAAAGACTCTTCCATCCCCTAACGTTCATCCGCAAAGTGACATTGGATTGGCGTTTCCTTGCATTGGCTCCCAATGCACGTCGTACTTAACACAGCTGACGTTACGGTTCTCTGCTGACGTTCGCGTTCTTTCCTCCAGCCGTAAAGCAATGGGAGCTGCCGAATGAATTTTTCTTCTCCCATATGCGGAAGTTGTGCTTCGCAGGCGATTTGTGCAGAGCACCTGCGATGAACTCGTTACAACTTTTAAGCCGCAGCCAGTATTTCCTCTTTGATTCGGTGTTAGCGCCTCGAGGCGTCTATGAGCGGCGTACATACACTTGGATAGATGGAGAGGGGACATCAGGAAGTGACACGGGGGTAATAGTATGCGTCCTGGGATGACTTCCGGGAGAATGCACTCATAAAAAAAGGTGTGTGTTGTACCTCCTTTTTGGGGAGTATACATCCTTGCCATATACAGGGTGTTCAAAATTAAGCTTTCACTAGCACTTTATAAATAGGCGAACAAAAGAAAACTGGTGCTACTTTTTCTGTTCCTTGAGTAAGAAACAGGTGCTACATAATTAGCAGCACCTGTTTCTTACACATGTAGCGTAAAGTTATCATCCGGTTTCCTGTCATCGCTGTGTTTGCGTAGCGCTCGTGAAAGCTTAATTTTGAACACCCTGTATATATCCCTCCCTTTGGAGTGGACAGTTACTCTTGTAGGAGAGGAAGTGCGAGTGCGCGAGAGGAAGAGGACGAAGGGAATAAAATCATTCTCTCGGGGTTAGCTTCGGAGAGCAAACGTATCTGTGACGTGATGTGATGTGAATAAAGAAAAAAATGGGGATGTTAGTTTCGACGAAGTCAAACTGGCTACCCCAGTACACTTAATACAGAAAGTTCAAACCGATGATGAGATGATGAAAACACAAAGGGATGATGTCCAGAGACGAACAGAGATGATAAGATCGTATCTATCTTGTCTGGTTCCATAGCAACTCTACATTTTTGGCGTAGTCGACAGGATCCTGGTGTACGTTGACATGTGGGTCCAGTTTTTTCACAAGGCCAGATGCTGCGAAAGGCTTTGTGCTGGACAAGTATCTACTCGACGGTGAGGACCCGGTTTCGCTGCCGGAATCTGTTAGCACAGCCGACAATCTTCAGTACGTTATTGAGAAGACCAAGCTGACCGCAGAGAATATCGCTCGCAAGGGCGCTATACGGATAGATAGGAGAATGTCGGAATTCCACTCTCGGATATCGCCTGGAGAACCGGTGGAAGTGGCGGACCAATGGGCACCGTCGCCACCTGCCATACCTGTGGAAGAGATTATGAGCCAACTTATCGGTCTACAACAGCAGCAAGCTCAGCAGCAACAGCAGCTTCTCCACATGATCACGCGCTCTATGGCGCCCCAGCCACGTTTCGAGTTGGTGAAGCCGGAATTGTTCGACGGAACATTCATGAGTCCTCAGGGCTGGCTCAACTTTTATGAATACGCCTGTGAGAAGAACCGGTGCACTAGAGACGAAGACAAGATAAAGAATATCAGGCTCTTCTTAGGAAAAAATGGCGAAATATTGGTACGAGCTGAGAATTTTGGAGCATGCCAGGGATACTTGGGCGTCGTGGAGCGCCAGCTTCCTCACCTCGTTTCAGGCAAATGCAGTCGAACGGTGGGATCATGCTACCTTTATCTGGGCAAGCTCGAAATTCACCGGACCAACCTGTTAACCAAGTGCAGGAGTACGGGTCGCCCCCTGTGTCCGGGACTGGGGAGGACATCCAAAAAACTAATAAAACAGGGCTTACAGTCTTGCCTGAGGACAAATAACGAGACTGTGTACCTCCTTAATCAAAACCTCCTATATGACACGATGCTGGTCGATGGAAGGCCAGCGAAAGTCCTGGTGGACAGTGGAGCAACGGTCAGTATTGTAAATCGAAGCGGCGTGCAGAGGCTAACAAGGTATTCCTCGGACGCCCAATAGTCGTCCAAGGTTACGATGGAACTTGCCGGAATTTACGAGGATGTGCAACTGTCGAGCTGTCGTATAAAAATCGCGTTACGCCCGCCACGGCATTGGTTATGGACGACTTAGAATACAACTCCTTGTTGTCTCGGCCCCCACATGAAAGCCATGAAAATGAACTCGTTCTGGGACGATAGGGTCGACGTGGAGGAAAGCGCTTGTACAGTATTCACACAAGAGATACGAGTCCGGTGTCCCAGAACAGCTGAGGATGTCATGGTCTTGTACCCAGAGCTGGTTTGCCTTGGTTCCTGTCCACCCGGTATCAAAGGCTACGCTGTACCTTTTCGGCTGACGAACACAAACGTCGTTTGTGTTCGTCAAACAAGAAACAAGAAACCGTACCCACTGCCCAGGCAAAAGAAAGCTTGGCTCCAAAATGAGCTGCAGGGCATGTTGGACGCGCAGATAATACGTCCATCAACGTCGACTTTTGCATCACCTATAACTATAGAGACGGGACGAATCCAGAATTTTGCGAAGTCGAATCCGAATCCAAATCCAAGGAAGGTTCTGCGAATCCACGAATATCGAATCTTTCGGATCCTTTCTTTAAAAAGAGTTTAAAAAGCAAAGGAGAGAAAAAAAAACTCTACTGGAGAGTGCTTTGAAGCAGAATATGATAAATTTGTTTAATGAAAAAGAAATAAAGAATAGTTCAGTTTCGGGAGAAAATGTACACATATAGTTTATTTAACATATTGTTCATTGACTACAGGAAATACATAAATTCTCGAGTCTGGATTATTTCCATAAAGCTAAAGCAACAATCAAAAGCAAAAACCATATTACTTTTAAACTTGTAATGTAACAGTTCTCGCCTGAACTCTTTCAGTCCAGTGCAATGTAAACAAAGAAACAAGAAAACATCCGCCGGTCAATGAGGCCTTCGGCGGACTCCGGAGGCGCCAATTTGAAAAAGAAACGAACAAACGTGGTCGGTGGATTCGAAAGATTCGATTCGCCGTTTTGGGCAATGGGATTCGGATTCCCGAATCTCAAATCCCTGCCTATAGAATTCGTGGATTCGAGGATTTGCGGATTCGGTTGGCAAATCCCTACCTATAACCATCGCACCCAAGGAGGACAGTACTTTCAGGTTATGCAAGGACTACCGCCTCGTTAACCAACAAACGGATCACTTCCCGTATCCCATGCCTCGCATCGATGACATTATCAACGAGACAGGGGGATGCAAGATATTTTCTTGCATTGATCTGACCAAGGGATACTGGAAAATACCCCTGGTGGAAGAATTTAAGCATTACACAGCATTTATAACTCCATTCGACGTGTACGAATGCAACCGCCTACCGTTCGGATGGAAAATTCCGGAGCCTGGTTCCAGAAGATAATGGATGACATTCTGCGGCCATACCGTGGAAAGTTTTGTGCAGTATACATCGAAGATATAGTACACTCTTAGAAAAAAAGGTAGAATTTCCTACCCAAAGTTGCAGCAGGACAGCACTTCTACCATTTTGTGCCAATCCACACGCGACTTCTACCCCGCAGGTATAAGCGACGGCGACCCTTTCCCATGCTCCTCTCTCTCACGTTTGCTCTAAGAGAAAATGGTAGAATTTCCTACATAAGCTGGTAGAGCGGCAGATTCTACTCTGTAGTTTGTTTCTATACTCTGCAGTTATACCCAAAAGGTAAAACTGGTTGGAGTAGAAATGTGGTTGCAATGCAGCTCTACCGAAATGGGTAGAAAATCATACCTTTTTTTTTCTTAGAGTGTATGAAGGGAGTGAGGAGTCTCCTCAGTGGGAGTGATATATGTGGCAAGGGTGTATACTCCCCAAAAAAGGAGTTATAGCACACCCTTTTTTTTAAGAGTGTGAGACGACATCCGCCTGGAAAGTCTGGCGAAAAACACAGGCCAAATCTCAGAGAGCACGGGCGGTGGTAGGATTCGAACCCACCACCTCCTCCCAGTCTTCAGCACGACCTTGGAGCTGCTAACAACGAGCGGATGCTTACATCCACTCGCCCACGCGCCGCAACTAATGTTTGCCGTTTGTCCGTTTCTTTGTTGTTGTTGTTGTTGTGGAGTTTGGAGTTTTCTGGCGCAAGGATATCGAAGATTTTGTTGTTGTTGTTTTTAGTTTGGTATTGTACAGGAAGAATACGACATGTATTTTTGCGTTGTTTGGCTATAACGTTACAATGTAGTATCTAAAAGCAACTACACTGGGTTAGAGGAGTACTAATAGCTGTCGTTATAACGCAAACTTTTTAACAAAAAGAAGAAAAAAAGTACATTCGCGCACAGTAACGTAGTTTTTATGTGTTTGTGTGTCTTTTATAGTAAAATTGTCAGTACGGCGTGCAGATAACGCTGGATTACACGCGTCACACGTCTCTTATTTCCTGGTCATGTACGCTCCAGTGTGTTAAATCATGTATATAGTATATTCTCAATAGTAATATTAAAAAATTAGCCCTCTAAACAACTGTACAACTTTGTTTTGCAGGTGGCCAAAATGGTGATGGTCGTGGTGGTGGCCTTCGCTGTCGCCTGGACGCCCTATTTCCTTGTCTCAATCTTCACACAGTTCGGGATCAACTACCTGGAGAACCAAAACTACTTTTTCACCATGCTCTGCATCAATCTCTTCGCCTTCCTCAACTCGTGCGTTAACCCTTTCATCTACGCTGCCATGAGTACGCGCTTCCGAAACGGATTCCGAAGGATCCTGCGCTCTGCCCTGTGTTGCTGCTGCGTTGCTCCAGCCCCTGGCACAGCATTCCAGAGAGCACCCGTCAAGAAGCTGCGAAATCGGACACCACTCCTCTTTCTCTGCAACGACACCAGCGTTCTATCGTCGGACAGCGGCTCGCAGAGCGACAGCATTCAGCACACGGCTGTTCAGCTACAGCATCAGATCTTCAGCAAGCGACCACGGGCTGGTCCTGCGTTGTCCGCTCCCCTACAAAACGGATTAGCTCCAAGGGGCAGTTCGAGAAGAGGGAAGTCGTCTCACCTTAACGCGTCCCCGAAGGCCCTGAGAATGCCTCGTGCACTGAGTGATACTGCACTTTCGAAAGGGAAGGTAGAAGAACACCCTGAGACGCCCAAAAGGAGGACGTCTTCCGGGACAGTGAAAGTTACCGCGCCCCGTGTGGGAGGGGACCTTAGTAACAACAATACACAGAAGGAAAGTGATGAACTGAGTAGAAAGTCCCGCAGCCAATTAGATAATGCCAGTTGGAATGGAGAGAACAATACAGTGGAGATGTTTTAGGCATGGGCGAAATTATTCTTATTGTACAATTGTTTCGGTGATCGGGACGAGGAACGTCAGAGTACAGCTGTACAGAGGACCAGGAATGACTCAGTCGCGGAGTGTGATGTGGCCGATTGTGCTGCCATTCGTATACCCACAAATTCCGGTAAGTATGCAAAAGACAACCATGTATACCCAGCATTACCAAAAAATTACGCCGCGAAACATGCTGCGTAAGTGAAATGCTTACCACAACTTTAGGTTTGTCGACTAGCATGCATTTAAGTTGCGAGGTTTTGCTCTTGCGTTGTGCTATTACATATTTATTACATATCTATTACATATCTATTACATAAACTTCACGCAGCAGATGGCACCTTTTCGGTGAAGAGACTTAGTCTTAGATTTTTTTCTGTTTTCTTTTTCGGTTGGTTTTGCTCTGCGGTGATTTTAGAAATATGTGATGAATCCGCCGGCACAGTTGTAAAAACCGAAATATTTCACTGGGATAGACGCAGTCCTGTGCATATATGGTGGCGCAACCACAAAATGATTGTAAAATTTCAAAACTCAGATGGACAAAAACTTTAGAAAAAAGAAAAAAAACATTCTAAAAAATCGCTTTTACTCGTTTCTGACCCACACGTTTTCTAAAAACTCATGCAACAACGTTCCAAGTGCATACCTTACGCTGGGAACACACGAGACTAAAGGCAGCCACAGGAAAGTGAAGTAATATCTGAAAGGCGACCGTGTTTATTATGTCAATCAATTCTGGTAGTAAGCTGCATGTTGCCCTTCAATTTGAATGTCATTGGCAATACATGACTTTTTGCACCGCTTCCGGTTTGGTGCCAAAACGACATCCGGTTTCACAGCAAACACGCTCTGCGCCAACCACTCTGCCGATTAATACAGTTATCACTTTTGATTTGAGGAGAGAGGGTCGTATACGCCTTTTTATGACAATTAAAACTGCTACGAAGAGGCGTACGCCTCCCATTTTCAACAAACCAGGAAAGTGAAAGATGGTTCCGAGTGTCCTTAGTCGCGGAAGGGCCGGAAGTCTTCGTGGCACCGGAAGTTGTGGCGGGGGCTTGTGTATGTTTACCCGAGAATGTCATGTATAGCCAATCATCTACTTATATTATACTGGTTTGTCATCCATAATGTAAAAGCCTCAGACACAGCGAAATGTTCCGAGTTTCATCTGCGCATTAGATATCTTGCCTTCTCCCATATTGTTCATTCAAATAAATTATTTTATGTTGCACGTGAATAGCTAGGCATTACTACAAGTTTTCCGTAATGCAAAATTGACCTGCGTGACTAAGTTATTATTAATAATAATAAGACATTTCAATTAAATTGCTGCAGAATCATTGCTTCTGATTTTCCTTTTAAAGCGATAGCTGTAAAGTGGAGGTATAAAGTGCAGGGGGTTAGTTATCAATTTGTCAATCACTATCTATCAACTATAATTTAATACCTTACGGATCATCTATGCTATTATTTTATATACAAATTGTGTAATCAGCCAAATAATGCTACGCCCACTTTTTACGCAGGTTCCCAATCGCTGTCTCCTCCCACCCCCATCTGTCTCCTCTCCTTCACGAAGTGGAACCCGAGCAATGTCTACCCTTCTCTTGTTGTGTCGGCGTTCGTCTCTATGTCATCTGTGAACTCCGATAACAACGTGTCGCCGAATGTGACGACACCAATTGTGAACTACAGCATCTGAAAAAGTACACGCTTGCGCATGTAAACGCTTCCCTGGGAACGAACATTCGATTCCACTGCCCGACTAGACGTTCTACAGCCTCAAAATGAGAGGACCGTCACCGCCAGCGGTGAAGAGCCTGTCCCTTCCCCTTCCTTCTTAAAAGCCGCTGCAAAAGTCTCGCACCAACAGTCTTCGGCATTCCAGACCTCGCGGATTGCATATCCATGATTCATTACTCCAGAACCTGGAATGTGCCACGAATGTGTACGCGGTATTGTCTACAATGTACCGGTACAGGTATACCGGCTCAGCTCCTCATTCCATACGCAAGGTCGGGAAGACAAATAAAATGTAACGTGATGATCTAGCATTGTGCGAGTGATGAATTACGTTTTCTATTTGTGTTACTTGGAGACTAAAGAAACATGTCCAGTCACTCATGTACAGCTCCCGTCAACCCTAATTAGAACACTGGAAAAAATCCTGTCTCATTTCCGAGCGCGATAACAGCCATCCTGGGGGTGGTGTGCGAATGTTAAGTGAACAAAATCCTTGCATTAAACTAACGGAATACTTTTGTTCAATTAAGATTTCCTCATGGCACCAAGGGTTGCTGTAATCGCGCTCGGGCACGAGACCATATTTTCTTCAGTGTTATTATTAAGGTTGACGGTAGATGTACTTTATGTATACACATGGATATGTGTACAAAGCAGATTCAAGCTTCAGTAGTAGAGAGGAATGTTAATTCACCATGTTTGCAACAAGAGTGATGTCCAGCCAACCTTTCCACTGTAGCAGCCACTCAGTGCTTCTGAGCTTGGAGATATCAGAGACTCTGTGTAGCTCAGCGGCGCGTGGCTGTAGCCGATCATTCGATAACGCGATAGCAAAGCCTCTGAAGGAACACCAAGAAGGCTTCGGTATGGTGGTATAAAGGGGAACATGTGAGGACATTAGCTCACACTAATGGCGAATTCGGGTGGTCATTTCCCGGCAGATTTTTTTTGTCAGATTCCGAGCAACCGCGTTCGCTTGGTCAAAACGTATAGCAATATCGTGTGTTCTCGTGATGCTTTCCGAGCGCCAGGAATTTGCCAGCCAGCACTTTTCACGCCCGGCCTCGAAACAACCGCGCGGGCGGCGGATTGCAAAACTGTATCCGGTGTCGTCACATCCGCAGCGCGAGGTTGACGAGGGCCCTCATTGGCCCGCATGTTGAAATTCACATGGGTTAGCAGACGATGGAGCTGAAGACGACCGCGCGATGACCGCGATGTCCCTAGCGTGATTCAAGCGACTTATACCCTAGCCACATTTCCAACTTAATGCATGTTAAACGGAATGACATTTACTTCACCTCCTAACCAACCATGATCTCGAATGACAACGTTACTTTGACAACGTTATCTCACCTGATTTGTTGAAAACAGGAGCCGTACGTCTTTTTTTGCGACAATTATGCACGACGTAATTGTAACAGAGAAGGCGTACGCTTCCTTTTTTCGACAAATCAGGGGAGAGAACGATGTCATTCGATTTGATGGTCGGATATGAGGTGGAGTTACTGCCATTCCGTTTAATATGCATTAAGTTGGACGTGTGGCTAGGCTATAAAACCGCTAGTTTCCTGGCATTCACGGTCGGGTGGCAACGGTCACGTGATCCAGATCGGGCTCCGACATTTCAATTCTAGAGCGCTAGGCCGTGTTGCCATGAAATGACCACCCGAATTCGCCATAAGAACGAATGAGTAAATTGGAGAGCAATTACAGCTTCCAGTCTCCCATTACTCCCATTTTGGTCCCCTGACCGTGAAGCTTACTCATCAACGCTGCAAATCTTCCGTCATAAACTTCCGTCCATTTAGACCCGAAATGCATTAATGATTCCGAGAACACATGCACTCCCCAAAATGCTACTGCTACTGCTTATTTTTTTCTTCTCAGAGTGCTCCCTTTACACTTCATAAAGCGTCCAAACTCTATAGGACACCCTCTCGGGGTAAAATACACCTTTTCGGGCCTGGACGATGTCATTATTTAGCATATTTTGAAGACGTCAACGCATTAAGGTAGAAGGGACGCTGGCCCAGTTGGGTCTTTAACCGTGGTATGTTATGCAGTCCTGAATTACACGTTCCGACATGACACCATACGATGGTATGCCCCTCGCATGTACTTCTTCTCCCTACAGAGTTCCTTGTCCTGCTTCTTTCTTTTTTTTTTTCTTTTCTTTTTTTTTTTGACAATCGAGTTTTCGTCGTATACTGACTGGCTTTTGCCTCGGCGTATTCATTTCTTTCCATCTCACCACGTTATAATCCTTCCTCTCTTTTTTTTTTTTTCGCTTTGTCCTCATGCCCGAAGAAAATTTGCATAGTGCGAGAAGGACAGGCCCTGTGAGCAGCGCTCCTGGTCCTTTGTAAAATGTATTATGCATATCACTCCAGGGCGCCGAAAGGGAATTGTTGACATAATAAACGCAACGCGATTGCGTTGGGAAACGAATTATGGAAATGCAACCTTACTGTGAAGGACCAGAAGAGATTGCCTACCAGATCGTGAATACAAAGCAAAAGGCAAAAAAAAAAAAAAAAACGTATATCCTAATAGAACTGGGCCTAGAAGTCCAAATGCAGTTTACAGCTCGTATTCTACTACTCAATAACAAATAATCGAATAAATGCTTAAATAAGGGCCAAGAGGAGTGTTATAAAAGGGGTACTCTCAGGTAGGTGGCGAGAAAGGTGTTGCCAACTATTTTAGGTTTAGAGAAAATGTGTCCGCGTATACCTCACATGCTTTCCCCCATGTTCCAAGACGAGGCAAGAAGCTCCCGCACATAGGTAAAGGAACAGGAATTGGCGCAAAAAAAAGTTTACAAACAAGAATGACTTTGGCGCAATACTTCCGAGAATGACAAAGTGGTGCCTACATCCCATGTTTCAATGCGTTAGCATTGGAGTCCTCGCTACGCAAGAATCGCGGCGTGGTCTGTCTGTAGCCCAGGCACAGCGCGCATGCGCGGTGAGAGGAGAGGGAAAGAGAAAATGAGAGGGCGCGTGGAGAGCGTGACGCTGCGCCGGCGCGTATGTGTCGTCCGTTTGCCTCAAAACAAGAACCTGAAGGCAATCGAACTCCGTAGGTTCCAACGGGTCCGTTTTGCTACGTTAAAAACACGGCTGACGAAAACGTTAGTGTAGAATGGGCCTAAGAGAAATGAGGACTCTACTCCTGCCCTTCCTACAGGCAACGGGGAAATGTGTCTCGTGCACGAACATGAGCACCCGTAACCGTGAAATGACCGCATTTTGAAATTAATAACGTCGTCTCAGAAACTTCAAGCGAGAACGTATACTACTGAAGTCGTTTGTCACCAACTGTCTAACCATTAGAATGGGCCATTGTCGTTTCCTTATTTAGCTGTCTTTTTCTCCTGCGAAACAGAATACCGGCAAAACAACCGCTCCTTGGAGTCATCATCGCTTGACAACTACAACCGCGTGCGGCCGCTCGTCTTCCCGTTTACGACTTAGTTGCATGTTCGTATCTATTCTTCATAATTTTTTTTGCTCACGAATTAACTCAAAAGATGCACAGTTTCTTACCACTCCATATGGCGCCGCTAGAGCGTAGAAAGAATAAAAATTTAAAAAAGTGAAGAAAGTCGTTCATTTCACTTTTTTTTTTCATGAACCGGAAGATCCACCCTTATAAATGATGGTTGCCTCATTTTTCAAACACTTACTCTCGTTGAAGGGAGGCCACCGGAATATAAAGCGAGTTTCGGCGCGCCTGGGATGTAAACCAATGCAAAAAGAAAATACCCACAACTCTATCCTTTCTTCACAGCTATTCTGACTGCCGTGCACATTTCTCACAATACAACTACTGAGTAGCGGCTTTGAAGATACACCTTGTGACGTTAAGCAGCCGCGAGATGAAGGATGATTTCAGAAAAATGAATCTGCTGTCACCTGCCATTATTTTTCCCACTGCTGCGCACGTGTGCGTCCTTGTAAGTTCGTATTAATAGTCTTCCCTGGTTTCTAATCTACAGTGGTGCTGCCCCGGCTGACTGTATGCCCTATAGCTTTGAGCGTTCTATATGATGATGATGATGATGATTGGAGTTTTAATGCCGCATTATTCTATATAGCCATTCCGATATGGTCATTTTATGTGGATCGTTCAAAAGGCGTACAGAGGATGTGGTGTTCCGGTATTCCTTGTTCCTGGTGTTCCTTTAGGTTGTGTCCTATGAGTGATGCAATTCAAGTCAAGAATGCTTCAGAGGACTGACTGTGGTTTGGAGCCCCTCAACCCCTGGCTCAGCACCGAACGTGTAAAAGGAAAACAATAGAGAATACGGTATGATGTACGAGGAATCGTACGTGAATGTGTCCCTTTGAAGTTTATCTGTGAATGCTGCTGAGGGCCATCGTGGAATTGGAGCTTTGGTGGTGATGCGGAGTGTCAAGACAGGAGGAGAGACGAACAAAGGACCCTGATTTTCCCGCAGGCTAAATGCTGCCGACCATATTTTACAAGCGCCTTCTAAACACTTTAGATAAATAAACTTCACTGGAAGCAGTATGAGAGGCCGTACAGGATAAGCTTGAATGCACCATATAGTTATCATACTGCTTTGAAATTCGGCGTGAATCTACCATTCTCCAAGGTCGAAAATAAAGTTGTTGTTTGGCGTGAATCTAAACGAATGATAGCAATCCTACTTATTTCAATCACCCGCGGGTTATCCGAAGGGAATAAACTTGAGAGGAACACTATGTTTCCTCATCCTTGTCTTCTGGAAAATTATGTTTGTCCGATGGAAACTCTGGCAGAACTCAAGGGAATGTTCTGCACAATGCAGTGTGCTTTGCACGCCACGTAGTTCCGTGCTCGCTTTATTTGACTCCTATAAGGTTCTTATTTGAGCTATAAATAAATATAACGTTCGAGATGCGATGTCCGTTCGCTGGTGTATGTGATGCACGTCAGTAGCTTCCTCCACCGGATCCCTGCTACGTCAGCGACAGCGTTTCATCTATATTCTCCTACAACCGGAACACTTTCTTACAAGTACAAGTGGTCGTGTGTCATTCAATTCACTCTCCATCTTGAACATCGCCGTGCCGCGCTTACACGGAACAAGACAGGAGGAAGAAAGCAGACACATCTTTCCGGACACTTCATTTATCTTCACTCACTATGGATAAATGAATACGTGAGTCCTTAACGTGCACGTGTAATTAGGAGAACGAACCCGGGGCTAATTTGGGCCAGAAGAGTTGTGCCAGCGAAACTGGGGAAGACACGCGCTAAGAGAAAAAAGGGCGCCTCTGTATAAATTCAGCATTTGCATAGATATTAGGAAGGGTACGACGAACTCTGTCAGAAAATCAGATCGATTAAGCAATGATCCACAAAATCTGCGCGGCTTCCTCCACAAACCGCATCTTGTTGGATTTACCTTTTTGCATTAGGTTTCTTCCGAGTAGTGTCTGCGCGTATTATCAAGAACAAAGCATAGCATTTAGTATGGAAATTATTCAGAGAAAGAAGCGGTTCGATTGAAGTAATCCAACGTTGCCTGATATGAAGTGATGTGATGAGATACGTTCGTCGTCGAAAAAGTGCATGAACCCAAGCAGCACACTAATCTTGTCCCATTTCTGGTCCAATATTGGCAATAGAGGCCCAATATTGGTCCAATCTTGTATATGATAATTGCCACAAAAAGGCGTAAGCCCCTGCCCCCCCCCCCCTCTTCCTTCGAATCAGAAGCGATAGTCCTATCATTCGTGGCAATGGTTGGCGCACAGCGTGCTATGCGGTGAAGTTCTGTTTTTAGATCCGATTCTGCCTTTCTTCCTTTTTGGCTATAGTCGTGACGACGCCCACTTCTGTGTGGCCAACAACGGCGAGCCCACCCTGCCATTACCCCCCCCCCCCCCCCTTTCTCTGTTTTTAGAGTGCAGGAGCATTTCACTACAAAACCTCTCCTGTGAGCGATTTTTTCTCGAAACCGACGTAGTATTTGCAGTTGTATGCGTATTTTGTCGCGAGGGCCAGCCACGGCATGATGTCACACTGACGTCACGCACACGTCGCTCGTGAATTTCTAATCGTGCTGATTCCAGTGGCTCATAATTTCCGGCTAATAAATTATCGCCCTCAAAACGGTGAAAAGTGAAGCAGGGATCCCAGGGAATCTGCAAGTCACGGAATGCACCACCCGCGCAAATAAAATGCAGAAATTGATTCGCCTACAATAATTATGCATATGTATAACTAATGATTCTGACGTGTACCTGAATTATCCTACCACCTCTACTGCGTACCGATGGGCATCTACAACTTTTGTTTTCTTTATGTCTTTTCTAGTCGGCTTTCGGAGTCAGATATATCTGTACACCTTTATTGTTAGACAGCAAGGATACACAGCTCGTATACATGCTTAGCGAATGCATTCATGGGCTTCCTCAGAGGCGAAAATATAGCGGCGGTTCTAAAAATGTCTCCCTCGCCTATAGAAGATGTTTAGATGCCGGCTGAAAGGGACCCATTTATTTTCAAAGAGAAATGCTTCAGCGGGAAACTGGCAGTCGAATGTCGCAAACAGATGGCAAAGCTGCACCGGAAGAGGGAAAAAAGATCTAGCGGCTTTTCCATACAGTTCCTTCTCCAATCCATGTATTAGAACCCCATAACTCCCGTTCCTTTTGTGTGGCTTTCGTTTGTTGTTTGTATGTGCTTCTGGACGACCCTCTTTCGAGCGTGATATACTTCAGCCTTCTTGTATAGCTTAAAGGTTTCGAATGTAACATGGAACTCTAAAGGAACGTGGTGATCAGAAAACGTTACATGGAAAAACTTTCAAGTGTTGCCCAATCGTGAACAGCCAAACTACTATATCGTTTACAGTAATAATAGCGAGTGTAGCACCGTTAGTCAGACGGCAAACTTAAGACCGTTAGCGAAACGGCCGTTACTTCACCTGTAGTCCAACCATCATTTCGAATGACATCGTTCTCTGCCCTGATTTGTTGAAAACGGAAGGCGTACGCCCTTTTTGTGACAATTATGCTGTTCATAATTGCAATAAAAAAAAAAAAGGTGTACGCCTCCTGTTTTCAACAAATCAGGGCAGAGAACCATGTCATTCCAAATGATGATTGGACTACAGGTGAAGTAACGGCCGTTTCGCTAACGGTCTTAGGTTTGCCGTCTGACTAGGGTAGTAGTAGACCGCTACCGGCAGCCCGGTAGGCTACCGCGTCTACCGCACCCTGTCAGCAGATAAGATGCTGGGTCACGCTCTCTGTCATTGGTTCCGATCGGCACGGTAAGTTAACGGCGATGTTATCAGCGGTCCACTAGCACTCAATAATATCTCAAAAAGCGTGCTGTGTTCGCATTGCTGGTAACGAAGCTGCAGTTAACGGAGCAGTTAGCGGAGTTAGTCGCTGTTGCTGGTCTAACGCTTCTGGGCAGCTTCGCGGGTTTAGGAGATTGCGGTGCGCATTGAATACGAAGACTGCATTCTAGAAAACTGATTATAAATGTGCAAAAAGATGATGTTCGTACTTGGGTGTGACACCCTGAATGACAGACTACATTAACATAAATTATCCCGTCTTGTCCTGCCTTCCAACTTGCTGGCGTGGATTGCGCACTTTCTTAAAGATCGACAGCAGTCGTGCTTTGTAAACTCGCAGGAGCCTGTTCCCAGCTCTGTCACTTCGGGCGTACCGCAAGGCTCGGTGCTCGGTCCTCTTCTTTTCCTCATTTTCATTAATGATCTTCCGCATAACGTATCTTCCCGCTTACGACTATTCGATGACGATTGTGTTCTGTATCGCCATCTTCACTCCTCGTTAGACACTGCCATTCTACAGGAGGACCTTAGTGTCATTTCATCCTGGTGCACCGAATGGAAACTTCAGCTTAACGTAGGTAAATGCTGTTACGTGCCCTTCTCTCGTAGCACCCCCGTTCGATCAAACGTGTACCTTCTCTATCCGGCACCCCCATTATTATGGCTTCGTCATACAAGTACCTAGGGGTGACTCTTTCTTCTGACCTATCTTGGAATGAACACATCAAAAATATCACATGCTCCGCTAACTCAACCCTTGGCTTCATTAGGCGCAACCTTAGGTTATCTCCTCCTTCTGTCCGACTGCAAGCTTACACCACACTCGTGCGACCGAAGCTGGAATATGCTGCCTCAATCTGGGATCCACACCAAGCATACCTCTGTGATATGTTAGAAGCAGTTCAGAATAGAGCCGCACGGTTTATTCTTAGCGATTACTCTTTTCACTCTAGCGTCACATCACTCAAACGTTCCCTCGACCTGGCACCACTTGCATCGCGTCGTAAATTCTTCCGTCTTTGTCTTTTTCATAAGTTCATACATTCTCCACCATTGAGCAGCACATACATCTCACCTGCTTCACACATCTCTCGGCGTCGCGATCACCCTATGAAAGTACAGCTGTATGTCGCCCACACGTCATACTTCCTGGAATCTTTCTTCCTCCGCAGCAGCCAACATTGGAATGACCTTCCCAAAGCCTTGGACGTCATCAATAATGCAGACACATTTCGAAATCATCTACGTACATTTATGTTCTCCTGATGTTTGCTGTGCATCACTTCATTTTTTCAGTATGCCAACTATGTACCCTCATGTAATGCCCGCAAGGGCCCTTGAGGTATTATTAATAAATAAATAAATAAATAAATAAATAAACGATACATGCTAAATAATCATATCAATCAGTTCGTAGTCCATGCGAGTTCCTGCATTGATTCAATCATGACTTCAACCGTACAAGGTTAGTGACGCACTGGAACATGTGTCGGCATCTTTCTTCACTCAATAAGACAGAGGCTATATGCACAAATTTTCAGGGCCACTCTAAAGACAGAACTTCACCGCATGCGGTGAAGTTTTGTGAGAATGCGGTGTTATTCTCAAACTTCCTTTAAAGGAGCACGGAATGCACTTCAAACAACTATTCGTTTTGATTTTTTTTACCCTGTGTTTTATTAGCATACTACCTTCAGGTTCTGTCATGCAAAATATTTTATTTTGGGAAGTGTGAATTTTCTGTTAAAATTAGTTTACAAGAAGGGGCCCAGCGATGACGAACTGGCTCACGCTACTCCTCACTTGTGGTGAAGTCAGGCCAGCGGATCACTTTCATTGGCTCTCGAGAATCGTCTGCTTGCGAGAACGACCAGTCGAGACTCAGGACGGGCGGCGCAAAATACAATTGCAAAAACAAAGAAAGGAAAAGGAAAGCGCACGCTTCCCTATTGGTCGTGTGACCTGACGTCACAGACTACCAGCCAATGGAAGCATCTTTTCTGACCCGTGAGATTTGAAAGCTCTCTTGTGCACCAGGGTTGCGTACTCACCCGCTGCGCATCCGCTGCGCCCGTACTCTTACGCTAGTTTCTACTTCTACTTCTCCCGATATATTTCCTTTTCGAGGTGGATCCAACTCTGTCGTTTTCACTCCCAGGCCGTTTGTCCCGCTGTCTCTCCTCCCTTATGCACAGACTTCGCATCAATGTGGCTTTCGCTCCGCAATTCAGACACTGATTTGGATACACCTCTATCCAAGCTCCTGTTCCAAGGCAGGGTAGGAAACCTTCACCACGTCCTCACCGGCTGCCACCTGTACAATTCGGAGAGAGCAATACTGCTTTCCTAACTGACTTCCATCAATAGCAAGCCGCTCTGCATTGCCGCAATCTTAAGGTGCTTCCTCACTATGCCGATCGGTAAGGCGGATGGGGACTTCATATCGCACTATACATCGCGTGTGATCGACTGGATGAACTGCTAACTCCGACAGTTACGGCGCCCCCGCAGGTGTAGTATCTCACTTGCTATGTGTTCTGTTATATGTGTGTGTATGCCTCGTCGACATCATCGCTATCCCACGCATATATACTAACCCACATGCATCGAGGTAGGGTATCGCAATGTCTGCGGCGAAACACCTCATCCTGTCATCATTCATATAGTAGTAGTTGTTGTTGTTCCTTTTCGACACTTTCTATGCTCCATGGACGGTCTTCCTCCCGACTATTTTTATTCCGTACGTATGGCTTCTTGCAGCCATACTAAACCGGCCTGTTCCGATATAAATATCGAATTGAGACGTATACCCAGTCTCCTCGTACGTGACCGCTAAAGCAACGGGGGCTTTGCAGATACAAAAGGTAGAACTCCCACGCGAGTCTACTTTATCGCATTCCCTGCACTGAACCAGTGAGCTGAAAGGGACATTCGCCATGGCCACGTTCGTAACGATCCTTTGCTCGCTCGGCTCCACGCGCCTAAGGTCACCGTCGTTTCAAACATTTTACACCTCGAGCTCCCACCAGTGACCAGAGATCAGACGAGGCAAAACAAGCCCAGTGGAGGCGACCTTTTTTTTTTTTTTTTTCAGGGTCCTCTCTTTTGCCACTTCCGATGGCTTTACGGCGGCGAAACGCAGTTAAAAGCCTGCTGGGAAAACGGATTGAGAGGGACGCGGACGCAGATATACGACAGTGAGGCCATTCGGACATTTTCTCGCCGAACGAGTTTACGCAGCCAGAGGACGCCGTAAATTCGACGAATGGTGTTTCGTCGTCTGTCACATAAGAAAGCACGAATACGATGGCTGAATATCAATGCGTCTTCGAAGCGTTTTCTGGTGACGTTTCTGTTTTTGAGGCACTCAACCACCGCCGGTGATGTGTTCTTTTTGTTTTTTTAATGTAGAAGGTCTTCAAGCGATAGAAGTGACTTTAGAATCCGCACGGTCCAGCGTGGCGTTGCCTCCCTTTTTATTAGCCAGATGTACAGTAATGTTACAACGCACGGGGTACACGACTACGGAGAGCTTGCTTGGTGTGCGAATTCTTTCAGCATAGGGAAAGCCTTCGTAACTTTTGCAGCCTCGCGGGAAAGGCACAATTAAAGCGGGAAATAATTCCGGATTAGTTTATCAGCATGATGCTTCTATATACGACATATTTCAATCAGGGTTGCGGAGTTGCCACTCCGGAGTTGGAATGATTCCGTGGAATCATTCCAGATTTAGCAGACCCCGGAATGGAATGGAATGGAATGGAATGGCGGAAACTGACCTATAGGAATGGAATGGAAATGGAATTAGGCATTTTTTCGCAGGAATGGGAATGGAATGGTCTTGGTGCCCGGGTGGTAGTTTTGGTTTCAACCTGCTGGTTTCTGCCCTCGCGCCCTTTGCGCATACGCACAGCACCTGCACACGGTCAAGAGCGATTGATTGATTGATTGATTTTAAAAGAAAAAAATGGAGATGGTAGTCTCGAGCCACTCGGGACTGGCGAAATAGCCTTGTCTTTGTGCTTTTTCCGTGCTGGGTACCGTCAATCTCCTCTAGCGCCGCTGGGCTTGCCAGTACGGTTACCGGCCCCTTTTCTTTTATTGATGGAATTAAAGGGATGGAATGGGTTTGCTAAGCCATTGCAGGGGTGGGAACTAACCTTTCCATTCCGAGGAATTGAAAGGAATGGAATTATCGCCAAGCCATTCCAGGAGTGGGAACTGACCATACCTTTTCATTCTGAGGAGTTGAAAGAAACGGAATTATTACAATTCTCCATTCCACGGAATGGAATTGGAATGGAATGGGTGATTCCATTCCGCAACTCCAATTCAATGGTGCAGCACTCAAACAAAACCATCACCTCAACAGCTGGTATAAACTCGAAGGGCAGGCAACCATCCTGTAAGTATGAAAATTGTTTCTTTAATGAGTATTAGAGCTGATTCTTGAAATGATAATTCCCTCAAATGTGATATATATCTAACATACGTGCACAACTAACACTATACACAAATTATAATTTACTGTCCAAGTGAGTTCCTGTTCAGTTGTCATGCTTTTGTCTTTTTTAGGGTGGCTTCGCGACAGAACAGAAGTACAATTAATCCACGCCATGCAAGTTGCTGTTCAAGCAGAAGTTGAATAAGAGGCGCGCAGTTTCGCCACACGATCTGAAATGTGATTTAGTTACGTTTTGTGCTGTGGCAGCACAGAAGCGAGGAAACGCTATCAGGCTGAGTTGACAGTAAAATAAATGGCTAGATGCGGACGCCGGCTAGTCGTAAAATGCTTCTGTGGCCGGGAGGCGGAGCTACACGTGAATCATTTTTAATCAGATAGCTTTGTTATTAGTGCCAACAGCTCGGTATACTTTGCTGGTGCGTACCGGCGCTTCGTTAACGATGTTAACGGTGAATAGCGACGTAATTTGCCGTTTTCCAGGAACGGTACAGAAGAGGAAACCAATGTTCCGCAATACCTCCCTATTCCGTGTATTCACACGAGCGACATCCCCACGGAATATTCTAGTGGAAGAAAAAGTGAAAACACTGCTCACAGAGCCGGAGTTCCGTCCCGTGTTATGCTGCGGAATATCGGGAGTGGCGTACTGCGCATTTAGCAGACGACACTTAGGAGACGACACCGTCAGCGTGTTTTCCTGTCGTCTGCTACGAAATATCTTGCGGCTGTGTTGCAGGATATTCCCCACGGTTAGTGCACGTGAAGACACAACGTTGAGCGCTCGCGCTCACGTGACAGCAGAAAGCTATGACTCTTTTCGCACCTTCCGCTTCTGAGGGAATGTCGCTCGTGTGAATACACGGATACTGTTGCAACGGCGGGGCTGAGAACTCGTTCTTCTTCCTCTGGCAAGCAGGGTGTTCCGTGGCAAGTGGACGGAACAAGTACTTTATATGGACGAGTACTGATAAAGGCTGCTGCGCATGTATATTCCTACGTATATTCCTGCAGAATACCAGCGCACGAAGATAATGAAACGCCCAGACACAGGTAGTACTGTCAGCTTCGCAATTTCTCACAGGAAAAAAAAAAAGCGCAAACGGATTGAGTCTATTAAGATGCGAGTACAAAATCGCCGGGTAAGGCACGTATGTGACTAATAACTATTTTTGAGATTCTATACCAATTAAAATTATGCAATCTGGCTCAAGGATACCAACTGTTGCCCTTAAAGCCCTTTGCACACTCAAAATCTTGTTAAACGAAACCCATCCGTCTACTAGATGGGAGATGCCATAGAGGCGGCAATTCCCTCCTTCGCGCAACGAAAGAAATGATTCGCTCTCTTTTTCTACCGTTCTTATGTTTTCGACGAAAGGCTCGTATTTCTAGACTGAACAGAATGCGCCTCCTCAATTTCCCCAGCGTCCAGCGTTTTTCTCTCACACTTTTCAGACTTGGCACGGTGACAGCAGCGAACGATTGTCTTCGACTGCCTTTCACAGGATGCCCATGTCTTCGTCTTACTTCGACTCTCCACCAATTATTATTATGATTATTTCCACCAAGCTGCCTATGTTACCGCAGGGTTCCTGGATCAGCAGGGATCAACAGGTACATTCTTCACATCACTCCGAGGCTATATAAAGAGGTTTCTGTAAACGCCGCCAGTTCACGTGGCGGATTGGATAACCTCCTTGAGCTCCAAGACCGTGCTCTAACACCCGACGCAGGCTGTGCTCCCTCTAATCCTCTCGCATCTCCTAGTCCTCTCTCCCGCTTCTAAGGGTCTGTCCCTGTCAACCTCCAGAACAGTGTCTCTTGTCTGCAGCCCTAAGAGTGTACATATCCCATACAGCTTTCCCGTGCTCACAGTGACCGGCAGCCCCCATTCAAAGAGTGAGCACTAACACGGTATCTCTGTGTCGTCTTCGACTCCCGCCTTTCCTGGGTCCCTTAAGTTGACCACCTGGTGAACAGCTGCCTGCCTCTGCTCAACATACTGAAACTCCCTTGCGGAAAGTCACCGGGAAGCCACCCACAGAATATTATTATGCTGTACAAAGCACTAATTCTTAGTCGCCTTACTTACGCCCTCCCCTATATTGAACCATCAACCTCCAGCTGGCCGCGGCTGGAATGGCTTCACAGAAGTGGAATTCGCATTGTCCTCGTCATTTCTCGTTCTTCAGGAATCGAAGAAACACTTCAGACTTTGTTCCTAGGTGTTGCCAGCCATTCATTGCTTTCATTCTGATGATGGGACTCGAATGGGACCCGAAACGTTAACTGTATTTTGTGATGTTTGTTGAAAGCCGGTGCTGTTCAAACTATTAAAGTTGCCAGCCATCAGCCGCATGGCCATGAGCCACTTGTATGTGTCTGTACCGTCTGTACTTAGCAGCACACGGTCTGGTCACCTCCCGGTGCATTGCCACGATTGCGCTTGTGTCGGTGTAGTTTTTGAAAACGGACATGTGAAAACGATAGGGTTCAACCTTACAATCATGGTCTACAAGTTCTGAAGTGTAGCTCGGTGAAAAAAGATAATGCCCTCGATCACAATAATGCAGTTCATAACTCATGAGGGACGTACGCAATACATGTCATACGATGCGTATGTCAGCCGATTATGTGTCCAAGCGCATAAGATGGTATGTTGTCTACACAACTTCTGAATGAAAAACACATGACGAAGAAATCCACTTTACCAGAAGTACGTACTACACCACTAATCAGAGTTGTGATGCAATACAAATATCGCATCCAAAGTTGTTCGCGTCGACGCATGAACCGATGAAGCGGTAACCGAAATCACATTTTTCGGTTCAGGTTTCGGTTTTGGTTAATTGGCGATGTTGAATTGCGGTTACGTTCCGGTTACGGTTCTTGAAACATTTTCCGGTTTCAGTCCGGCCCTGCCCGCACCCGCTAAACTAGTCTTTTGCCATCGTAACTTCTTGATTGATGTTGGTATTTCCCCACGTTTTCGTTCAGAGGAACACCCGCAAAAGGATACTTTTTCGCATATTCTATTATTATTTGCCCTTTCACCAGAACACGTGGAAATTCCTCTCGTTTTTTTCAAGTCAACCATATCCTCGAACACACCAGCTGATCATCTCACAATATCGCGGTCAGATTGGACTATAGCTGTTACCATCTCAGTCGGTTTCCCACGCAGACTCTAAAAACAGAACTTCACTGCATGACACGATCAGAACTCACAGTCATTATGGATTGGATTGGGTTGGATTATAGGTGATATCGTTCTCTATGATGATCGGTTTCGCAGTTTTGCTGTTTGCGAGTAGGAATTCGGTGACGCTGCGGGTTGCGGGTAAAATGAGGACTTACCCGCACCGCGTCCGCGGGGAGTGCGGGTTTACCCGCATCGCACGCCGCAGGTTGCGGGTACGGTTGCAGTGCGGACACGAGTTTACTTTCCCGCACTCAGCTCTACAGATGGCACCCCGACTCCATACATATGCACACACGGCAACGGAGTCATGCGAAGGAGCATTAAGTGTATGTAATACCCAAGTCACACGGAAATGGTCATTTAAACCAATGGCCATTGGACATAAATTGGACATGTGTGTTAGCGCCACCAAGTGTATACGTAGTGTATACCAGTGTATACGTTAATATATTAAGTAATATATTAGTAGTAATTGAGCAATTAACTATACAGTATTATATAGTATATAGTATAGTACAATTAAGTATATAGTCAGTGTACTCGTAGAGGTATTGGTATTGGTCCAGGGGTATTGGTACAGTCAATCCCTGTGTTGCCCACATGTGCCTGTATCCTCCTTACGTTCTCCTACCATGTCTGAACATCATCAACACACTCAACAACAACAACTTTATTTTCGGCCTTGGAGAGTGGGGAGTTTCATCGCAACAGGCGATACTCTACCCCAGTGCTTGGTGGAATGGGGGGAATAAAATAACGAGCCCCTTTACAATAACGATCGAAGTCCGATGGTGTCCAGAAATGTCAGAAGAGCTTTGAGCGCAGAGCGTTGCTGGGCTGGATTGGGCCAGGGACCAAGCAATTTCGGTAGGGAGAAAGGGCGAGAGTCCAGCTGACGAAGAGACGTGCGCTCTCCCTGCTAGTTTTCCTTTGGTATTATGTGTACGTGAGTCTATACGTCTTATGGCATTACAGACAATGTTGGTGCTGCAGCATTTCTTCCGTGCGCGCCTAATGACGTTGTCTGAGACGCCACTCACTTCGACATCGGCGGGACAAACGTCCATCCGTTACATTCTCTTCGGTGGAACTAGGTTTGAAGTGCGGCATCTATTATGGGCGGACAAAGATGGAATGAAGAAGTCTTCCATAGTTGACTCGTGTTATGGATTCTCAAGCATCGACCACTGGTGCAAGATAAGGCCGCACTGGAAGAGCAGGGATTTTCTGAATTTTGTGCTCACGCGACTGTGTGTGGTGCGACTCTGATATCGATTGGTGAATGCGACGGGCAGTAAAATATATAGAAGGCCGCGAGAAAGGGAGCCCATAACATCCTGATGACTCTGGAATTACTGCTTCTAGTCACGACGATTGGAAGATTGATGTTTCCTATGAAATATCCAAGCGGTTACTTCGGTTAAGATACGTTCTTCTCTCCAAACTAAATCTTATACGAGGCACAAATATAGTGGCAGAACTTTTCTTCTTCGAGAACCAAGTTTCGAAGTTGGGAACTGGTTGCCGCTTTTTTTCACGAGTTAGTCCGGTTTTCTCCCGGGTTTTCCTCAGATGCTGTCAGACATATGTCGGCACAGTTCCCTTAGAAGTCGGCCCAGGACGCACATTCCCCCATAGCGTTAGTCGTAACGTTGCCCACCTCTGTGAGGCCGACAACAGCGAGCGCCTTCATTAGCACCACCACCACCACTATCACCACCGAGAAACTAAGAGCTCGGCAACTGCGAACAACGGACACAGCAAAAGTATCGGAACTAATAAGATACTGCCTCCTTCGTGTGTATGTGTTCCAATGCGGGCCTCACGAACAATTTTTACACGCCTAACAACTTGTGAGGTGCTTCGAACCACTTAAAATGTAAGTATGCTCCAAACTGTCGGCTATTCTTGAAATCTTATCGTAGACGGCAATTATGCTCCACCCTGGTTGTTCGCATGCAGGCCAAAATAGTGTGAAAGAAGTTGGCACAACAACGAAATCGTTCCTGAAAGCTCAGTTTTGATCCACGTTTATCCCGTTTTATATGTAGCTGTCTCCAGGAGTTTATCCCCTGCCGATTAGTAAACATCACTGTGTCTCTTTCCAACGATATTTCGTTCGAAAGGTAGTACGACAGCGCGTTTCGTAAAATATTTCCTAGAGTTCGGATTAAGAGCACGAAACGCCCTTGTCTCGAATTGTCACAAACATAGATAAGAGCTTATACGGATCGGAGGACGGATAAGCTGATGTGGCGCTGCCTGTCATGGCAATTCACGGGAATTCCGCTCGGTGGAATCGACATAAGAGGTTCTCTTGGCCGCCTTATTTGTAGCTGAAGAGTCGCCATGGGAAACCGATACGCGCTTTGCCAGCTTACGTCTCGACAACACGTTTGAGTATAGTTGGCGCAAAGGGAAGTTGTGGTGCCCATGATTCTTCCCTCCTGACAGACAGAGGAAATCGGACAACTAAGGCGGATAATGAGAGTCACGGCAAACCCCTAACGATGGGTGTAGCGCGATTCACCCGCCTCTCATGTCACCCGTCTCATTTCCCCCGCGCCGTTCTCCCTGTGTGGCAAATCCCCCTTTCCCGAAAATGGTTCACCCCGCCCCCAAAAGCAATATCTTGTACCTGTTGTACCTGTTCTGGGTCACTTCATTCAGGCGGGGGAAACAGGACGGGTATATTGGGAGCGATGAAACTGAGCCGGTTATTTTGTGCGGGGGAGTCGAGACGGTGGAGTTGAAATCGGGGGAATCGTGCACCACCGGGAGTTCGGCCGGTACGTCCGCAAACATCTGTGGTGGTGGTGATGATGATGATGATGAAAGGAAACAAATAAAATGGAGAGACATCTGTATACACAGCAGCGGCATTCAGCTTCTGTTAACAAAAATTCCAGAAAGCAAGGCGACGAGACTCAGGTGAGAATACACCGCAGGAACCATTTCATGCCAAAGATAGACCGCGGATGATACATGTCACAACTAAGTGTGTTGCCCGTTCCTACCCAAGAAGAAGAAGAAGAAGAAAAAAGAAAGACAGTGAGACATGGAATGGAAAAGCCAAAATAACAGTAAATTATCTTAGCTGACTGAAGAAATATTTATGGTGCTCAGGATGCAAGTCAATTTATCGCACATACAAAAGTGCCAAACCAATGTAGGTGTCGGCCGATCAAACGGAATGAGGCTCGAACTCATTGTGCACATCGCCGTCATAAAAGATTTTAACCTCCTTCAACGACGGAATTGAAACAAAAATATGCGCAAGGAGCCACACGGGAAATATTCCATACTCTCGATGTCGATTAGACGCGCAATCCGTAGAAAAAATAAAGTGGAATGGAAATGCAGCCAATAAATAGGGATGTTATTGCCGATGGCCCGAAAAGGCTTGTGCGCGATGCGGCAGCGACCCGAAAGAATTTTACGAGTCCTGCCGGCATCGTAAGTTGGCATCCGTGAGCTGTCATAAAATCTTTGGACGTTGTATGTCAACCAAATGAGAGCGTTTGCAACCCTGATTTCTTTGTGACAACTGCAACGGACACCAAAACAAAGGGATCGAAACCAGGATGCTTGGAACATACGATGGGATCGGGGAACTCGTACACTTGTACGAAGAGAGGGAGCAACAGACAAGAGCCGAGCTGACACAAGCTTCTTCGTTTGACTTGGATTTAGGATTTAGCGCGGTGATAGCAGCACCAAGACAATCTGGAAAATACCTATGATTACTTCATTTAGCCGAAAACCCCCCCTGGACGACGAAGAAGTCTGAAGCCTGAAGGAAATAATTGGGCATTAGAAGACACAGCGTAGCAATTTTACTTCATCCGGCATGTCCGCACATTTCAGTGCTGGACCCTCGTTGCAAAGAGGCCCACCAGGGGCGCCACTACAATCCATGCATCCACCCACCACGAGAGAACCCGGTGAATTAGCAAAAACCTCAAAACTACTGGAGAACGTTTACGTTTCAGCTATTATCTCGTTTACTGGGTCATTAGTTAGACCCTGCTTGTTCTTTTGCATGCCTCTTGGTCATCTTGGAGTTGGTTTCCCCTACTTTCTTTTACATCCACGTGTTCTGGAGTAGCCTGACCCGACTTTGTCAGTTTTCACATCTCCATATTTTTTTATATTTTTCAATCAATCAAGAAGACAAGAAGAGCAACAAAACAACAAAGAACATTTTCAATCGAAAAGATAAGTGCGTCAGAGGCGCGATATTAGAGGTAGTTTTAGCTGAACGTGCTTACGTCTCACTCTGCACAGTGGGAGGCAAACATTGTTTCCAGCACCGTGTGTCGGAGATTTCCGGTGCACGTCAAAAGAACCCCAGGTGGTCAAAATGATCCATGGTCCTACCTACCCTGCGGCACGTATCGCCATACTAGGCAGACAAACCCTACGTGTAACATCACGGCACCATTATTCTTATTATCTGCATAGCGGGACCGCTCTATTGCGCACGCGCACTGGTGAGCTTACCTTCAGGAGCGCGCTTGCGTGTGATGAGTGCAATCTCGTGGTTAGCACCAGCGTCCTCAGTACCACGTAATATACATCCCGCGGAAGATAATAAAATGTGGTTGTTCCCTATTCAAAAACAATACCAGTTTGGTTCAATTATTTTTAATGTTTCTACTAACCCTACCATGCGGTGACGCTCTGGGATTTCGCCCGAGCCGGGACGGGCAGATGCTACGCTAAAAGCTTTTCTTGGGCACTCGGTGCTGAAGCGTAAGCGGAGCGAGACCTGTAAACACGCTCTGCTAAAACTATACCTCAAGATATAACAGTCAGGAAACGTAATTTGGACTCCGGGATGTCGAGCAGTCGCTTTGTAGTGTTGTTGGCACTCCCTACGACGGTGGTGGGAGAAGCATGCCGCCACGTGGCACGAAGACTGCTCAGTGTGGCTTTCCCTCCGACGCTGACCTTGAGCTTTTCGTGCCGCTCAAACCAACGGCAAGGTCACGTGATACACTCTGCACTGGATTGACTGTCATTACAGTCTCATGAGTGCGTACAATTTGATGATAAGCATCTTTCTTTTTTCTTTTTTTTTTTGCTGCTAGCAGTGCATCATTCATGCATTACAGCTAAACGGATATAAGTTGTGTCGCACATGATTCTCTTTTCGTTGTCACTGTGCCAATGCGAAAACGAAGACGGGAACGAAGGCATCGATAGTGAGAACCAAATCTAGCTATCGATAGTAAAGAAAAACGAAAGAACAGTACTATCGATAGTCAATTATCGTAAAACTATCGGTAGTTTTTCAACACTATCGATAGTACAGTGCTGGACAAAAGATTACGGAACACGCTCCGGCGCATTCCTTTCACAGAGTGACACGCCAGCGACGAATTATGGTTGCCTCCCAAGCAGCAAAATGTACTGAAAGTCGAGTGCAATAGGGGTGGACGGGTAGGTGGAAGGCCTTGAACAAACTCGTGAAACTAAAGAACACTGATAAGACACATACCGTCCACCCCTGTTGCACCCGACTTTCAGTACATTGTGCTGCTTGGGCTCAGTCCGCACGCGAACGTACGGACTTGCAAACAGGTGACTGGGTTACCTAGGCACATGTCTGTATGTTCGCAGGTCCCATTCGCTGCTAATGTGTCATCCTGAGGAAGGAATGCGCCGGAGCGTGTTCCGTAACGTTTTGTCCAGCACTGTACTATCGATAGTCAACAATCGATAGTTTTTGCACTTTCGATAGTACTATCGATAGTCAATTTATCGATAGTTTTGCATCACTAGTGCAGATCCGACCTCCGACAGCGACGGCTTAGACTGTATAGTACACCTTACATTGATGCAACGAATCAATGTATAGCGAAACCCTGAACGTGACGAAAAACAATGTAACGTAACAATGATTTGTAGTGCATTAAAGGGGCACTAAAATGCAAAAACAACTTGCTCTCAAATGAAAGTCCGTGTTTCATTTAGTTCGATTCAAACAAAATTAGTTCACACAACGCTACGGTTAAGAATAAAAACGCAATGGTGGTGGTGGTGGTGATGGTGAAAGGGCTTGCCGTTGTCGGCCTCACGTATGTGGGCAACGTCACGACTGACGCTCTGGGGAAATGTGCGTCCTGGGCCGACTTCTAGGGGAACTGTGCCGACATATGTCTGAAAGCGTCTGAGGAAAACCCAGGAAAAACCCCAGACAGCACAGCCGGCACCGGGATTCGAACCCGGGTACCTCCCAGGTACCCGGAAAAACGCAATGAAAACAGAGCCGTCTTTTGCGGCAACGAATGGGGTCCCCAGGAGGCAAAGATTGGCGGCATCCAATGAGACAGCAGGAGAAGCGCGCGCATACCGCGTGTGTGGATTTGGAACGGGGCCGATCGTAGTGTTCCGTATATGCGCGGCATGATGCATTTTTCAACACTGATTCACTGAATTGTAGCCCACAACAGTTCTCGCGGTTGTTCCACTGACAACAATTATCTTCACGTCCTTCGCACAGCGACGCCAGCCCGCTTTGCAACGCGCACCATGTTTTTAACCGGGACTGCTCCATGGCGTGGCACGCGCGTGCATGCGCATCTTCGACTAAAAACACCGATGCACGAGCTGAAGCGTCGTTCTCTGCTTACCGCCGAAGCAAGAAAGAGTCCGGTATAATTCTGATTGTAGTTTCGAAACGGAATCAAAGTTTTGAATCATGACAACAAGTATGAAATTAACATACCGTGTAACGTAATTTGAAGTGAACTTGCTTTTGCATTTTAGTGCCCCTTTAAGTTGCACGCACACCACAACTCATTGCCTCATGCGGTCTTCAAAGCGATCTTCGCACTGGGTGCACTTGGCACTTCGCTATACTTTGCACTCAGTCGAACAATATACCCTGTATACTGAAAAGACGTAGAACTATACCAGAGCTTTCTCGGACTTGGGTGCATCCGTGCGAGTTCTTGGAACTGAGCAAAGAGGCTAAGTTCGTTCGGTGTAGAGATTACTTGATGCATCGAGAAAAAGCATCCGAACGCGTCTATTGGAGAGCGGGCAGCACCGTGCGCAGCGCTGTCCTATAGGCGCGTTCCGATTACTTATCTCGACGCGCCAAGCTATATCTCTACACTGAACGAACTTAGCCTCCCAGAACGGGGCCCGAATTAATCGCGCCGCGAATGAAAGCTGCTTCCCGATGACGCCTCTGTCGTCGCCAGTGGCGCAAATGTGCCACTCTAATCTGAGGCAGCCATAACGCATAATGACCGTCTGGCTGCTGTTCGCGCTTCATTAGGCTGCAATTCAGCAGGGCCACCGGTGGTTACGTACCTCTGACACTCATCTGTGTCTATTTGAAAGAGAAAGTCTATGTGCTGTGTTGCTACCAGACTTGTACACGCTATACTAAAAAAGGTAATTGATTATCGTTGTCGTTACCCTGTACGAAAAAGCAACTTTTTACCGTTACAAATTACTCGCCGGAAAAAGTAAACGAATAACGGCTATAAAAGTAACGCGTTACTTTGACAATTATTTTCGATATCTGAGAGAAAAAGTACAAACAGAAGTGCCTGAACGCCGTCTGAAGTGTCTCTAAGCAGCAGGCAAGCTGTTAATATTCGCAGCGGCATTTGAAAGCTTATTGCGAAGGAAACCCATACTGTGAATAATTTTATGTGCGACATAAAACTCTAAATATTTTTTTAATAATGACTGAAATTGCGGTGACACGCGGTGACGCCTGGTGGAAAACAATCGCCTATTCGTCGAGCAACAGTGTTACATGTCCCCACTATCGGCTAAGTCATGGGCTAAGTAGCCGGCTTTCGTGAAAACTTTCTTTTAAAAAGTTTGTTCAAACGAGATAGTTCCCGGCATATATTATCTCAAAATGCAAGAACATTGGTACAGGTCGGGACAAAAGTTTACGGAACGCGCGAGCGGTGTATTTTGTCCTCGGCGCGACACCCTTGCGGCGGGCGGAAGCGGACGAGTTCACACGTTGAGAGGGGTGGGTGAGTGCGCTGGTTGCGACACACCGCGGTAATTTCGGTATCGCTCGAAGTGGTTTGGATAGGTGTCGCTACCGGCGCACTCCTGGGCTGATAGCTGAGGCCACGGCGACAAGTCATTGCAAGTCGTCGACATCCTTGTAACATCGACAGTATTCCGCACAAGGAGCTCATGAATGCACAGGAGTCTTAAAGGAGCATTAAAGTGGTATCTAACATGGCCCAAAACTGCTGTCATCTTGTAAAGCAGTATGTGAAAAGCATTCCCACAAAATATTTCTGTCCAAAGTTGTATCACCACGGTGCAATTAATTTCGAAAATCGCTGCCGCAGTGACAGGCCGGAGCGCTCCAACTGCAGACCACACCCACTCTAGTGTGACGTTCGTGGTAGAGAGCCCCTCATTTGTTCGTAAGAAAAACCGTCTGCTACGAACATTGCGAGCTGCTTCTTGTTGACTTCTATTATTTATATGATTTATATCACGTTTTCTAAAAAAAAAAAAAAAAGCATATACACAGCCTGAGAAAATAAGATTACGATCACAAGAGTAATATATCCGTGGCTTCTGTGCAATCTCAGAATTCACAGCAGCAGAAAGCTAGCGATGGCAGCGGTATTGTGGCGGCACCTGTTAGCCACTGAACCAACTGCGCGGTGAAAACTGTCAGACAGGCTGCACACTGTCGAGAAGCACGGGGTTTTTGCTGTACAAACGCAGTTAATTTCGGGCTGCACCACTCGTTCTTCCCGTGGTGCCTGGGGTCCCAAAAAATCGTGGTTGTGTCGTGGACAGCCTTCAAACCCTCCATTTCGGACATCACGAAGCCGGAGAACGCATGGAGTCTCCGAAGCGGTAGCAGACGCTCCGGCCTGGGCGATGTTGCTCACCTCGATCATGTGATCCCAAGTCCAATGAGGAGCGTCCTCACCACTTGCGTCACATAGTGACGTGTGTGGTGGCGCTCATCACGTGCCTATCGTGAAGGCGAAGGAGGGTGTTCCGCGTGCGGGAGGTTCGGGGAGCTATTGCAGGCGTCCCAATTTAGCTACGGTTGCACTAATTGTGGGAAAACTGTTTTCGGCCGCCTAACATTCCATACTGACCAAAAACAGAAACAAAGTTGTGGGCCTCTAGACTGCTCCTTTAATAGGTTATCGGGTTCCAGAGTTATGTGTTCTCTATGCATCTCGCATAGTGAGAAAAGACAAAAGAGTCCCAACTGGGACTCCCACAAATGACTCATCAGGTTCATGGTACAACCTACAGTATGCAGGCCGTAGTACGGAAAGATAGTCCACAGGAATGGAGAGAGGACAGTATAGACTCAAAAATACACTACACGTGCGGGACACTGTGGCAGTTGACCTCTGGGTAAGAAATTGTTGCGGAAAAACTCCTAGACGGCTGCCTTGAAATTTGTAGAGGGCAGTTGGTTTTGTTTTCACGCACAGCGTGGATTCTTTAGTTTCAAAGTAATCTATTACTTGGTAATGGAAGTACTCGAAAAGTTACATGGCCAGAAAAGTAATCGATTACGTTATAAATTACTCAAAAAAGGATTTGATTACTAGTAACGCAACTACCCGCTAAACGTTACGTACAAGTCTGGTTGCTACATGAAACAGTGTATGGGCGGTGATAGATAAAAAAAAAAGATACCGGTAAGTGGAGCGATAGATAGAAATACGAAAGTCATGGACAAAAGCAACGGCTTTAACCGACATTAACTATTTCTTCGCTTTGCTCTTGGAAAGCTTAGTCCACCGCGCTATGAGTGGTCCTACTTCTTTCAAACCTCGAAACTTCCAAAAAACAATGCGGAGCGGGCTCCCATTAGTCTCCCCAAAAGATTTGTCCAAATATCGCGGGATATCGTTTGAGGGGACCAATTCGAGGCCTCTTCGCATTGGCGCGCTTCTTGAGAAGGAGAGAGAGAGGACAAGCATAAATTGCGTTTTTTCTATCGATCATAAATCACGAACGACGCAACGAATGGACCCATATTCCCTTTTGTGTTGGTGTCAAGGTCACTCCATATTTCATCCCGCGAGGAGACAGTTTCGCATTTTAGTCTGCCAATCACGACCGTGCTCTGGTGGCTTGGATATGGCTATGGAGTCGAGCCGCCATAAGCCGCATGGGCAGCCATTGCTAGCCACAGAAGGCCTGTGTTTGACATCGTCCGCGGCCATTGGATAAATTCCGCCTCTATATGTCCACGTAGCGAGGGATGAAGAGGACACCAGATCGCGTGGCTCAGTCGTTAGCGTGCTGGCCATGTCACGTCGAGACTGGAAGGCACCCGGGTTCGAATTCCGGTGCCGGCTGTGCTGTCTGGTGTTTTCCCTGAGTTTTCCTTCGACACTTTCAGAGATATGTCGGCACAGTTCCCTTAGAAGTCGGCCCAGGACGCGCATTCCCCCAGGGCGTTAGTCGTGACGTTGCCCACTTCTGTGAGGCCGACAACGGCGACCTCTTCATCTAGGTGGCGCCGCCATGGCCCTTCAACTCTGCCTTCAACGCCGCTCTGTCTCGGCACCCCTGGTATCCAATCCAATCTAAGCCGTGTTTCTCCACTAGATACACTAGAGATAGTCCTATTTAGTGACTCCAGGCTCCACGTCTGAAGTACGTTTTTGCTTGTCCGCTATCATCGTGTACGTTCGATCCTGGCCGAGGACGGTAGCAATGTGCGGGATGTAACCATCGCTTCCAGCACCATGTGTCGGAGATTTCCGGCGCACATCAAAAGAACCCCAGGTGGTCGAAATTATCCGCAGTGTTACCCTACGGCACGTGCAGCATGACGCAGCACGTGCCTGCGCTGTGCCTGCGGCACGCGATAGCACGTGTCGTAACAAAATAGGCTTACGTGTAACGAGAGTTCATGGGAACGCATTACTTTGGGATATAAGCGCTTCGCACGCACCCTCTAAACACTGCGTCATTAACCCGACAGTCATTCCTAATTAATACCTCGTTAGAACCTCACTAATATGTTTCTGCTTTCAAACGGCTTGATGTTCGATGCGGTTCTCCAAAGTCAACCTGCGCAGTATGGCAACGGAACTTGCTACAAGTTCCAGATTTTGACGTGAATACTTTATGCGTCTTATGGTCACATTATTCAGAGTGTTTACCCCACTTACGCTCAAAGGTAAATTGCATGATAAATAATTGACTGCGTGTGTAAGAAGGCTCGGACGGATATGGTTGCTAATGCGCTGCTGCAGATCTCTCAAGGAAGCTAATATATTAGTCATTGTGCTCGCACGGCAAGCGCGATTTAAGTAGGAACGCTTTCCTTAACGAAGCGCACACGATGTGATATTTATTTACAGCGCTTCCAGTTATGTAGTTACATACTCTCACTTTGCGTGCCTCTTGATTCGGTTTGAGTTTCGTGGTAAAAGAATAGCACGGAGCGCGTGGCGCTCATGAAGAGGGCTGGCTACACCGTTTCTCGCAAGTTGTGATAACATTCTCAACAATTATCGTGACGTCCCAGTTTGACCATTCGAGCAACATTGTAGTGGATGAGGCAATTAGACGTAGGACAAACACAACACAAGCCTATAACAACGCAGAGTTCAATATCTTTAGTTGAATAATGCCATGATGGCAGTTGAAGAAAAAGCCTCAGCAGTGGGATTCGAACCCGTACCCTCTGATTGCCGTTCAGACATGCTACCAATTGACCTCTTTCACAACGGCCTATGCGCATGCGCATGACACTGAGGCGCCGGACAGGGTTATTTCCGTCCTCACTAGATGGCGCTGTGTGGGGACGACAGAAGTGGGGAGCAGTGGGGAGAGTGCACGAACGGCGCGAGCTCGTCGGTCCCACTCCGCACCTGTATTGGTCCTTTGTGCTGCCCGCGTGGATTTATTTTCTCGCGCGCCGAGCGTGGGCTGGAGAGTCGCTAGGACATGACGCGTACGTGAAAAAAGGTCCATTACACCATGATAGCTACCCTCACTTCAACGTACCAAACCACGCTAGTAAACACGGGGACACGCACTCAGCCTCAACACATTCTCTGTTGCATTGCTGCCAGTCACTCCCAGATACACACCGACAAACACACTCGTGGCGGGCGGCACCTTTCTCATGTAACGTTGTAGTGGATAAGGCAATAGACCACTGCCCGAGAAACGCCATCATGACGTTGGTAGACAGACTGAAACCGGAACAAATCGGAAGGGGAGGGCTCAGTTCCACGAATGGGCAGTTGTTTACTGCCTCGTATTGAAAGAAAAGTACGACCGAATGTCACGTCCCTTTCAGGGACCATCGTAATCCTCTCAGGACCATGACTTTCGGGCGCGACCTTGTTCGACCCTACCTTCGAGCGCAGTTCAATTCTACCAAACTGGTGGTGCTGTCGAACACTATGACGTCATTTGTTTACAAACAGGTAGAGGTCTATCAGGCATAGGACAAACACAACACAAGCCTCGCAGCGCCCAGTTGGATACATCAATTGAATAATGGCACTTAGTAGCACCTCTGACTGGCAATCAGAGGGCGTGGGTTCGAATCCTGCTGCTGCTGCCCTTTCTTCAACTGCCAATATTCGATTGAAGTACTCGAGCAACATTGTATTTGCGTGGTTGTCATACTTCATCGGAGAGCTCTTGTTTCAACTAACAAACGTTCTTTTCCTTCGTTGTTGTTGCTTCTTCTTTTTTTTTTTTTTTTCGCTAGCAACGTGGATGCCAATCACATGAGAAAAAGATGTGTCACTGTTTGCTTCTTTTGACTTTGCTAGAACCACTTTTGAGGATGCACGATGAAGAACATCAAACGAAACAAAATGCCAGAAAAAAATGAGGCATCGGTACGTGCAATAGCCTAGGCAGCTTGTCTCCGTGCAGGGGATAAGGTAAAGTTGGGGGAAACCACGTGACGAGAGGTCTGTCAAATCACAAGCAGCAGCAATAACGGAGTATTCGAAGACCAGCATGGGTTCACAAAAGAAACCACGTGCGCCTCACCTTGAAATGTTACCTCCGTGTTTTGAAGAAGTCGCTCCACGTGCAATAGGAGGAGAGGAAAACTGCGCAGAAAGCTGCGCAGGAGACGACAGTTTCCTAAAGAGCAGCCAACCTCCCTGACGTCACTCGGTCGCCATTGTAGCAGTGTGGAGGCGTCACGGTTGCGGCCAGTGATATGCGCCGCAACCAATACGGCAGCTTCCTAGAGAGCAGCCATTTTGCCTGGCGTCACCCGGTCGCCATTAGCAGTGTGGAAGCGTCATGGCTGCGCCCAGTGATATGCGCCGCAACCAATACGGCAGTTTCCTAGAGAGCAGCCATCTTGCCTGACGTCACCCGGTCGCCATTACAGCAGTGTGGAGGCGTCATGGCCGCGCCCAGTGATATGCCCCGCAACCAATACGGCAGTTTCCTAGAGAGCAGCCATCTTGCCTGACGTCACCCGGTCGCCATAACAGCAGTGTGGAGGCGTCATGGCCGCGCCCAGTGATATGCGCCGCAACCAATACGGCAGTTTCTAGAGAGCAGCCATCTTGCCTGACGTCACCCGGTCGCCATTACAGCAGTGTGGGGGCGTCATGGTCGCGTCCAGTAACATTGCGCCGAAACATCTATATGGTGGCATGCTCTTTCCTCGCGTTTACATTGTGACGACAACGACGACTCATGTCAGGCACATTCTCATTCTGTCATTAAACCATTGCCATCATGACGCTGTTCTACTCGTAACATTTTGGTGGAGGTGCTGGCTCGGTCCTCCTCAAGCATCCTACAAGAACATCTACAGAACATAACCGGTGACTCCTTTCCTGCACAAGGGCTGCGTCTCTGGCCCCAACGCTGCCATCATGGCCATCGACGCCCCAGCCCGCCCAGATGACGCTCACATGGCGCGACAGACCAGACGACGAAGGACCTGACCGGACGATTCCGAGCCCCGCGAACGGTGCCCAGGACAGCAGCGTACAGTGGCGGTCAGGCACGGCAAGCGGACCATAGGCACCGGACTACTGCGGGCAGCACAGCGTCACCTCATCCTTCGTCCACGGTCGTCCACATCACATCCACATCCACGCGCATGACCTGACATCCTCGCTCAAACCATCGTGGCCAGGAGGTCACGACTTCAGGGCGAGCGGGTTATGTGGCGACAACCACGACTCATGCCACGCGCATTCTGCAATTACGCTGTGCTGCTCGCAACAATATGATCAAGAGAACAAGATGTGGAGCTAGGAAAGGAAAAGAAAGAGCCAAGAATACAACAGATGTGACTGCTATACGATGTGCGTGGTTGCAGTGTAGGTTAGCGTGAACGCGGCAACATTCGAATTGGCATGGTTCACGCTGTGACCTCTCTCTCAGATTTCTACATCTCTCTTTCCGGTTCTTTCACTTCACATCGCTGTTCCATCTCGGTTTGATCCTGCAAGTGCCTTGCGCGGTGCAGTGTTTACTTAGTGCAATACCTCCAAGAGTTAGCTGCTAACGACTACCAATTTCTGTGATGGGCACGCCGTTGTTGTGAGTTGAAACGTCCTAACTTTTCAAGAGCACCGCCTAGTACATACTGAACTCAAATGTGGGGAAAAGATCACTAAGATATGGAGCGAATAAGTAGTTTTAGCAGTCCCAAATTCTAGAACGTACCTCGTCATTCGCGCTACCTTTCCTTTCCTAGGGAATGTTTATACAAGGTGTTTGCTCTAACGTGTCCAGAAATTTTATTTAAAGCGAGCGATAAAAGAGAAACGAGCGCTACTTTTCAGCTACTTGACTCAGAAACAGGTGCTACTAGTGAAGAAGTACATGTTTTTGCTCAAGTAGCAGAAAAGTACCGCTTGCTTTTCTTTTATCGCTCGCTTTAAATATAATTTCTGGACACGTTAGAGCAAACACCATATATGTGTGGGTGAGCGGGGATATTGCCATATAATCCTTGGAGACGTTTTTAATTGCACTTGTCTCGTACTTGTCACATGACTGAAGCACCATTAAAGCTCTTCATACGTCATTGACCGACATTCTTAGTGGCATTCCTCCGGTTTCAGATTTGTAGCGTATCTGGGAACTTTCCACATGCACATCTTCTCACAGAAAAGTTTGTCAAACAGAAAGCGGTATCCTTCTACCTTGTAGAACACTCTAAGAACATTAAAATACGTTTTCGTCCTTTGGGGGATTATATGCATTGCCACAACCTTCTTGCCTCCATCAAAACCTCCACAAAACACGTGGGCTCTGCACAATCCAGTAGACTTATGGACACCCTTGCGTATAGGAGAAGTGTTCTGATTGGATCCAGAGCCAAACCCACAACTAAGTTATCTTGGTTCTCTCTCTCTTTTTTTTTTTTCTTCTTCTTCTGCTTGATACATATCAAGGGCGTTAACAAGCAGGGTCCACTAACCAGATTGAACTCCACGTACCGCGTGTTTGCTTCGTATAGCTCGATTAAATTGGGTTATTGCAGGCTTCCTGTGCTCGGAGGTCGTGCCGCATCCGAGTGGTAATATGCTGGAGATCTTTCTTTTGGCGATGAAAGGCTGCTAACGTGCGCTGCCAAGCTATGACGTCACACGAGGCGCCGACGGAGAGAGGGACGTGAGGAACTCCTCTTTGGAGCTATAAATATTTCAGGATATTTGTGTAAATTGTCTCAGAAACTCACCTGAAACTGTCAAGTTTACGTAAATTAGAAGGATGGTGTTTTGGTGATATGAAAAAATAAAAAATAAAAAAATAAAGAAAACCACGATATTGCGTAAAAACAGAAGCCTACAACGGTGCTACCTTGTGGCTGTGTTTCAACTATGCCCATTCATCATATTTGCATGTATACGGTACACGATGTATGTCTAGATGTCAATGGAGTACCATAATGACAGACATGCGATGACACAGCATACACAGGCCAGGCAGATTCTTTTCTTTTTTCCTTTTTTTACGCATTTCAACTGAAACAGAAAGGATCAACTGTTCGTACAGTTAGATTTCGTACATTAATTATATATACAGGGTGTTTATTTTTATTCGCAGAATTCATAGAATTTGTATTTAAAAAAAACTAGCAGAGCAAAATAGATGCCGTTTCTACTGTTGAATTCCACGGCCAGGCTGACATCCCCTCGAAGAAAGTATGCAACTACAAGATGACTAATTACCTAAAATTCAGTAATTAACTCTTTAATTAGGGGATTTCGGGCAAAAGCGGGAGATCAGAATAAGAGACCATCTTAGTTGAAAGCCATTCCACGTTTAAAAATCCTGAAACACGCACGTGCCTGAAGATATCGCCCCCCGAATTTTGATATGCAAATGAGCTGAAACCGAAACCGTGGTGACCTGGAACGCAGGGGGTAAAGCCCTCATTTCACGTCAGAGGGCCACGTGATTTGGAGCGATGGAGATGATTGGAGTATAGGTGCCGACCTGCGGGCCAGATAAACCGCTTTACCGCCCAGATAAGCCTCCGTCGGCGAAGGTAATGCGCTTCTCATTCGCGCTTTTTCAGTTTCGCCTCAATTGCATATATCTAAATTCGGGGATGAATAATTTAACGCAGGTGCGTGTTTCAGGATTTTTTAAACGTGGAATGGCTTTCAACTAGGATGGTCTCTCATTCTGATCTCCCGCTTTTGTCCGAAATCTCCTAATTAAAGAGGCAATTAATTAATTTTAGGTAATTATTCACCTTGTAGCTGCATACTTTCTTCGAGTGGATGTCAGCCTGGCCGTAGAACTCATCTACGACAGCAAAAACGGCATCTATTTTGCTCTGCTAGTTTTTAAAGAAAATTCTGTAACGAATAAAAATAAACACCCTGTATAAAAAAAATACTGATCTCCGCTGGCTGATTTTTATCTTGTAAGTGGCTCTTTTATAATCTGGACGTAGGTATAAAACTAAAGTTACCCAGCTCGCGTTTACATGTAGCTATCAGTCGATTGTGGTATCATGTGCGCCTGACCATCGGGTATATTTTTCATGAGGCAAGGGCACGTGACAGGTCACATGGCTCTATAGAGCTACGGACGGACCTACGCTGTGGCTGGCCCACTATAAAGCTATCGCTCTATAATTGTGACAACGGTATTGCAAACTTTACATTGCGGTAGACAAGGAGATTATACACCTATAGACGTGTCCCATCCATCCAAAGTCAGCTACCAATACTGTCCATTAACGACGGTAAAAGTCACGTGTCACGAGCACCATGAAAATAGAATACCGCAACCCACTCGCAATCGCTTATCCGAGCTCTTCAGGAACGATGGAGAAATACAACGTGCAAGCCGTGCGATGGAAGCAAAACCGCCACCGCTGTGCATGCGGTAATGCATTGGTAAATGGGGGGGGGGGGGCAGCCAAACAGAGCAGTAGGCCCTCCCAAATAACTTTATCTCGGCACGGACAGGGGAAAGCTTTTCCTCGACTGAATAGCTCGGGAATGTTTGCTGTCGGAGACGCTCCGTACGCGTACACTGACAAGCGTTGCTTCCGTCTGTATAATAGCTGTGTCATCTCAAAGCACGCAGACGTCAGCGGGATTACAGCAGGGAATGACGTCCAGAGGAGATACTTTTTTGGAACTTATATGTCTGATGAGATCTGTTGGAGAAAAAGTCGTAAATGGGGAAAGAGAGTGGAGGGGAAAAGGGAAGGCTCATGATATGTGAGTTCTGCCAAAGCATCTCTTCACTTGCACGAAGAAAAACACGTAAAAGAAAAAAAGAATAGCAATCATATAGATGTAACTTTATGGTCCGAGACCTAGCGACCTAATCCGGCACTAGGAATAAGTACCAACTGTGCCGTGCCAACATGGATAAATCCGTGTGCAGTACCGTAAATTGCAGCTAGGCTGAAACACCCATTTTGGCAAACAACCCATTTAGGCCTCACGAACGGGCAATCAATGATCTCAAGGCTGGCAGTTGATGAATTATATTCATAAATTTGTGGACGCAAACGTATTTCTTCTATACAAGGTAAAGTTTGAAGAACCTGAAGTATAATTTAACACGAGGGATGTGTTTTTCATGCCAAACAATCTCGCAGGGTAACGATCTTGGTCGTTGATACGAAGCCGCATGCACGGGCGTGCCACAAAAGAACTGACACAAGAATGTGTGACATTCGCGTTAGAGCGTAAACTATACCTTTGTATCACACCGTGGCTTGGGGAATTCCGGGCATTTCTCCACGGGAGAAAAGACTTTGTAAGTTGTGATGGGGGCAGTTCCTTATTTAGTGGGCGCAAAATATGCCGCCATAAATCACTGCATCGATCGATAAGGAGATTATTCCCAGTTCCCAGAAGGTAACTGCCAAAAGTACCACAATCCTCCGGCGAGTACGTCACCAGTTAGAATTTTTTATCACATTAGGTTAAAAACACCCTGTATACTTATTATGTACTGCATTCCACACTGTAGATAACCGCAGACGTCTAGAGTGGTGAACTTAAGGAGTACTATGTGTGCATGTAAGTATGGAAGTATGTATGTAAGGCGTAACTAAGGTGTAAAGTAGCAGTTCATATTCCGTTCTTGAGTTTAATAAATTTTCCTTTAACACTACTTACTTTGTTGCTTTCTACGTCTATTTTCTTCCTTAATATCTGTTTGTCGGTTCTAGGGCCGTTAGAGTAGATGCAAACCAACTGGCAGAAAAGGAGAAACACACAAAGACCACAGATATTGCTTCCCACATCCTCCTCATATCATCGTCGTCTTTGATTTGTCGTTGTCCCGACGTTCTCTCACAAACCCAACGACCACCATGCATTCATCTCGCGTGTTACACCACTTTGTTCGCACTTAAGATCCACAGACCACCGTCCATAGGAAAACCACATCCTTCAGCCCGGAGAAACATAACGGAAAAGCATTCCTGCCCGCACAAAAAGCAAGCAAGCAAGCCAACAGGAATTCTTTTTCTGATAAAGGAACAGCGCTATTCGTCAGTTGATCCCAGACTTTTTTCCCCCATATGCCTTTCAATGTCGCTTCCGATGGGGCACTATGAAAAAGAAGAAGTAAAAAAAAAAAAAAAGAGGGGCCGGTCGATTTACGAACAGCCTCTTCCGCTGATAGATATGTTTCCGATTGCGTCACATCGGTTTGCAAAGAAAGCCGTATCTCTTAGATTATATTAAATTAGAAGTAGAAAGTCCCGCTTCCTTTAGGAAATTACGAATGTAACTTCGTCTGTCTCAACTATTTGTTCAACCTCAACAAGTGGGGACAGATCGCCGTCTAAAGGTTTTAGAAGATGACAATTGCACGCGATGGCATCGAAGACAGTTTGCTCGCCAAGATGGTTCGAGGGGAGATCGAGGCGATTCGTTACGATAATGGGCTTCACTGCAGATTGAGAGAACCGAAATGGCTTTCTTCAAAAGTACTTCCCAACATCGGGAACTCCTGTATCTATCTCGCCTAGAAAGCAACTAGGGTTCGGAGCTCGGGATCCCGGTATTTTAGCATAATTTTATATCCCGAAATCCCGAGATTTCATAAGGCCAAATCCCGGAATTTCGGGACTATAATTTTCAGCTTTTTTGACAACAAATATTCGGTGGTGGGAGTGAAAGGGAAAGAACGGTGTCCAACCGACGTTTTGTCTCAAGCGTCCCTTCCCCGAAAAATATCATTTGCAATCCGAAACCGAACCAATCTTGTCGTCCACGACACATTACAATGACGTTAGCTGCTGACTCATGTCAACTAGCCAAGCAATATCGGAGAACAGCCCTCATGCAGTATGACATTCCCATGAAATCAGAAGGAGTCTTCCAACCCTACAACAAGAAATGTTGCATAATCTTTCTCCCTCTCTCTTCAGAATCTCTCTTTCTGTTGTTTTGATCCTCACGAATAGTACATTTGAAACGTCAATATATCTATATCTGAAAGTAAAAAGAGAAAATGGAGACAGCCTTTTCAGAAAACTATAGACTCAGATGCTGCATGCAGAGTAGAACGCAACAGTCATTGCATGTGGATGAATAAAAGGCAAGAGGAGTAAAACGCACCATTCCATGAATCCACACAAGCGACATTCCCCCAGAATATTCCAGCGGATGATGCGAAAGACGCCATCGATTTTAGCGGCTGCGTAAGTACAATCGCTGTACGTCATAAGTATATATCTTCTCGTGCGCAGCCAGAAGATATTCCGTAGCAGACGACAAGAAGAGACGAACTTCATTGCGAAGTCGACATTCCGGCACGGTACGAATGCTCAATATAATACGCAGGTTTTGCCCCGTCAGCAGTTTTTTTTGTTTGTTTTTTTGCTCCCCCCCCCCACTAGTATGTCCCGGGGGGATGACAGAACACGCGAATTACATCGCAATTTGTGATAGCATGATTGTGCAAGTAGTTACAGTCCCATACGACATCCTAGGTATAGTGAAAAAATTCCGAAATCCCGGGATTGTAAAAATGACTCGGGATTCCGAACCCTAAAAGCAACCGCATATCATTGCCGGACACGCGTTGGAACAACAACAACAACTTTATTGTGAGATTATGGATGGGGAATTTCACCGCCAGGGGCGATGTCCTACCCCATTATTGGTGGAGATGCGCTATTGGATTGAGCGATTGGAACATATCATTATACTTTGCAGAACTTCGTTTTCCCATTGGTATTTCCTATTGGGTTGTCCTTGCATATCTCGTTAAGAAGGACGTTCCGGCTAAAAAAATAATAAAAATACGGGCACCGAAAAAACTAATATTTGCCACCTCTCTAGGATTTCCACAGGATGCTCCTTGCGGAGTGTAAGCGTTGTACTTTTTAGAAACCTCGCGAATATTGTGCATTTCCAACTCAGTGCAATAGCCACCCGACAGAGACTCGGGGAAGGCACGTTGGACGAGGGACACTGGACGCCTCAGGGGGTCTTCGCGACCAGATGCTCGCTGGCAATAAATCAGTAGAGTGGGCCAAGGAAGATGCACTGTCCAAAGTCGCATGGTGCACGGGTTGACAGCTTGGTCCCTTACCCATAAATACCGAGTAGTGGGCGGACAATTAGGAGCTGCCTATGGTTCGGTCTAAATTCAAACAAGGCCAACCATGAGTTGGAGATGTTTGGACCGGGCTTCTGGGATTGGTGTTTGCTGGCGGGGGTTGTGTCTCAAATGTCACCCTTTTAAGCGGAGGACACACGGAAATCCGTGGGTGGAAGCCGCAACGACTTGATGAAGACGAGGCGAAAGCCCCGTGACTTCAGTCGCTATAGTATTGTCTTGTATATAGTTATGTAAATAACTATGTAAATAAAGCCCAGTTACTGTTCGAAAATACCGCCTGTCGGACGTCTCTTGGGAATATCTCCGATCTGTGAGCACATGAACGCAACACCTTCCAGCAACCTTCCAGCAACAATTCTCGGAGCATTTACTTTGATTTATTTATCTTTTTATTTATTTATTATTATATTTATTATTTATTTATTATTACTATATTTATTATTTTTTCTCTTTAATACATGTCGACAACGACTGCGGCAGCAGCTAGATGGTAGTGGTGGCATACTCTCGCAGCTTCTGCACAGTGATCGTCCGAATATTGGCACACACGGTGGTTCGTACGGGAAAGCCTGAGATAACTTGGGAGAACCGCGCTATATACAAACAACAATGCCAGGCGAGTGCAACATTATTACAGCAGCGTTGATAAAGGCAAACAAACATGGGCATATCATAAATATTAGAGGGGAGTAAATTAAGATAAACACACACATACAGCTTCTGCTACACACGCTTCGCACACGTCGGCTATACTCTAGTAGAAGTTGTGCTTCGTACTTGCGACCCACAGCGTTCACGTTCCTTACCATACTGTGCATAGTATGATCCCAGTGTGGGTACTGAGTATGGAAATTAAGGAGGACGCTCTCTGAAGTAATGAAACCCACATGCGAAGCTCGACGACTTTGTGAGTGCGGGTACATCACTCTATGTCAAGCCACGAAAAGGCAATAGGCCTCTCCCTGTTTGTAAGCAAATGACGTCATAGTGTTCGACAGCGCCACCAATTTGGTAGAGTTGGACTACGCTCGAAGCTAGGGTCGAATAAGATCGCGCCCGAAAGCCACGGTCTTGAGGGGATTACGATGAGCCCTGAAAGGGATGCGACCTTCGGTCCTACTTTTCTTTCAATAGGAGGCAGCCAACAATTGCTCATTCGTGGAACCCAGCCCTCCCCTTCCGATTTGTTTCGGTTTCAGTCTGTCCAGCAACGTCATGATGACGTTTCTCGGGTAGAGGTCTATGGCCACTGTGTCGCCGTTTTCATCTTGCACTCACATGTGTACGTTACACGTGGCGCAGTACTCACGCGTTCTCACCCCCCCCCCCCCCCACACACACAAAGATATGAGATGTTTGTACAATTAAGATGTATGGAAGCGACAAGTTTGCATCACCACTTCTGTAAAATATTTAAAATAAAATGCTCACATTTAAAAAAAAAATCTAGGTGATGCAAACAGTTCAGGTTGCCGAGTCCCACGTTAACAATCTTTAGAATTGTTGAGGAACGTGGAAAGGTATGGTGCTGATTGTTTCAGTTATTGATCTGAACAAAGTGTAAAACAATGGCAAAGTGCGACACAACCTTATTTTGGATGATGATGATGACTGGGGGGAGGACCTCGACATTCCCAGGCGCGAAGTCCCCGATCTCGGAATCCCCGTTCTCGAAACAAGGACAACCAAGGAGAATGCTCGATTGCTTCGTAAGATATGCCTTGTTTTAAAAACACATCACTATTTAACTGCTCAAATTCACGTGTTTACGGTCTCTGTCCAAGTCGTATTAGTCTCAGCTCGCCGTTGGCAGTTTCCCGCGCGCGACTCTGCGTTTTATTCGCCCCGAGATCGAACGGTGTCGGCGCGCTGCGGAGAAACGATGAACTACCGTAGTGTGGGTAGCTTCCTCGCGTCGTCTGCTTCTACACGTTTATTTTTCGCGTTCAGTGCAGTAGGTGGAGCATTGGGGAACCGAACAGTATCGTACCATCGCGGCACAACTAATCTTCCGGTGAATGCACACAGGAATTACGAAAAAGAGCCATCAACTCCAAACATCGGACGGCGTATTATCCACACTATAGGTCGATCTCTTAGCGAAGAGCCAGATAACATTTATTTACAGTAGTTTAGTTTGCAACGGGGATTTCGATCACTTTATTTCGAGCTACACCCTGACGGGTGGTTCGTCGCCAGAGGCGATAGTCTACTCAAAGTGGGACTGCGAGGTACGCTCCTATTCGTGCTAAGTACGATGTGGATCTGTGGAGAAGCTGACGACATCAATGACGAGGTTTGGCGTGATAACTGAGGGTTTATATGTCAGACAACTATGACCAAAAGCAACTCACCAACATGGGTTCCACTATTTCACAGAGCCGTTTCTCATCGCTTTGCTGCTACCTCACGATGTGGTCGTATCGGACGGCATTCAAGTCTTGGCACTACAACATGTACACTACACTACTTGGCACTACAAAATCGCGCACCGAACTCAAGAAACGCGGCTGCGCCATCACAAAACACGTCGCAAAACAAAGATACAGTAAGGTTCACCCGCATTTGCTTCACCAACGTAGCCTTGGTACCTCACGAACTGAAATAACGCGAATGCCCCGGACAAAATCACTCCAACGCGTTTCAGTATTAGCCTCCTCTGGTCCTGTCCCGTTCAGGTATACACTCTTACATGTGATGCACCTCTGCATTGAGCATGCGTACCTATCAGCCAGCACCAGGAGATAGTGAAGTCATGTGCGCAGCGTCATAACGCAGGATGAAGAGATAAGAGCAGCCATTGCGGCCGAATCTCTTATCAGATAACACAACGAAACACCGTCAACATGCGCGCGTCTGAAAGGGAGGATATCGAAGCAAAGCATGGGCTGATTCCTTGGAATTGTGTGTGTTGACATCGTATTTTTTTTTATTTTGCGTTAGCGCCGCGAAGCAACTGTGGCTGTGAGCAGCGTACAGACGTGATGGACAGATGGAGAGAGAACAGCAGGAAGGAGTGGGGAACAGAGGGGTTAGTATGCGTCCTGGGCCGACTTCCGGGGGAAATGTACCGGCATTCGTCTGTAAAGTCTACAGGAAAACCCGGGGAAAACCTCACACAGCTCAGACGGTGCCGGGATTCAAACCCGTGCGAGCTGGTTCTATGATATACTATAGCTCCTTCTAGCTTACCATGCCGTCACATCGCAGTGGATGGGGTAAAAGTAAAAGATGGGACATCGCGTCGCAATGAGGCTTGTGCAGTGGCTTTCACATTTCGTCACGTGACATTGGAAAACACCGGAGTCACAGTAGGAGCTGCTGCCTCATTCGGCCCGCAGTAAGACGCCTCTGAATCATCCCCATGTTTTCCCATGTCACGTGTCCCATTCATTTCTGCCAAACACGCGCCCCCACTTACAGAACATTCGCGCCACCAAACGACTCGGATCGTCGCACGTAAATGACATTTTACGAGATTTTTCGTCGAACTTCGATTCCTAATCCCAGCCTGCGTATGCGCCATAAAATATCGACATCGGGCAACGGTTTTACGGATACCGTCGGCATTCCACGAATTTAACGGAACACGATGGTCTGTAGCCACGGAATTATTCTGCCGCAAGGATTCCGCATGAATCTGTGTCAAAGAGTGAAACGACAGACATTCGTTCGGTTAACACTGACAAATTAGATTACGCGCTACTCACAGTCGGAATAGTTCTCAGTGCAGTTGAGTTCTCTCAAAACAAATAGGTACGATTAAAGCCTCATTTTTTTATTAGTTGCAACGGGACGTCGTTCTGTTTCGGCTTATTAAATGTTGCAGAGTCAAATAACTGCCAGCGTGCTCACATTCCAATTCATTACTCCCGGGAAGACGACAGGAGCTGCCCAATCAGGAAAAAGGAAAGAACGAAACAGAAAGAGCTAGGTTGAAGAAAAGCAACAGTTTGAAAGGTTCTTGGCACACCGATCCGCGAGATCATTTTGTGTCGCGCAGCTCGTGCATAAAACACGCTCTACAACTCTGATATAACGAGGCCATGGTTTTCGAGCGGATTATAAACGTCATTTCTTGATATGAGTTTGTTCATGCGAGAAGACAATAGGAGCTTGTTAAGCGCTGTATTTCCTCATTCATCGTCACTTCATTTTTTTATTTTTTATTGCTGTTGTACCAAATATCAATATCCAACCATTCTACAAAGATCTGTTTTGTAACAAGTTGTGCGAATGCTATACAGAAAAAAAATATTTCGACGAATCCAATTTTTTTAATTCTTTGCGGGCTTAGAATTTTGTGATCCTTTTATAAGAGCTTCCTGAATATTTCTTTCTTAGCGTAGCCGAAAATTTTGTAGTTTTATTCCGCAAAGAGATCGAGGCGTGCTGCTCAACGTACCTCTACATGGAGCTGTTGGTTTTGCATAGATAGTGCGCGCCTTTTTGTATAGGTTTAAAGATATGTTAATTGGTACAAAACGGCATACACCTCAGACTTTCGACAAATCAGGAAAGACACACATGCACATGTAGATGGGATGATGACGTGGTGGGTCATTCACCGCCGTTAGGGCGGTATACACTGCGCCATTGCGCTTGTGGAAGGCATGAGAAAGTGATGATGATGGAAAGGTGTCTTATTAGAGTTCAGTTAATCCATTAGTCGAGTGCTGGAAAGGAACTCAGCAACAACTCGTAGGCCTTGTATCTGATGTGAGGGGTCCGACCATGGCCGGATAATTTTGGCCAAGAGGAAAGAGGAAGATATAGTACTGAATAGTACTGAATAGTACTATTGTGACGATTGGTTCCGAGTATGTTATACGGTGAAGCGGGTCTCGCGCTCGCACATTCCCCCAGGGCATCAGTCGTGACTAGAGGTGTGCGCCGAGGGTAAATTTGTCGGCGGCGGCGTACCTCCTGTTTTTGTGCCGGCGTCGGCGGCGTCACGCCGATCTGCTTCTATCGGCGTGACCCTTCTCCGCCCCCGTCCCGCTTCTGTAAGTGTTATGTAAAAGTGCGGCGTGAACACGATGCCGTCGTTCTATAGTCTTTCAAGCACTAAGTTTTGAAGCTTTAAAGTACAAATTATTGACAGCATGCTCTGAATGGACTACTGTTTGAAAAAGCAGAGCTATATTTCAGATTTAACAAAGAACGTGTACGGCCTCTTGCCACGGCTAGCTCTTGCAGTATCGACGGTGGCGCCGCGCCGATCCCTCTGCATCGGCGGCGGCGGCGAGGCTTGTGCACTCGGCGGAGGCGCATTGGCGCACACCTCTAGTGGTGACGTTGCCCACCTCTGTGAGGTCGACAACGGCGAGCCCTTTCACCAACACGACCACTACCACCGGTCTCGCGCTCCCTCTGTGAGGCCTCCGCTTCTGTTTCCCCGCAATGTAGGCATCCAGGGCTCGGGGTACGGCCGAGTTTGAACACATGGCGCGTGTGTAGGCACTGCGGGAACTGATGCGAAGGAGGGAAGCCTCGGCCCTGGAGAGGCCACCAGTTGCACAGAGTGGTGGTGCAGATCCGTTTCTCGAGTGTTTGTCACGGCGTAGCCTCCACACATACCCCCTTGCCGATTTCGAGCAGCAGAAATTGCTTGGGGGAGCTTCGACTTTCGGCCTGATTTCTTGCAGCCGTTTTAGCCAGAGCGTCAACGTGCTCATTTTCGGGTACGCCCTCGTGGGAAGGCATCCGCTGTAGCGATACTACCCTGGGATTCAGGCCGTGCTATGTGCACTTTCACTATCATCACCACCACCACCACCGCCGCCGCCTGTCTCGCGCTCAGCATAAACAAACCGGAGGAGATATCGCTTTCCAATGGATTCCGTCCCCACGCCGGTATCGGCGGCAACGAAAGGGCGGATCAGCTAGCGTCCTCGGCACACCTGAGCCGCAGCCCTTGTTTACCAAGTTTAGACAACACCCACAGGCAAATGGCCGTTCAGCTGCTTGTTGAATTTCGTCACCCTGGGACACGGGACATCAGGCAACGTCATGCCCCTTCTTCAAAACCTTCCTCCAGGCATACAGACCATTCTCCATAGGCTACGCACTGGATCTGCGTTCACAAACTCTCAACTATTCAAGATCGGCTCTAGGGCTGACGCCGGCTGTGGCCATTTTGGACAACCCGAAACAGTCGAGCACATCCTGCGAGAGTGCCGAAAATACCATCCCGCGCGCGAAGCCCGTCTCCCTCCCTCCAGCTCTGGCGCGCTAGCGGACATCCTCTACCCCTGTGGTTCTTATGCCGAACGTTCCGCAAAAGCGAGCAACCTTGTTCCGTTTCTGCGGGAGGCGGGCCTCGCCCAACGACCCCTCTAGCATTTTGCACTCCCCGACGGACTCACGCACCCTCTACGCATCTCCACCCTTCATCCTCCATCCGTTTTCTTTTCTTTTTTTTTTTTGCTATAGTCGTGAAGATGCCCACTTCTGTGTGGCCAACAACGGTGAGCCGCTTCAGTCATTACCCTCCCCCTCCACAGTCTCGAATAAGATGATTTGTTTTGGTTCTTCAATGCCTATCAAGACGTCGGCAAAGCTCCCTCACGAGCATTCTCAATGTGCTGAACTGTGCTGAATGAATGAGCTGGGCATGAGCGCAATCTCTGAGCAAATGAGCAGCGCAATCTCTGCACAAAACATGGCAGTTTTCACAAGGGGAGTAGGACCGAAGCCTTAAGCCATTCTCCATATCCTCAACAGTTACACTGGCAGCATAAGGCCACGGGCGGTCTCATGGTGAAACGCCTATACGGCTGCTACACGGAGGACGTGGCATTCTCGACGAGTATGTCCCAAATGCTTACTAGGCAAAGCTCACTCGTGGGCATACTCACTTATGCTCAATGTGCCGAATGAGCAGACGATGAGCTGAGCTGGAGATGAGTGAGCAGCACTGAGCAGGAGTCACAAGCGCCGACATCTGGTCCACAGTCATTCAAGCTCCTAAGAGAAAGCGTGGCTTTGGTTGCCTATTCCGAGACGCGATGAAAAGAGCCAGTGCTGTACTCGTTACCGAAATACGGATTTTCGGATACGTACGGATACGTATACTCGTTACTTGAGTAAAAAGTAGCGAAATACCGATATCGATACATCATTTGTAAGGTAACGAAGTGAAGCAAGGGTGGGGCACCATAAAAGTATCGGTAACGATACGGAAGTCGCGTTACCATAAATTTGTAACCGAAATACTTCTCCGGTACCGACATAAAAAGTATGGTTATCCGCCCTTCGATACCGAAAAGAAGGTATCGATATACGGTATCCGCGTTACGTACAACACTGATGAACACACAGTGAGAGACGATCGCACATTTTGGCATCTTAAACGGCAAGGCGACCAAATGCGCATTATCGCTCGACTGTGATCCGGGCGGCAGCAGGGGCAATAAACTTGGGGCGAAATATTATCCAGATAGTCCAGGAATGGTCTTTTGAATGAATCGTTTATGAGACACCCAATATATGGTCGTAGACTGTGCCGCCAAGTAATGGCGTCGTCAAAGCAGATATTACGGAAAATTACGGAGGGTCACGCCATGAGAGAGGGTCGATTTAATAAAACTGCCCTACTCACTTATTCATTGAAGACGGCGATAAAAGTAATGTTCGATCGTCGTATGATGAGGCAGTAACGCTTAAATTTATGCCACCAAAACGAGGGAGATGAAACTACGATCAAGAAACCTTACGGGATTACTATTTGAAGTGTTTGGTGCCCTTGCTGATGTATGTACGCGGAAATCTGTGTTTCAGTTATGTCGCATCACGTGTCAAATAGCTACGACGCAAATTTCCAAAAACAGTCACCTCAAAACCGGAGCGAATAGTTATGAACCCAAGCAAATACAAAGCGAATAGACCTGTTTCTGTGCACGGGTGAGCCGCAATGTCCCAAGCCCATGTGAGCCCCAAAATATATGCAACGCGCGGTAGTTTAGCAGACGACGTGGCACTTTCAAATACATAGTCTCCAGTTGTTCGCACTTGATGTACCTCTTTTTCTGTGAGTTTCCTACAGGTGTTGTAGCTTTCCTTGACGCATTTTCCTAGACACGTTCTCGTCACCGTCAAATCTTGTCCCGCGCAGTGCATCCTGCAATGGCCCAGATAAGATGAAAATCTGAGAGTGCCAGACGAAGCCTACAGGGGGACGGGGGAGCAGATCCCAACCCAATTTGGTTAGTGCCTCCGGGGTTTTCAGACTTCTGTGAGAGCGGGCATTGTTTGGGTCGTGCTGAATCGAAATGTCTCCTGGATTCCTATGAGGCTGCACTACTCTCCGATTTCCTTCTTTTTGGGGCCACTGGAGGATGCACTGCACTGCACAGCACTGCAATGCAATGGACAGGTCTTGAAGATGACAAGAGCGTGATTCATGCAGTGAAAAGCATGAGTACGTGAACGTGCACTTGTCTAGCGCTTGCGTAAGGCTACAGGGTGTCTTTTTTTTTTTTTCAATACAAATTTTTCATAAAAAACTATAAGTGCTATAGACACCCTGTTTTCACTTCTACCACCGCTGGGTCGGCGGACGTTCTTGGCCATCTGTTGCTCAACCGTCGAATGACTAATTACCTAAAAATCGTTAATTAACTTTTTAATTATAAAATCTACAAGGTCGTTCCAATGAGAACATCTGGTCCCTTCAGTCACCTGATACCATTACCGTTTTCAGAACAAAAATCCGCTCGATAGCGCCCGCAAAAAATTCGTGAAAGAACACCATTTTTTTCTTTATTTTGTTCATTGCGCATCTTGGGAACGCGTCTTTCCTTCACCCTTATCTGAGAGGGTGAAAGAGCACACTGTCGCCTCTTGCGTCCTGGAAAAAGAGTAAAAGATAACAGAAAATGCAACCCAAGATAAGGGCAGTTCGCATAGCGTCACCCGATACATTCCTTTTGGTTTTGTTTCCGCAAGTTCGAGCTCACCTTCAACGCATGAGGCGGCACTGTGCTCCTTCACCCTCTTGCATTGAGGGGTGAAGGAAAGACGCGTCTCCGAAGATGCGCAATGAACAAAATAAAGAAAAAAATCGTGTTCTTTCACGAATTTTTTTTGCGGGCCATCTATCGAACGGATTTTTGTTCTGAAAACGGTAACGGAAAGGTATCAGGTGACCGAAAGGACCAGATGTTCTCATTGGGACGACCTTGTACACTTTTATAATTAAAAAGTTAATTAACGATTCTTAGGTAATTAGTCTTTCGACGGTTGAGCAACAGATGGCCAAGAACCTCCGGCGGCCCAGAGATGAGAGAAGTGAAAACAGGATGTCTATAGCCCTTATAGTTTTCTGTATGAAAAATCTGTATCGAAAAAAAAAAGACCCTGTATATGTGGATGGAGACTGTGGATTCAGATTATGCAGAAGTACTTTTAAAAAAATGCGGGGCATTACGTAGTTTCTGAGCAACCCTCACGTGCAACCGAGCCGAATGCGCACGCTGCATGTGTGCTGGACATATGCACACGAACCAGCATTCAAAGCGAGTCATGGTGTCCAGAGAAATATCGTGGAAGGGCTACACATAAAAGACGGGACTGTTACGACCATTAAATACCCTCGAATCTAAGAACAGGAGGGGTAGGGGCGTTCGCATTGTAGAGCCGGACGGTGCCTGTACGATTAATAGATGAGATACTCCAATTGAGGTATCAAAAGAAAAATGGGGCATGAAGTATCACAAGTGAGGTATCAAGAAAAAGAAAAAAAAAATGAGTTCGAGCAAAGCAGGTAGTTCTTTCCATACGGCTATGAGAGAAAGGTCGAGAAGGAAAGAGAAGCGGTTCACTCACCCAGAGGAGCGCCTGAAATCATCTCTCATTTACGCCCTGTACGTATTGTCGCCATTGCTTACGCTTCCAAATTGAGAAGAGGAATAGAAGAAGAGGAGAGAGGTAGCAACGGTAACAATTGATGTAGGGGAGCTAAACTGTGTCGGAGATTTCCCGCGCACGTCAAACGAACCCCAGGTGGTCTAAATTATCCGCGGTCCTATACCCTGCGGCACGTGCAGCATGTACCCAAGCAGCACAACATGTTGGTCCAGTATTGGCCCAATATTGACAATACCGGCCAAATATTGGTCCAATATTGGGCCAAGATATTGTGCCGCTTGGGTAGCCACACAATTGTGGATGGACTCACCTTACGTGTAAATCTATTCCCAATTATTAGAGAGAGAGAGAGAGAGAGAGAGAGAGAAGGATGAAGTCTAGACGGGGTTTATTGACAATGTGCACCTGAAGGAGCTTCTCCATCCTTCTGAGGCGCAGTTCCAGTTTCCCGACGTGGTCATGAAGGAGTTGCACTCCAAGATGGACTTGGGGTGGCTGTGACTGCAACTTGGACTTGTTGAGGAAAGCGAAAATAAGTGTGTTCACATACGTACAGCTTGCGACATACTTGTCTGGAATCGACAGCTTGCGGTTTATCCTGTCTGAAATCTACAGGTGTTGCGAGGATATTTATTCCGACTAATAGATACGTACGGTATGCTACCCGGTACCTGTTTATTAGTCGAAACAAACAATCTTGCAAACGCCTTGAGATTCCAAGCCGGATACCCCGCCAGCTGTCGGTTCCAGACAAGTATGTCGCAAGCTGTACACTCTCAAAGGAGCATATGTGGAGCAGTTACACCTTTCAGGAGGTAATAGTTGTCGCATATGTTGCGCCTCAAAGGTAGCAAAGTTCTACCTGCTACATACGAATGATAGGGTTACCGCTTCTGATTCGGTGAGCGATGGGGGCGTATGACTTTTTGTAGCAATTTGGATATACAGGGTGTTCAAAATTAAGCTTTCACTGCACTTTATAAATAGGCGAACAAAAGAAAACTGGTGCTATTTTTTCTGTTCCTTGAGTAACAAACAGGTGCTACATAATTAGCAGCACCTGTTTCTTACACAAGTAGCGGAAAGTTATCATCCGGTTTCCTGTCATCGCTGTGTTTGCGTAGCGCTCGTGAAAGCTTAATTTTGAACACCCTGTATGATAATTGCTTTTACCACCCTTTTACACCCTTTATCAGACGCTATGCTGACCTAGGTGGTAACTATAGAAATTACTACCTTTTCACACCATTTTTTTTCTTAGAGTGTACGTGCTGCCAGACATGGACAGGAGCACCCCGTGTAAGCGCAAAAACACTGCTTGGAGATCTGCTTGAAGATCAGGGCCATTTGCGTAAAAATTGCTTCGAGGAACCTAACCGTAAGAAACTTCCTTTAGCGCAGCATGCTTCAGCGAACATTTCGAGTTCCCACTCGTTCCAACTCGTGTCAAACACACTGCCATGGCTAAGGGTTTCCCTTATGTTAGGTTCCTAGCAGAGTTTTTGTGCAAACCAGCCCTGGTTTCATTGGTACTTCTACTTTATAATTACATTTCATTTACAATTCAAGTACAATTATTTGTAGGGACAGTTTCGTTCTCTTCGGTGATCAGAAGCCATCGGGTGGCGTGTTTGAGGACTCTGTATTATGCCATTTCTCGTTGAGTTTCCAGTCTTACGCGTGCAACTTCGGAAAAACTTCAAATTCTCTTTGAAAGGGACATTTCTTAGACTCAAAATTCCAACATACAATTCCACCATCGATTCGGAGTTGGAATAGAGTACGCAATTTTTCGCTCGGATATTCGAAAAATCCGAATATTAGCACAGTCCTATACCACGAGGTCTTACACACACTCGCTTAGATTTGCAACGGACTTGTCGTGGTGCTTACTAGTTTGTACGTGTTCCCTCTGTGTTTCATTTGCCAGTTTTAGAATGTGGGACGCAAACTCTATGGGTTCCCAAGAAACAGCGTACTCCTCGCTTCACGTGTGTCAAACCCCGACCTTTGTGTGCGCTAAACGCGGGTCCCCTCTTCTAACGCTACCTACTATCTTTTCCTGCCGACGTTCAGCTTTCACCCGACTTCATTCACGTTGATGTAACTCCCGTAGCATGGCAGCAAGGTGGACCTGCCAACCTGTAGTAAAGGTCCTAGAGAAGACGACATCAGACACGAAAGCATATTTCTGCTGCTACGTTCATCGAATATTTCTTAGGCGACATGCACGAGAAAGAAAGAAAGGAAGGAATAAAGAAAGGTCAAAAGCCGTAAGCTTACGGACCAATACATTTATTGGAAGCGAGACCTCCCGTCATACCCGTTTTCACATTTCTTCCCATAAACCGCTGTCGCGCTATGAAAGGTCTTCTCCCACGTCCCAGCTACTCCTCTCTTTTATGGCACTTTTAAAGCACCTCTGGCTTTTGACCTTCCGACCAAGCGGGGAAGGAGAAAAGACGGTACTAAACGGAGGATTGGATTCTTGCCGTGTAAGTTCCCCACGCTTTCCTCGCTAGGCCTCGGTAGAACACCAACCGAAAGGATTTTAGATTCAGACAGCAAAGATAAATAAATGACTGGGTTACCGAGACATTCGCGACGTTAATGATACCAGAGGGAGTTCTACGCGGTACGCGATGCATTTCTCGTCTTAATTTTCTGCGGTAACTGCATCTATATAGTAAGTATAATGAGTCCTACAGCGGTTACTCACGGTTCTTTGGTTAACGGGCGCAGGATTTCTCGCTCTGAGCCTTGGAGAAACATCTGGTTCAAAAGTTTTCAAACGTGTCCATCATGTCGCGTGCAACGCTGCGGAATGAGACGAAGCAGAAGAAGAAGAAGAAGAAGGAAACTCGCACAAGGAATCAAGCAGCTCGGACGGTCTCAATAAATCTATAAATTCATTTAATATTAACAATTAATAATTTATGGTTTACAACAGGGAAGGGTAACGGTAATGGTAACGGTAACGGAAACAGAAACGGTATATTACCGAAATTGGAGATGGAAACGGAAACGCATACCACGGTCCTGCATTACCGGAAACGAATTTATCGTCCGGTATTGAATTCGGGTAATGGCTATTCCTGTTGTGCGATGACATTTGAGTGACTTTTCATATCTTGCTTTTGTATTTTGATGACTCCATTCCCTGTAATGCTCTAAATACTAATCGAGAGCATGGGAAGAAAGCGCAAATTGGATCTCGAGGGTGCATCCCTCACTTTTACCACGTCCCAGTCCTCATAACTCCATGACATCAACACATGACTGTACTCGACCATAGCACGAGGATGCCAGCCTATGATTTTTAGTTACTTATCTTGTACTTTTTTTTCATTTCACTGTGGCAATGGCAGCATTATTTACTATTGAGAGCGTCGCTTATGAATGCGACATTGGATGAAAGTTACGCCCGTCTTTAGTTGCTGGACGGCGAGTGACTGAAGAGTGAAAACATGTTCCTACATATATAGATTTTTTTATCTTGCAACATGTGCGCATCCCAACGACGTAAAATTACTTCTGTAGTCTGTACGCGTGACACCGAAACAGCACTTGGGCAAAGCAGGGTGCTGATAGCCGGACGGGCTGTCCTCCCGCAGCTCTGTAAAAACCGTTCCATTACCGGAAACAGTAACGGAAACGAAATTGAAAGGCCGGTATCGGAAATGGACAAGGGAAACGAAAATATAGCAGTAACGAAAATGGAAACGGTAACCAAAATAGGTCCGTTGTCCTTCCCTGGTTTGCAATGACCATTTCAGGAAGGTGCGGTAGCTAAAAAGATAATTGCACTAGTGCCCCAGGATTGTTCCTTCGCATATTCTAGACATCCCTGTCGTTTTCGGACGGTACATGGCGGCAACATGAACTGCGCTTCGAGGTCCGTATCGTTTCTCTGCGATTCCCGTTTTCTGGAACTATGTCCCACAGCAAAATAATGAAAAATTCAATTTCTATCACACTTGTGAGCACTTGGCGTCTGATAATGTACTCCAGGACACGGACCTTCACCATTACGTGACTCCCATCTTACACGCGCGAGTGGAGAAAGAGCGTAACCGGCGCTACCTCCGGCAGATGGCGGTACCCTTGTGAGGAACAAGGGTGTAGTGACCCTTTGTAGAAGCGAATGCCGCAAACCGCCAGGTTTGCGCCCGCGCCCACGCCCACCATGCATGAATGCTGCGTACCGACTTCACCCACTTTTTCAAAACTCCTCAGCAATGTATTTACTCATCTCCAAAATGAAGCGTGTAGCTAAGCGTAATGCTACACTTTTGTGAGCGCATCGGGAGCTGTGCGTTGGCGTAAAGATGGCGGAAATCCGTAGCAGACGACGCGGTTGTCTTCACCCTGTAGTATTGAAGCGCCCTAGAGGAACACGGTTCGTCAGATGCTTAGAGGTCAGCTTTCAGTTTACTTTTGCCCTATAATATTTTGACTATAGAGTTTATTAAATCACTTCATCTCTTCAGAGGGCACTAGCTTCGAAAATGCGAAATCGCCGCCATGATGTAGGCCCTTCGAAGTTTGGTTCCAGTTTTCGGGTTCACTGCCATGTGCCTTTTAAGGGACAATTAACGTTGAAAACATGAAAGTTACTTGGATTGTGGTACAAATAATATTCACACAGTACGGCAACTCAGAAACACCAAATGTACTGTGAGTGCGAAGTGAGTGAAAGCAAGGACAGTCAACCTACGGACGTACATTATGGCGGCAAATCTGCTAGCGACAGTGGCGCTCTCCTACAGATGATGTCATGTGAATAAACCCTCTTGAAATAAGATGCATCCATACACAACTAATACGCATTTAAAAAAATTGGCAGATATGATGCAAGTTACAGTGGCATCAAATCAACGACAGCGACATATCTGTTCAGTGCCCGTGGCGTTTCCTTCGAAGTGAAGTCACGCGTGCATCGGTAGACCCACTTCGTCAAAGTCTATATGTGCTTTAGTATGGCGGTGACTCCGTTCATCATCCCGTCGGAGTCATCGAGGTTCAAATGATCAACGAGAAACGAGATAACAGCTGTCGCTGTAAAATATCTCGTCATGCCTGTTATTTCGTTTCTCGTTTCTTCGCTTAAAGGAACGGTCGCATCCATTCCAGTCGATTTCGAAACTATAGAATTATTTAATTACATACGTCACAGGCAGACGCCGGATGTTGAGACTGTGCCGGAATTCTCTCTCTGGAAAAATGAGGAAACGTCATTCTGTAACGGGCCAATCATGGAACGCCTTTGAGGAAAGGAATGCCGCGGCGGTGCGGGCGTTACGGGGCGTCTGGACGGCGCCTTTCCTCCTATGCGTGCCGCCCTCTCACCCTCTCCCTTTACGCGTGACGTCATGCCGCTGGAATTTCTGCAGCCTTGGAGGCAGCGCTGATCTTTAAAATTCGTTTAGTTAATACCTAGGCACTTTTCGGACGAAAAAAATTAGCCACGTAGACTGTTGGTCGATGCCAAACACAGTGGTATCGGTTTCATAGATAGGTTTCCGGATGCGACCGTCCCTTTAATTTCTCTGTGGGTTTCGGCGATGCGACGTACGGAACAGGATCTTCACGAAATTGCGCCCTTAACAGCTGCCGCTGTTAAAAAAAATTAAGCGCAGTTCGCGTTTGGGATCGTCAGTTGTCTAACAAGGTCCTCTAAGGGTCCCCAGAGCCGTATATTAAAAGGGAGTCTGGCCATTAATGGGTCATGCCTATACCTGAAGCTCCACCCACTTTTTCAGCTTTCCGACCAATGAAGTCTTGAAATATGGAGCGCTATCAATCAACCTATCCTCACTATTTGTCCCCGTATCCAGCATGGGCAGCGCCATTTTGGGTGGCAAGTGAATTGGATGGGATTGAAATGGATACCTCTCGCAATCTGCAGAACTAGGGGATTTTTGGTGCAAATTTGATGAACGCCACCTAGGGAGCGTAAGGCACGTCGAGAGTTGTCGTCTGCTTCCGTCGTTGCACCGCTGCCGGCAGAACCACCTGCTGGGACACATTCTGTCGTCGGTATGATTTTTAAACAAATCTACATGAATAGTTCGAATATAAGAGGCAAGAATGTTTATATCCATGAAATCCAGCTATTAAATATAAGATTGTACAGCACAGCGCCGTCTTTGTTATGATTTCGTTGTGATCGCCGTGTTCACTAGGCCTAACATCGGCGGCAAAACGTATTATTTTCTGTTAGATATCGATGGATGGGCGTAAGTTGAAATTGATTTCCGAGAAACGTATATCAGAATGTACATTTGTAGCGTAAAATCAGAGTAGTCTGTGAAAAAATTTTGTCACGAAATCCCCGCTTCACCGCTGTTTGTTGTTGTCGCCATTTTGGGTGGCAGCAAGGTGTCATGGCGACCCCCTTGGTAAAAAGCAACCCAATCAGAGGAGGGAAACTGTGATTGACAGGTCGAGCCTCTTTTTGTGACTCCTCCCAATGGCCAGACTCCCTTTTAATATACGGCTCTGAGGGTCCCGAAGCACAAGCGCCACCAAGTGTTGGACTTTCGAATTTATGCCTAGATCGGCCAATTACTTTCCAAAGTGGTGTCAGGAGTTTCCCGTGGGTCGATTTTTTGCCCATCGTCAGCTAACACGAAAGACCTCGTTGCCGAAATCCCAAAACGCACATCAAGTCTTTTGGCCGACGAAACGAACTCTTAAAACGGGCACAGAGCATTTACTCCAACGCGAGAGGTCTAATGCGAATACAATTTCGTAAAAAAATGCTGTCAATTCCTTACAGGTTTATTTATTGCCTGCGTTGGCTCGAATACCGATCGCAATAACGTTCGTGTCTTTTGCGTCGCACGACAAAATCAGTGTGCCAGAAAACACCGCCACAGGCACTAGCGGCAGATTATTCTTCCCGGGAACAGAGCACAATAAGCAAAGACTAAAAGAGGGGAGCGTGCACCGCCGGTCGGGATTGTCGATTACTAAGTAACGATCGCGACAACCACCAATAATGAAATGAGCGCACACGAAATCATACGTTCACGCTTCGGTGAGACGTCAGCGATCGACATCCACCGCAATAAATAAAGGTAAGCGCGAGCATTTTGAAATCGCACTTCAAATGAAAGGCACTTGATGAGGATGCACCCGGAGAATTTCATATGTTCCAGGGACTGCTTTGATTTTTCGCGCCACCGGTGACATGGGCTAGGCACATGCTGTAGGCGTGGCCGGAGTACAGAGCAATCGCTGGGCCGACAACAATATCTTCCTCTCTTCTAGACGGTACAATGCTGCGTTCCTGCTGCCTGGTGTTGATCTCGAAGAAGTTACAATGGACTGGTAGTCCTGCAAAAGCACACATGCATATAGCGTACACTCTGAGTTAAGTCACGAGGACCGGGGAAAAATACGATATAAGTGGCAGTTCGATAAAACCACAAAAACAGCTCGCTCTTCGCACTAAGCGGAGTCGGCTGGTAGGACACGTGTGCATTTCCGTCGGGACAGCCGTAGACTTCGAATAAAGCGATTTCGTAGTAAAAAGACTCTATCGTATATTTCCTGAGAACCATCAAGCGGATGTCGCAGCTTGCTACTGGCGGCTAACGCGCCACCATATACTGCATGTCAGAGAAATAATAGAAGACTTGCTTCTTCGGCGCATACTTCGCGAGAGTCTCCTCTAGGCCGTGTCGCTATCCGAAGCGACCATCCGGAGGGCTCGGATCTCAATCATTCATAGTGCGTCTCCAGCACACGTGACCTCTGCCATGGTCGTCGTAAACCGCAGGGGTGACATAAATCCGCCATCTTTGTAACTGCCCTCAAGCGGGTGCTCTTTGCAAAGCCGTCACCTTGTCCTTGTCGCACGTCATAGAAAATGTCATTTTGAGGTCATGTGACTTTGTTTACATGTCGTTTTGCCGCTTACCGACGTATTTCCGTCGTCATAAAGACAAGAGATGAACGTATTTTGCCAGCGTAAACTATGCTGTGCTTCTTCCACAACGTGATGGCCCATTTCTCCTTAGTTTAAGTACAGGGTGGGTGCAGATAAAGTAGCCCCACATTTTCCCACATAGCGCGTTCCCTGCATACCGCACGAACTTCCGGCGGCGCACGATGGTGCATTTATGCGGTGCAAATCGAGAAAAAAAAATCGTGGTAACCAAACACTGCGCAATAAAATCGTTAGCAACGCGAACTTCGCACCGTGTGTATTTCCAATGGGACACGGCAGTGTAGCACATGCACAGTTGCATCGCCCTATACCGCTGGGGGTGCCACTCACGCAGAAACAAAACGAGATCTGGTACGCGTAGCGGTAGCTAGACGCAACTCTGCCGTGACCGCCATATTGACTTCTGCATAGGAAAATCGGGATGCAAGGGAGAGCAACGTTTGCATGGATAACTTTTTTGTTACGTGGAGTTTGGTTACTACAGATTTTTTGTTGTTCCTTTTCATCGGATAACTGTGTCATCCCGCGCCACCGGAAGTGCATGCAGTAAGCAGGGAACTCCATACGTGCATAAATGTGGGGCTATACTTTATCTGCACCCATCCTGTACATCGCATCGGCTCTGTGAGTCTTAACGCGCGGTCGTCATCACACCTTTGGAAGTCGTCAACAGCGGCCCTATGTGCAAAACTGCACGTTTTACTGCGAGATTATTGGATAAAAATAATTACCGTGGTCGGAAGACGAAGGTCGCGCAGAAACAAAAACCGCATTGTTTACAAACGGTTTGGCCGCCGATCACGTGTGCCAGCATCTTTAAGGTCACGTGTGCCTTCATGTTTGCTGTGACGTGCGACAGGACCTGTCCAGGATGCATTGCGTTCGCTGAGCAAGCTTTAGTCTACACTCTAAAAGCTGAACTTCACCGCATAGCACGCTCTGTGCCAAACATTGCCACAAATGATAGGGTTCTCGCTTCTGATTCGAAGAGGGAGGGAGGCGTACGTCTTTTTGTGTCAATTATCATATATCCAAATTGACACAAAAAAGCGTACGCCCCCCTCTCTCTTCGAATCAGAAGCCGTAGCCCGATCAATCGTAACAATAGCTGGCGCACAGCGTGCTATGAGGTGAAGTTAAGTTTTTAATGTACGGAGCGATACACTGGATGCCACACCTGTGTCGTAAACGGTTTTCAACACTCCCGTATATCACATCGGAGTCAATAGTGGTACGCGTGGATGCGATTTTCTTCGGGAATAATTTTTGCCCAGTTTTCTTTAGAGTTGCCATCGCAGAGGTTCATGTGGACGAAAATAGTGCCCACACAGATGCACTCAGTATACACTAATTTGAGGCAATTTGGATATGATAATTGACACAAAAAGGGTGTACGCACCCTATCTATCCGAATCAAAAGCGATAACCCTATAATTCGTGGCACTGCCTCCAATAAACTTACCTGCTCTGACAGGGGAAAAGCCCGAAGTAGGAGTTCAATTCTGTCCCGCAGAAACGCGAGGGCCGCTCGGGCGTTTTCGTCGGGGGAATTCTCGATGTTTTCCGAGCTTATGTTGCCCCCGCTAGGCTCTGCAAAGGAATATACGAGCCGTGGATACCTCTCATTGGCAAACAGTTTTACGCGATGTCCAACAGCATACCTTCTTTTAATATGAGGATCCTGAGAAATGTTGAGAGGTCCTCTGTTATTGGGTGTGAGCCAGAACGTAGAGAGAAAACTCCGCTCCTTTTCGTTTGTAAGGAAACAAGAGTGTCATATTTGCACATCATGTACCCATGTTTAGATAGAACAAGAGAAGGTGTACGTATGAGCACCGGAAGTACATGTTCAGAAAAATATATGCTATACTAATATGTGCGTTCATTACTACTAGCTAGGTGAGACGATTCAAGCAAGGCCTGCACCTAACCTCTGTTCAGTACATGTGAAATTTCGATGCTGTCCGGGGCATTCCTTGAACGGTGCATACATGTACGCCGAATTACCCCCATACGGCGCGATCATACGACTGTTTGTACTGATTACATGCTTTCATGTCGAATACATAGCTTTCATGACAGAAGCAAACGAAATAATCTAGAATATATATGTACTGTAAAAACGCACAATACTAGATTATTACATTTCTTTATAACCGCAGATCGTGTCTTCACTTCTGCATGGATAATGTTTCACTCGATCTGTAGTATACTTCGTAAGAGACCAACAAGCAAAGGTTCCCCCCCTTTTTTTTTTTGTACATTCAAACTCAAACTCACACTCAAACAAGCCCCGGCAGAAGAAAAGAAAGCAAGAAAAGAGGAAGGTGTGGAAGAGGTGAAGAGAACACAAGAGAACGAATTTCAGGTGTGGTATATATATATATATTTTTTTTTAAGTTTATATATAGTTTACCGCATAGGATATGGAGATATGTCTACCAAATATATTTTATGAATCGTAACGTATAGCGCGAAATGAATACTACTTTCCTGGAACTTCAATCCACGGTGAAAAAAAAAAAAAACATGAGAAGGAAGAAGAAAATGAAATAGGGAAAAGGCACAGGTAAACCAAGAATTAATCCACGAGCCGACATGCGACAGGTGGCGTGGTACAGCAGCCACACTGAGCTAGCGTACATCTCATGTTTCCTAACAAGACATCGCGTCCTCGAAGGCAAATATTACGCCAGGCAATCTGATGAAGCGGAATACAGAGAAAGAAACGAGTTGATAAAGTGGAAGCGGAACCTTCCTAGATCTTGTCAATCAAGCCACGGAGCTTCCCGATCCAATTAATGTCAAACGATAATCGCGCTGCTCAAGTTTGAGTTGAGCGCTGGTTCGAAAACTTCGTAGCACACAAAATGAAAGAAAGGAACCGCGACACTGTGCAAGTTTGCAAGTCAGATTATCAGAATTTGCTTAACTCACAACAAAATCGTAGGAATTAACTTTATCCGGAACTCGCGAAAGAAAAAAAAGAGAGCAGTCCAACACAAAGTTTGAGTTCTTCGAAGCAAACAAGAAAGGCTGTAAATTGCACACAGCATGTAAAATAAAAAGTATAAAACAGAAAGTGACATACTGAGGTAAATCGTGCTTCCCACAGAGCTCCGATTTTATGGAGAACAGCGGATCACTTTTGCTGATACCTGCGAGGTATGAAAATAATATGAGACGTACAGAACGCATGGCGAACGCGAAATTCAGTACAGTGAACCCTCGTTAATATGACCCCCGATAACCTGACATACGCGCTTTACGACCATACTTCTGGAGAACAATGCAGTGAAACCTCTGCAAATTTTCGGGAACGACCATGGTCATAATAACGAGGGTTCACAGTATACCAGCGGGACACATACCAAGTTTGATGTCCACCGCGTCGTGTTCGTTACCAGGGTAAACAAAACCGTTATGAACTAAAAACTCCGAGTTGGTTCTTCTGCCATAAAATATGGTCACCTGCAATTAATGAGCCCTATTGAGAGAACGTTCGGAAATCCCCTCGCAAGTTGCTCGGGGCATTGCTCTTGAAAAGTGTGACTCATGCTAATGTTTCGACGAAGGCACAATACCCTTCTGTGATTAGCAATTGCAGCGCACTCACCTCGTCTCCTGCCTGGAAGTCACGCATGGCGAGACACTTGAGCTCGTCCTTCTCCGGGTCGTAGTCCGTACACAGCTGCAGATGATGCGAAGCCCCGAACGTTAGTTAAGCCAAACAAATGTGAAGAGTGCAACAAGTTGTTCTCACGTACCTTGCCGCCGCTGTGATTGCACATGTCCCACAACGGCACAAGTGCTAGAACAGTCGACGAACCGGCATGACCTCCAGGAGCGGGGATAGCGTTCTGGCGAGTCATTACTGCAGAAACTGCCCACCTGATAAAATGAACAATATATGTGTCTATATATATACATAAACCCAATTTTATGCAGTAACGTCGTTTGTTATAGATTTCGCGTGATGCTACCCAGCAAGGTTGAACGTTCTACGTTAGCCTTTGTTGCCGTAGTGCAGACTCTTTACAGTGAGCTTGAAGAGGAATGTACCTCATCTGCACTCTTTAAAATCATGGTTGTGGTGGTGGTGGTGAAAATGCTCGCCGCGTTGTCGGTCTCACAGAAGTGGACAACGCCACGACTGACGCCCTGGGGGAATGTGCGTCCTGGGCCGACTTCTAAGGGACTTCAAAATAAACTTCATGTCAGGGGACGTTCGGTGAAACCAAGATCAAGGCACGTTACAAGCGGCAAAGGGAACGTGAAATCCAGGAAGCTTTTCTTATCAGGAGGTCGGGAGACAGGTGCGTGAGCAGAGCCTCGATTTTATTGGACGACAGCGAGATGGCTTTTCTGTCGTTTGATCCGCGGGGATGTGAATAAACAGTTGAAAGTGTGCGCTCAGTGCCTGGGTTTCGTCCCTTTCCGTTTGAGCGCTTTTACCCGCATCAATGATTCACCAACAGGCTCAAAAGGCAGTTTTAAACAGCAAGTTGGTCTTTGCAACGGCCAATGGATACAAGGCGTGAGGACGTCTGCTATCACGACGTGCCGGCGACGGCATTGTCATAGATTTCACTGGATTATGTATTACAAACACCGTACCGGCAAGAACACACCTCCCGCTGAATGAGACATCTGAATGACTAGCTCAGTTGCTAATCGAAGCGATGTGTTAGTGATCATAGTGATGCGGCGATCATTTTGAAGCGTGAACTGAAACAACGCTTAGTGTTGCGCATTGTTTACACTAATTGCCGCGACACAACAGAACAATACTAGCAATCATCACGATAAGGAACGCGACACAGAACACGGGCATAACAGCGTTCAACTATAGCAACGGAAGTTTATTTTCGCAATCCACCTCCTCCGGAAGGTCGCTCGGGACAAAAGCGAGCTCGAGCGGGGACAGGTTGATCGATTTTTGACTAACGTTGTTCGGGGACTTCTCAATGAGTGTAGCCTCCACGATCTCACGGCCCAACATTGAACGGTGTCCGTGGACAAATGTTCGTTTACTGTATCTGATAAATAAAAGAAAAAGCCGAAAGAAACACTTCTTCTGGAAATCTCCCAAGAGCTAAGGTACCGTTTCGACACTGAAGGACAGCCGTTCCTTGATCGGATCATCACGTGCGATGAAACGTGGGTGCACCATTTCACTGCTGAGTCTGAACGCGCATCAGAACAGTGGAAGCATCCGGGCTCGCCAGCTCCCAAGAAGTTCCGAAGCACCCCGTCTGCGGGTAAGGTCATGGCCACGGTTTTCTGGGACAAGGCTGGCGTTGTTCATGTTGATTTTCTGCCCAGTGGTACCACCATCAATAGTGCATATTACTGCCGGGTTCTCAGGGATGTGCATAAGGTGCTGAAGCAAAAGCGGCCGGGCCTCATCACCAAAGGAGTCCTCCTCCTACAGGACAATGCAAGCCCGCATACCGCGCATCTGACGACACGCACCTTACAGGAACTTGGCTGGGAGTTGCTGCCACAGTCCAGACCTCGCCCCCAGCGATTTCCATCGTTCGGGCCACTGAAGGCGTTCCTTGGGAGCCGCCACTTCAGCTGCGACGACGCGGTCAAGAATGCGGTTCGATCATGGCTGCTACGCGCCGGTAAGGATTTCTACGCTGCTGGCATCCAAGCCCTCGTGAAACGCTGGGACAAGTGTATTAGTGCAGCTGGAGATTACGTTGAAAAAAAATAAAACTAATTTCTCGCCTGTAAGTTCATTTTACTTTTGCGAAAAATGAAAAGTCCCGGTTTGACTTGAACACCCCTCGTAGATTCACATGCTTTGTTAACATTTTACGCGATGCGTCTTGCGGAGCTATACGATTTTTAAAATGTATGCGAAACCCCATAGAGGTACAATGGCCCGATCCTATACAAGTACAAGGGTGCTCGATATGTATCATACACAAGCTCATGAGCTTGGTTTGGTGAAAAAAAGAAAAAGAAAAAACCGAAGTAAACTAAATCAATAAATGCTTTGTTTATAGTTATAAAGTTCTTCGCATGAGAAAGAAGTAATGCCGTGGATGACTAGTCCTGCGTGCTCAATATTAGTTCGTTGTTATCACGGTACGAAAATGTTCGTTCATACTACAATATTCATTCGTTTAACTACTGCCCTGGAAAGATACGAAACACTGCCCGTACATGCATTTCGTAACTGCACCCGACTGATGCCGTTCTGACACACTAAACTGCTTGTCTCTGAGCCATCCACCGACGCCTTGTGAGAGGAGCCAAAGCAAATAACGCAGCTAAAGCGAAGCTTTTAAAAAAAGTATGCAAGATTAAACAGAATACGGTTAGCCATTCATATAAAGCTCGCAATATTGCCCCTGCTCCTCTCTTTACATCCCGTCGGGTCTTCATATCATTGCCATACATGATCTGCGCTGCGCAACAGAGTTCGGTTCTACGGATTAATTTGGCCCACGTCGGGATTGTTTCACGTGGGCTGAAATCTCAGCACACGTGGCAGCATAGATAATCAGTGCCAGATTACCTACGCATTCAGTTGCAAGGGGACGCCTACAGCTTAATGAAATCAACCTGATTGGAGTACGACGCCGAGGGCCTTTGCATTTCCCTGAGGAGACGAGGCGTATTGAGCGTTGTGTAGACTGTTAGGACACGTCACCAGACCTCGCTCTCATGAAAAAATAAAATGAAATGAAACTACGGCACGTGTCAGGCTCCCTATACAGTGCTACCGTATAAATGTGACGTCCACGCTCGGGTTCAAATGTGTAAGGTCACACTCTGGCGCGCGGACGTTTGAGCACTGGACGCACTGACGCTTGTGAAACATTCTTAGGGTATACGAGAATATAGTTACAAGGTGAGTCTGAAGTACGAAAGGCATTACATAGCCAAAGGACGCGCTGTTCTGTATTGCAATGACAAACTGACCTATGACGCTTTGATGACCGACATTTCTTTTGCTCAGACTTGTAGGTACCTTGAGCACCCAAATCTAAATACTGTATCTTAAATACATTTGTTGGTATCTTAGTATCTTATACTGAGTACGCTTCGTGAAATGTATTTGTACTGTAATTAAAATACTTTCTCAGTATTTAGTACTTCCCAAGCAGCACAACATCTTGGCCCAGTATTCGACCGATATTGGCAATACTGGTCTAATATTGGGCCGGCATTGCCAATATTGGTCCAACATGTTGTGCTGTTGGGTCAGTACTTTAATTACTCTTTCCTTTTTGTCGAATATTCAGATGGGCATTCTTTTTTATTTTAAGAAAATTTTTTGCCGCACCTGACAGCAGGTGACCTTTCCGGGCGTTTCAAAGGAAGTCCACGCTGTTATCATTTGACTTGAAACACCACGTGTGTTCTGATGACCTTAAACTGGGCTCGCAGGAAATGTTTTTTTCAAAGGAAGAGAGGACGGCTGTCGGATGAGCACTTTGAAATGCAGCTACTATACTGCGTGCAAATAAAGCATACGTCTAATTTGCAGGCATATTTTGACACTTCTGTGGCTATTTATTTTTTTGAGTATCTTATACGTATCTTAAATACTTTTCATAGTATTTACTACTCTACGCTAAAAACTTTCATTTCTAACTATCTTTACCGTATTTTAAATCATTTTTGTAGTATCTACTACATGTCCGCTTTTAGTGTATGTATTCTTTTTGTTTCAACGTTTTGTTCGCACTGCAAGAGAAGAAACGCGGAAAGTGACTTTTTCGCTGGTTCAGATTGTAAATTCAGCTCTCGTTTCTCCGCTTTTGTGCCGTAGCACGACCTCAGCAACCTCCTATGTAATCGACTAGCTCAGCAATATGATGCGCAGATAACTCTCCGAAATGTTACCGACGTTGCAAATGGGAAAAAAAATTGTCTTCTGTTCTAAGGGCAGATTGCGTACGTGCTGTCAAATGATTTGAGGCACATGTAAAGTGTCCCTCCCAGAAGGCGGCTTGCACTTGGATTCTCGTTAGCTGATGCTGTATAAGGAAGAAAAACCAAAAAGAAAGCCCAATGGAAATAACAGAAATGAAGGCTAATCGGAAACATTTCGATGGAAGATAATCTGCCTTGATGTTGTATAACTTGCGTTGGCTTGTGTTGTAGTGTGTTGACTGACAAATACATTCACAGCACACTGTAGAGCGAATGAATTGAACTAAAGATCAAGGTAAGGGTCTGTTCAACGGCAGATGAAACAATTCTGGAAACCGGACGAGGAGCAGCACAATTTTTTTTTTCTCGCTTGCGGTAGTTTTTGATCCGCGACCGAAAGCTGCAGAAAGTTGGTGGCGTTCTACTAGCCAATCACAACGAGGAGCACCGGCACGTGATTTATTCGCTCCGAGGCCGAACGGTGTCGGCGCGCTGCGGAGAAAGGAGAAACTATCGTAGTGTGGGCGCGTCGTCTGCTTTTACACGTTTATTCCGCGTTCAGTGCAGTAGGTGGAGCATTGGGGAACCGAACAGTATATCGTACCATCGCGCACAAGTGATCTTCCGGTGAGTATACACAAGAATTACAGAAAACAACCATCAGCTCCGAACATCGGCCCGCGCGTTATCCACACTATAGAAAGGTGACAGTGTCGCCCCCTATAAGGTCGAGCTCGCAGCGAATACGTGACGTCTTTCCGACACGCGTCTTTCGGAGCGTAGCCAACAAAACCTAGATAGAGAAAGTCTGCGCATTGCATCCTCTCCCTCAATCAAATAAGAGTCAGAATTCGTATGCTACTGCGATTCATCGTTCTGCGAATTCAAGAACCCGCAAATGATTGCGGCTCACTTGGATCCTGCAGACCTAATATTTAGACAAAAAGTGCAAGACGCTTTCTAGAAAATCAGTTTTGAGAAAGATTGGGACCGTGGATTGGATTGGATTGGAAAAGAAAGAAAAATGTGGGACCGTTTTGCGCTATATTTCCAAGTTTCCCCATTTAGTCCGCGTGGACGTTCAATCACAACTCGCAGACGACGGTGGTTCGTCTGGAATGCCACGACCGCTGAAAGCACGTTCGTCATTGGCTACTGCCGTTCAAAACACGAACCCTCATTGGCTGACTCTTAATTGTTACGTCACGTCGACGAGCAAGCAGGCTTTCTCTATCTAGGTGGTGTTGGCGTATCCCGCAACTCTATTCCCGATGACGATGTTCCGCACTTCCTGTGAATTAATTATGAATCGTCGTGCACAGTTTGGCCAAGAACGAAGGTTGTACGCATTTCTTGCGCAGAAAAGTACAAGCAAATAGCCGTACAAACGTTTGTTTTTTAACAGAATATATACAGCTCTATCGTCGAATAAGCAGACGCAAAATTGGTCGGTGGTTGGAGCTGCCGAGTTGGTACAGCTCCGGTCAACCTTAATAATAACACTGGAAAAAATGTGGTCTCGATCCCGACCGCTATTACACTCTTAAAAATGAACTTCACCACATAGCACGCTCCTAGCCAACCATCACCCCGAATGACAACGTTCTCGCCCTAGATTTGTTGAAAACGGGAGGAGGAGCCTACTTTGTGCCGTGCATAATGGGCACAAAATAGGCTCCTCCTCCCGTTTTCAACAAATCAGGGGCGAGAACGTTGTCATTCGGGATGATGGTTGGCTAGGAGCGTGCTATGTGGTGAAGTTCATTTTTAAGAGTGTACGGCAACCCTTGGGGCCATGAGGAAATCTTAATTGAATAAAATTGTTCTGTTAGTTTAACGCAAGGATTTTGTTCACTTAACATTCCCCCAGTGCCCGAAGTGTGGCTGTTATCGCGGTGGGACATGGGGACCGAATTTTTTCCAGTGTTATTATTAAGGTTGACCGGAGCTGTACGTGCGAATGCGGAGACTGCAGCGTCTCCAGGTTGGTCACGGTGGTTGGAGTTGGTGCGGAAAGTTAATGACATTTGCCTGAATGACAGTTTCTGCTTAATGAGATCGCCACAACTCCTTCGCCGATTAAATGCTTACCCTCGCTCCGATTGTCAGCGCAGAGTAACGATTTTATTCTTCCATAGACCCACTTACCGTGCAGGACAAGATTATTTCATAATTTGAGGTTACACGAGTATTCTTTGATGAAGGAAAAGCCGGAGTATGTTTGAAAATTTCCCCGACAAAACCAAAAGAAAGCACGACGGCACCACTGGGGCGCCATGGACGTCGTGGCTTTTAATGCCATTACAAACTGACGTGTAATCCTTTCGGACTTTATATAATGGCATTAGATGATAATCTGTTTTGTTCTGCCCGTGTGGCACATGTATAAGCCGCGTATCACTGCATTATCCCTCGCCGCTCGCAAATTGGCATGAATGCGGAACCATTGCCTCGAGGCGGTTCGTTATATCAACACTTATATGGGAAGCCGCACAACCTGAGATCGGGAAACCGACGATACATGTAACCAAACACATCACGCGAATGTCTGTTCGTTGTGTCGTCCACTCTCCTGTCCCTGGGTGTATATTATCGTCTCTCTCAATATACCTGCCTATATAGACACCGACCACCACGACCACCACCACGATATCGACTATCCACACGTACGTGCGCTGGTGTACGTTCACTTGAAACAAACAAAGGGAGGTGGAAATGAAGCTAGAGGCAGAATAACATGGGCAAAGCATCCTAATCCATCACTGCAGCCACTGCACATTATGTAACCTGCCGCCAGAAAGAAGAAAACAGGAGCCACGGAAGAGGCGGAGCGGAAGAACGGGTTCGTGTTCGACGTGACTTCATGCTCCATCTACATCTTAATCGAGAGCGACTGTGAACACAAGTGGGGGAAGAATTTCGGTTTATGTACATTCTTCTATATGGTCCCGGGGAATATAAATTGCGTGGCGAAGCTCTACAGGGTGCTGCCCTGTCTATATATTTACGCAAGAAAACTTGTCACAGACCAGTAACTCGTGCTACGAGGGAATTGGGGCCGTAAGCGTGTGCTGATTAATGATAATTAAATAAAAAACACTACAAAAATGTACAGATGTATATTTATTAGCGTGTTCCTGCAACACTGTAGTGGATGAGGCAATTAAACAAGGACGAACACTTTGATCGTAGAATTCGTCGTGTGACGAATTCAACTTCTCCCTAGTATTTTTTCTTCAACATCAACAAGGACAAACACAGCTCTCACAATGCCCAACAATTCGTAAAGATAACAGCGGCTTAGGGAATTCATGTGTAGTACGTTCTAATAGAAGGGGTAGTTTTCGTCCTTTTGGGGAGTATATGTGAACTGCCACAACCAGATTGCAGTGCAGATTGTATCTCATTACGGCCGAAGTCTCATTACGGCCGATGTCTCAATACGGCCGAAAGTCTCAATACGGCCGATAATCCTTTAATCCCCAAGTGTCTCATTACGGCCAAAGTCTCAATACGGCCGAAGGCAGTCTCATTACGGCCGAAGATGTCTCATAACGGCCAAATGTCAAAATGTGTATTGTAACCTGCATTGATATGCAATGTCGCAGCCAGGTATGGATATATATTCAGCAGGGTATAAGCCATGCACTGTGCCCTTAGGGCCCTTATCATATTTATATACACATATTGCGAGACAAACGGTATGTTATCATACCACAGCACAATGCAACATATTGTGTAATGTGTACTCCCACAAGCTAGTGTAGGCTGTGAAGCTGGCTACTATGTGGAGTTAGCTACTTGTAGAGAGCTAGATGAATATTGGCTTTGTTGTGACGCTTTTGGAGCCATCCGACAGTCATTGGCCATGACAGAGCACCTATCTCAGTCGATGTCAGTTTATTTCCATTCGCCTTACAATGATACAATTCTTGCTTCTGGAATGAGTAAACCTGCAAGAAGCGATGAGCAACCATGAATAGGCTAGAATATTAAAAAAAAAACAACAACAAGCATTTGTCTCTACATGGCTCATTTTAATGTGCACAAGCTGCACACGTGTTGATACGTGTCTGCTATTTCATACAAGGTTAACATAAATATTCATTTAGACAAAAGAATGACAAGCCTTAAAAATGTGACTTCCCGGTAAACACAGAGCATGACCATGATATGAATATAGGTTCAGTAGTTCATTCCCTTAATGGAAACATGTGAATATCAAATAGTAATACATTACAATTCATGAAATGATGCATGCATAACTTTCCATTTCTGGTTTCTTTTTTATAAAAGTAGTGCACGAATTAACATTCGTGCACTACTACAAAATTTCTCACTTCACAACAGAACCTTATGATGATCTTAACAGCTCACCTCTTCGCCAGGACTCCCTGGGCAGCAACATCCTATTAGCCATGTTGTTGTTTTTCTTTTCCGGAATCCTTCGTGCAGCCACATACCATGCCTGGAATGGAAAACCAGCTATAAATAACAATGTATTTGAATGACTTCCTCTTGAAGTATTTATTCTAATCAGATATGCTTTGTGCCTACTATTGTGCGCGAAGGCACATAAGTACAACATTTGCAGACGTTCGACGTAAGCAGTTCTTGGAGATCAATTCAAGTACGCCGACTTGCGCTTTTATTTTTGAAGAAATACGACGACAAATTTTAACAAATGAAATATGGCTCACAATGATACGAGTAAATGCTGCTGTACGGTGATGCATTATCGGTATCTTATCGTCTTCGAATAAATTTGTTGTTCCTAAACGCGCAACCAACTAGAAACGGCGCAAACCTACGAACGGATACCGAGTTACATCTATTACAGGCACTTCAGCTGTTTTGATTAATTTAAATTACTCTTATGAGAATCCAACTATGTGTGGACAGCACACTACTAAGACAGGCAATCTACGAAAGCATTACTCACCAGAATTCCTGCTTGACTTGGTCTTGGTCAACACTGCGTGATATACGTTGGGGCTGTGGCGATTCATTCAACTCGATTTTTACCGGAACAACAGGCGCTGCTCGAAAGACAACGACGGAAAATAGAGAGCCGCTATAAAGTCCGCTAATTTGCACATTACAGCACTACAAAGCGATATATGAACACATCGTAAACAGCAACCACTCGATCACACACACAAGAAACGAGGTACCCAACGTTGCTAGACACCATCCGAACTCCGAAGTGAGAGTAGCAAAACAACAAGATATCAAAACACGAAAGGAAGAGCATTGATCCCCCCTCCTTCTATAGCATGCGAAACGTGATTTGCGCTGAGATGAACATATATGTTCATGACGCGAGTAATTTTCACTTTTCACTGATCCAAAGGAGGTCACGTGGGATTGCTTGAAAATGGCGAAACGAAACTTGTGAATCGTGCATTTGCTCTTCTTGGTAGCTGCCAGAAAATCGAATCAAGCTTATGGGACACTGGATTACAGGTATGTTGGCATCTTTTTCATTCCTGCATATCATTTCACATTACACTATACGTGAATACATGGTGTCATGTCATGGGTGTCATGTCTCACGATGCTGGGGAAGTAATTGCATGGGGAAGTGTGCATGGTTGTAGACTTTTAATTTTTGATCGCGTAATCGAAATATCGGCACCTTTCGCATTGTGGCTTGCATGTGACCAACCAAGTGCTGTTCCCTTACTAGCGCTTCCTACAAACGACAAAACGAAACATGTGGGAATGTATATTTTTGATTACTCATATGTAACAAGAAAATGTATCGTTTTCAGGTTGCTGCCACTACTCCATGTGCCCGCAATTGTCTTGCGTGTATGATTACACTAACGGCGTCGCCCACCACGGCGGAAGTGTTTTGCGTACACGCGTTTCAGCATGAAGCCTGCAGGTAACATCTGATGTTTACCCTTCGGATATTCTGAATTTACATATTGTCGCTTAGAGGAATTCCGAATGCCCAGAGTGACACACACTTTTAACATTGTGACATCAGTGCAGTGGCATAAGCTCTAATGTAGTGCCCCACGAAAATGAACAAGGGGTAGTGGTTTATCCAGAATCCCAAGCACGAGAAGGGTGTTGGAAAAAATTGTTGGAATAGTTACGTCATTACAGCTTAACATATCATTACAGATGTATCTGGAGCTGAAATCGCAAGGGCACCCCCTGTAGGGGGTGCACAGGCAAAAAAGTTAGGGGGGGTCTGGATAAAGCACTGACGAGGGGGACTCCTCCACCCCATGTCAAGCCTCATAAAACACCTCCTGAAATAGTTTCCTGGCTATGCAGCTGCATTATTATGACGTAATTGTCGTTGTTGTCCATAATTCTTGAATATGTTTTGAATATATGAAAAAAAAAAGTCTGCTTGACAGCATATGTCTTATAGTCATCGTCAAACAAGAGCATATGTCATTTTGTTCAGTGGCTTATGTACTTTTTTGTAAATTTCAGGTGGACGTAAATTGTAGAAGGCAGCTAGTGGGGGAGAAGATCATGGTCATAGGTCATGTGACTCCTGGAGATCCCAGTGGGCTCCCTTGTGGAGTACTTTTCAGAACACACACACATACAGTTTGCTCACAGAACCAACGAGTAGGATGTTGCTTGAATACTGAGAGAAAATGGCGTAACACATACAAATATCGTGTGACACATATGACAATAAAAACATTTTTCACGAGGGATGCATGAAACACTGTCGCAATATTGTGTGCATGAACCATTGTGTGTGACACAAGCCGTGGGGGCACACCGCCTCGGACACATTTTGGGAAGCATAAAACACAGTATATACAGAGCTAGTATGGTGGATGCTTCTTTTTTCTTTTTGGCCGTTATGAGACATCTTCGGCCGTAATGAGACTACCTTCGGCCGTATTGAGACTTTGGCCGTAACGAGACACTTGGGGATTAAAGGATTTTCGGCCGTAATGAGACTTTCGGCCGTAATGAGACTTCGGCCGTAATGAGACTCGGGCCGTAATGAGATGTTACCGCAGTGCATGGGTAAATTTCAGGGTTAGGGGATTAGGGGACTAAAATAGGGAGTAACTGGCGAGCTGGGACTACATGCTGCAGTTGCTTTTTTTATTTTTTATTGGAGTGTATAGACACAGTGGCTGCCTTCTGAACACCGCTTCAAATCCTTTCAAGATAGCTTTCTGACTAAGTATTATGTGTTTTGCGTACTATAATTATCACTAAACGACAAATTATATGAACTATACACGATACAACTATTTGGTGAATACGCCGACTCACCAGACGACTATATGTGCTCAATGGCCGCAGTGTGCGTGTAGTTATATCCAAGTGGTTGATCTTATAACACTATGCGCTATATACTACAACGTAGATTGGAAATTCGAGTTTCAGGCATTTCTCCGTCCGATTATACGGCGCGTACTCTGCGTGCTTTACTGTGAATATCCCCCCCCCCTCTTTTCTTGCCTGCAAAGTTAACGAATGCTAATTTTTCTCCAATCCCGAAGTCTCCTAAAACAGGCATCTTAACGAGACAAAGTACTCGCACACACGAAGTCATTAGGCAAGAAGGAACGAGTTTCGAAACGGATGCAGATCACACATGTTTAACTAAATATATGGGGTTGTATGGCGCGTTCACGACTTTAGGAAAACTCGGGCTTGCTTTTCACCGTAGGCACACCGTGTGAACTGATAATTCGTCGCTTACGCCGTGATACAACTATCATCATAAGCGACGCCACAGTAGTCGGGGTCGGTCTGTGTATGAACTTTGCCCACCTATGGGTTCTTTAACGCGCACCTAAATCTTGGCACACTCTCGCGGAATACCAATCTTGGGAAGTAACTTAGTTACGATTAAATATAAGCACGCACTGACGAATTAACCAATAACTCTTTCTCAAACAGCAGTTTTGATGTCGAATACCAGTCGCGACAGGTAGTAAGTGAAGATCCGACTAGTTCCTGAACCAAGAGAGAACGTGAAGTTCTGAAGTAACTGTAACTATATAGCTGGTGTCTAGTTAAACTGTCAAGTGACTTTAGAATTTCCTGTTTGCTTCTCTTTTTAGAGACTAGTCCGATCTTTCTCAACATCTATCTCTATCTCAACAACAGTTCCATCCAGAGATGTACAAAGTACCGCCACAAAAGTATTCAAAATAGAGTACCAAATACTTCAAAAAATATTTCAGATACATTTAAGATACTTCTCGAATTCTCCCAGGCGGCAGAATCTTCGGACTCCACTATAATGTTGTTTGCGTCTGGGAAATCCGTACAAAATACGCTCTCGAGATATCGCAAAGCAAGCAAATGCGTTCTGCTTGGTGGGCTCCATGTGTGACCTGAGAATGCAGGTGGATCCCTGCCTAAATCACCCCTACCGCACGGTGTCCTTATATCACTCAAAGACAAAATGGACAAGAAGTTTACCAGAACCAGAGCGGGAAAACACGACACAAACAAACAAAAACTGTGGAATGCTGCGAGAACCTGGCAGCATGCAGTGCCAAGACGATTGACAAACAAACAAACAAACAAACGATTGACAAAGTGATTAAAGTACTGAGTAGCAAATACAAAAAAAAAAAAGTATTCTAGATAGTGTACACAATACTCCTGGGGAAAAAGTAACTATGTAGTAAGATACTAAATACCGAGAAAAGTATTTAAAATACAGTATTTTAAATACAATACTTAAAATGCGTACAAGTCTTGGTTCCATCCCTCGGTCGGGATCGATCGCATGGTAAGCTGAAAACATCGAATGAAAGCGAAACGCTCCCAGAGTGAGTGTGGTTGTTTCACTTCGTGCGAGCTCTATAGCGATATGCTTTTAGGGTGAGCTAACTCACCGTGATCTCTCGTTTCACCGAAAGCCGCTTTCCTGTGGAACTGCCGCAGAACCACGGTCTCACGGGAAGACATCGCGGCGAACACGATCGTCACAATGGAATGCGTCCCTTCGCAGACACAACACTGTCGTTCGATCACTGAACATTTATGCTGTGACAGAAAGGGAGTGTCGCTGCGATGCAAGTTATACAATTCGCAACCGTACTGCATGCGCTTGTACCCACACAGAAGTAAGAGGTGCCTGTGAAATAAGGGAGCCACCCGTTAAGTCTCGAATAATCTCATTAGAATCTCGGACGTATGGAAATGGAATAAAATTTGAAAGTAAATATAAATGCCGCCGATGGGGCTCTTTACAGAAGGACAAATGCTCAAGAAGAAGCATACCGTCCCATTCAGATTGTCTGCTGAGCACACACACCAGATCGCACGGCGCTGAGCGTTTCAAGCCGAGCTACGATCGTACGCAGACTGTGAAGACATGGCTCTGAACCCCTGATCAAGAAGTTTGGAACTGCGGAAGCATTACTTTAGCCATAAGAGTCATCCGTTGTGAGGAGATGAGGCGACAACAGGTGGCAACAACAAAATATTGCTCTGAACTAGCGCGCTGTGCCACAGGACCTATTTACTAACCACGTCGTGAACCGTATCATGTCTATCCTTTACTGAAGGTACCTAGAAGCAGTATACCAGGCACTTTTCTTTTTTCCCAGTTTGAAGATGCTGTAAGCCTTCTTGCTATACGTCCTCATAGGATGCTGAAGTGCATATATTTCTGCTTCTGCGAAGTTCTGCTTTAACAGTGTACACCTTTTTCTACCCTTTTGTGTAAAATCCACCTTCTATACACTCATTACGGTTTACGGCTTACTGGCTCAGTAAGTCAAAACACACTCACCGCATCGGAACGTCCTTCGAGTCTATATGCGGCCCTAATACGGAACACTAACCGTGGGGTATCGTAAGTTACTTTCATTATGATGGCTCGTACATCGGAATTCATCCCTAGGAAACGAGCGGAATGAAATGGGACAACTGCACAGCAACATCCTAAACAGCCGAGTTCTTACGGGCTGTGCAAGGACGACGACGGGCGTACGTTCATACAGCGCTTTTCTTATGTTCCGCCAGAGTTACTTGTCGGACCCTTTCTTTTGGTCCTTCTGCAGACAACGAATACGCTCTTTTCTACGATTTCCACAAACATTTGCTGCAGTGTCGTTTCCGCTTGTGTACCGACTGTATAATATGGACATAATGAAGATGTGTGTCGAAAGATGTGTGTCGATGTGTGCTTACAGAAAGAATTTTTATTCTTAAGGTTCCATTTCTTGTGTCATCACTGTTCAGAACAGTTTTATCAAGATCAGATACTGAGATATATGCACCGCTTGTTTTATCGAGGAAATGTTTTATGTAAGTGCGTCTTTGTGTGAGGTTTCACACAGCTACGTAATGTGAAAATACCTAAGCACTTAATATGAACGTAATTGAATACAACTAGTCAAGCAAGCAGAAAACTACATTCTCCGTATATTTAGCGCTGGACATGGAATATTTATGTAATAGGCTTCGCGTATCATCAGGCCCTACTTCACCGTGTGGTCGTGAAAATCTAGAACATTATGCCTGCATGTTTGCGTTGGTTTCGTGTAGTTTATTTGGTTATTTTTGGTTATCGAAGAATGTAGAAACTTTGTCAAGTGCGGTCAACATTAGTGATAAAAGGATAAAAACACTGAAACTGCTATTTTTTTTTCTTACTGTTTATTACATTTCGTCTGCACGAAATACTGCAAGAAAGCTTGTACGTTAATAAACAGTAGCTTCGGTGTTTTTATCTTTATTTTTGGTTCTGAACTCACGGCGCCATTTAAAAACAAAGGGCCATACAATACTGTTTCGCTGAACAATAGACATAATTAGGAAGCGGTTTCCTTTGAGAAACGTGAAGCAACGTCTTTCCTTTGCATGACTTCCTATTACTAATACCAATGATTCCTGCAAACATCAAATATCTTTTTCCATCATGTTCAATAACAACTGCGGCTTTGTGCTCTTAATTAATACGAGCTTTGAAATAAATCAAAGGAAGAAAAAAAAAAAAAACAGCGCACCAAAGCAAAGAGAGAGGCATTGCATTGCACGGACACTGTTACTCGCGTGAGTTACGAAATCCCTGTTTGGAGAACAGAGAGCGCAGCGTCCATCAGCGCACCAAAGCAAATAGAGAGGCATTGCATTGCACGAGCACTGTTACTAGCGCGAGTTACGAAATCCCTGTTTGGAGAACAGACAGCGCAGCGTCCATTTCACTGTGATCAGCGGATAAAATATCCGTGCCTGCTGTGTAATGTTCTTTTTTTTTTTTTTTCGCTGGCCTCTAATGACTCTGTGTAATGCCATAAAGTAAAAAATCCAGTGCATCTTCATGCACCTATACATGACATTCTCGGGCAAACATAAACAAGCCCCCCGCCACAACTTCCGGTGCCACGAAGACTTCCGGTCCTTCAGCGAGTAAGGACGCTCGGAACCAGCCGCCATGCAGAATGATATCTTTCCCTTTCCTGGTTTGTTGAAAATGGGAGGCCTGCGTACGCCTCTTCGTAGCAATTTCAATTGTCATAAAAAGGCGTATACGGCCCTCTCTCTCCTCAAATCAGAAGCGATAACTGTATCAATCGGCCCACTGGTTGGCGTAGAGCGCTGTGAAACCGTATTATTCGAAGCGAAGTATTCAGCGCAGCGCCTCGAGGATTGACGACAGCCCGTCACTATATATCTGCCGAACCTCGTTTCGTTGATGATTGTCGACGACATAATAGTGACATAACACTTAAAAATAAAACACTAAAAGATCTACGTTTAAAAATACACCCGTGAAAATCCACTTTCCGAAGTAAATCGCTGAAAAATCCACGCCCTCAAAATAATCACTGCTAAAATAAATCGGGTGTAGTTCCGTAGACAGGCTTATGGCTTTTTCTAATTAGCCGGAGTGTTCAGAAGCGAAATAATGCACTAAAGTAAAAGAAGACCATATAGCGAGTATAAAAAAACAAGAATTACAAGAATGTGTGGCGTAGAAGTTTTTTTATATGCATCTGAACAACCCCACATGATGCACTTCTAGCGCTGGAGAAACACGGGAGTGCTAAGCCTAACGGATTCGAAACTTCTCATCTTGCGAAAGGTAGGAGGTTAGGTTCTACAGGTTGGGGGGGTCTGGGGAACTGTGAACGAGGCTAAATCCTAAGACGTACTTCCGGTGGCTTCTCATGGAAAGCAATGGACTGCCACATCCGGTACAGCAAAGTAGTCTCGTTCTCAGCCGAATGCCCACACGGCCCGCACACAAAGTACGACAGCAGTATTATTTTCCGAAACGGACGTAGGCAGCTTCAGCCGTCCACAAATCAGAGTGGATTTATTTTGAACAGATGATTTCGTGAAGCGTATTTCTACGAATGGATTTTGCCACCGTGGATATTGACAAAGTTTATTTTCGAAAAGTTTTGGTAGCTTGTCCACTCCTTTACCTTTTGCCGCCCGGAGATTGTAACGATTTTGTAAAGTGGATTTTTAAATAATTTATTTTTCAATGCATTATTTTTAAATGTTTATTTCGGCGTCATCCCTACTTGAAAGTTCCACAGAAGTGAAACAAGAAATATTCTATTCTAAATTAAACGCTGAAACTTCTCCCGGCTTTTGCTACCCAAGCTTACGAGTTTCCGGGGGCCCTGCACCCAACGCAGGGAAACATCCCACATCATCATCATCCATTCATCTATGTTGTTGTTGTTCCGGGGGCCCCTGGCGTCAGGAGCCCCTCCCCTGAAGAAGGCGCCGGGGCGGCCGCCCTTCAGCGCCCATCTCTAAACGACTCTGGATACGTAACAATGACGGGAAACGTTCGTGCCTACTTCCAAAGCGGAAGAGGCCAGGATGCAGTCCTCCGCCCTTGAAAACGCATCTAGGTCTTAGGCAAAGAAAACAAAAGCAGTCAACCCGCGTTAACTGCTACACGCTGGCGCTGATGTAAGTTTTAAAATGCGGGCGACTATTTTTGCGCGCGCGAGGGCTCGGAAAGGGAACATGTGCACAAGAGCGCACCCGTTGTCTTCGCCTCTATCTTTCTATTTCCTTTTTTTCAAAGAAGGAATTCGACACCCAGCAGTTCTTGGAAATAGTTGGTGCAGCTGTGGTGTGTTGAGTGCCCAGCGTTGTTCTCGTGAGCAATAAACAAAAGGAGGGAGGAGAATGGTGGCTGAAGGAACGCAGTTCGCGTTCTCAACAACGCGGGCCTCTCGCAAACCGCGCGCGCGTTGATTCTGCTGTTCGAGAGTAGGTAAACGAGATGGTCGAAGATATAAGCCTTGATTATTGTAGATTTTGAGATGTGGGATTTTGAACGCCTGGGATATCGTGGCATACCCGTTAGACTCAGAGCAACGAGAGCATGGTGACCATGTGTGATGATCCTGTATTAAATTCATAGTACTATTAAGTGCCAGCAACTGATGCAGCGTATCACGGTAGTATTCGGTATCTTTCGAGCGGTGACAGCCGCCCTCAGATCACTGCATTGCTCTTTCCTAGTGAACTGTAGACGTAAAGAACATTCTCTGCTTAATCATGCAATGCGCCGCATTACTTCTGTACACTAATACACTGCACTGTTGGCAGGGCCGGCGATAGAGGGGGGGGGGGGGTAAGGCGACCCCCTTAGGGCCCGCGCACGAAGTCCTCAACCAGGGATTACTTTAATCTCCCACTGCGAAAATCTTATAATTTCTTATCTTTTCATCTGCTGGTGTGAAACAGGCCCTGCGATGTGCCTTTGCCTCAGGCCTCGCACACTCCTAGCACAGTAGCACTGTTGGACAGATGCAAACGCTCAGTAGTAGATTAGTAGCAACCGTCCCATCGCGTGGTGTGCTAAGTGCCAGCGACAGCAACAAGAAAGAAATAAGGTCACGATAAGGTCAGGAGTCCCAAGGGTTTATCGTGCGCCCTGCCTAAATATTATATTGATGGCAGCAACAGCTGAAACACAACGCGTGTACATATCAGTACATCTGTAGCTGGTTAAATAATGTCGTCACAAATTTGAGCCAGACATCCAGAATGCATTACAGGATTCCATACACGTAATGCACACGCAAATAATAGATGATTGTAAGGACATACAGCAATAGCAAGCCGGGCGGTTGCTGCGATTGCAGATTGCTATCTTGGGTGTACTGCAATCGACGACTTCAGAAAATCCCAGAGTGCTTAGCACAGCTTTCAACTGTGGAAACTTCTGTTATCGGAAAGAAGGAGGACGTCTCCAAACCGTTTCGATTTCTCCTCTCCCGACCCATTGTCCACGACGTGTCAAGGTCAGCGAAAAACGAAACGTCAAGGACCAATCTCCCTTCTCCGATGACAGTAAGCGACCAGGATGCAACGCGTGCGCAAGGAGCACTGGGATAATGAAATCGTCTATTAAAGGGGCACTAAAGTGCACATTAGCATAAGAGGAACGGGATCGAACGGTTGCGTCGTTCGTGACTTATGAGCGAGAGAAACTGCAATCTACGCTTTCCCTCTCCCTTCTTCTGGCAATGCGAGGCGGGCTCTCATTGGTCTTTCTCCTCAAACGATTTGTCCAATTATTCGCGACAGATCGTTTGATCAGACCAACGAGAACCGTGCGTACTGCGTACTGTCGGCCTACCTTGAGAACGACAGGAAGAGGGAAGATGTAAATTGCCGATTTTTTCGCTCATAAATGTCAGTGTCCCTTTAATAACAATACACCCCTTGCCTCCGGCGCATGGCGGATTCAGACCCTGAATTTCAAGGGGGGAGGGGCGGTTTCTTTGTAGAAGCGCATAGTGGGGAAGGGGAGAGAGGGAAATCCCATGTATGGACTGACATTGGGGGGGGGGGGGAACGCCCCTTCGCTCCCCTGGATCCGCCATTGCTCCCGCGTGAAACAGCGCCGGAAGGACAATTCCCTCTATCTATAAGGAATGTGGCTTATCTGGGCCAAAGTGGCTCAACAAACTCAACAAACTACTACTTTCCGACGCAAATAAGCCCCCCCCCCCCCCTACAGTCTTAGAAATGAACTTCACCTCATAGCACGTTCCTATCCAACCATCATCCTGAATGACATCGTTCTCGTCCCTGATTTGTTGAAAACGGGGGCGTACGCCATTTTTGTGGCAATTATGAACCGCATTATGCTACAAAAATGGCGTACGCCCCCCGTTTTTAACAAATCGAAGGAAAGAAGGATGTCACTCGGGACGATGGTTGGCTAGGAGCGTGCTATGTGGTGAAGTTCGTTTTTAAGAGTGTAGGCGGTTGTCGATCCGGCACTCCTCGGGTTTAGCATCTGGTTTCGGTAATTTGCATTGCAAAATCTGGCAATGTATATCTCAAAGTAGGAGCTCGTTCCACACTCTGAAAACAGAACTTCACCACGTAGCACGGTGAAGGTCAATGATTGCACAGAATGATACCGTTATCACTCCCGATTTGTTGGAAAGCGCGGGGCGCACGTCCTTTTGGGACAATTAAAATAACTGCATAAATGTCCCAAGGTGGTGGTGGTGCTGATGAAAGGGCTCGCCGTTGTCGGTCTCACAGAGGCGGGTAACGTCACGACTGACGCCCTGGGGGAATGTGCGTCCTGGGCCGACTTCTAAGGGAACTGCCCGGACATATGTCTGAAAGCGTCTGAGGAAAACCCAGGAAAAACCTCAGACAGCACAGCCGGCGCCGGGATTCGAACCCGGGAACCTCCCGGGTAAATGTCCCGAAAAGGCGTCCGACTCTCGTTTTTAACCAATAAGGGAGTAGAACGATGTCACTCAGGATGGTGGTTGGCTAAGAGCGTGGTATGTGGTGAAGTCAGTCAGTCAGTTGTGACGTTGGCCACCCCCCTCTGTGAGGCCAACAACGTCGGGTCCTTTCACCACCACCACCCTTTTTTAGCGTGCAGAATAAAAAAGAAAAATGAATAGATTTCACGAATGACTGCAGTCTCATTCTCAAAACCCAACGAGCGCCTGAAAACCCCAAATTAAGAAGCTGAGGAATTAATTTCATGCAGTTAGTGGTCTGGCAGAATCTTCGTTGCACAGAAGGTCCGCCCGGCTGTATAAAGGCCCCCGCAAAAACGGCATCTGTGCTGCACTCGTAGATTTTAATAAACCGAATCTGTATCGATTAGAAACAAATGCCCCGTAGAAATCTGTGAGCGAAAAAAAGAAAAAAAAAAGAGATATATATATCCCGTGGCCCGCAGACGTTCAAGCGTATTGACGTTTCCCTCTGGGAACATGGTTTGCTTTGACAGGCAGAGGGCTTACATTCAATAACCACATCGATTTCATTTTGCTTCCACTCATCCTTTCTTGTAACGTCATAGCATGCATCGATGTTGCTCGATATGAATGATGGACGACGCTACGCTTATCAGACGACACGAGCTGATACCATAGAAATGCCCCGGGCCACTGAAAAAAAAAAAAAAAGTTAAAGAACTAAAAAGCAAAAGACGAACATCTAAATGTCCAACATGTAGACGCGTGAAATGTGCGTGGTGGGTAGCCCCTCGCGGTATGCATTTTGCTACCCGATCATCCAGTTGTCTTTTCATTCTTTCTTTGGGTGGAGAGTAAATTTCAGGATTAGGGGACTAAAGTGGGGAGTAACTGCAATCTAGAAGCTGTAATTGATCTCCAATTTAGGTGCTCTTTTTTCCCTCGGAGTGCTGCACTATGGTGTCGTCCAGTGATCATAGTCATCTGACGACGTAAAGCCTCCCGAGTTATTGGTAATACAGACTTTTAGAGGCTTAGACTGGCTAGAGGAATTAGACTTTTATCGTAAGCGGGCCCTCCGATTCCGACTCGGTATCGCTGTCAGCCAATCAGAGCGCAGCAAGCTGAATCGGAGGCTGATTACGTTTTACGGGCCAACGACTCCCTTATCGTGAAAGTCCGAATCCGACTCGATGACAGCGAGATAACGTCACAGCGACCCATTCAGTTCTTCCCATCGCAAATAGGTGCATCCGCGTCAGCGTATAGTCCTAATCGTACCATGCGGAGGCGTTCGTCTCACTAACACTGCGAAGGCCGGCGAAAAAGGGGGGGAGGGGCATCCGGGGATGGAGCTGCAGGGCCCGGACCTCTTCAGGGGCCCAACGATTGCTAGCACCAGGAGACGTGAGTCGGATGGGGGGGGGGGGGGGCAGGACTTATCCAGAGTTATCCCCGGGGCCCGTAATTTCCCTCGGCGGCCTTGGGGTCACAGAACACTATACAGAACACAGAAAACTATACAGAAATATAGACGGAGTGGAGTCCGAGTGCCCCTTACGATTCTCTAAAACTCTCTATTAACGTCCACGACTCGGACAAATACCTTCTGGCCTCGACCTTCAACCGAAGAAGAAGAAAAAAACGCTTTATCAACGAATTTCTCCCACCTATAGACACCCCCCCGTTAAGGACGAATGTATCCCACACCTTCACAGTATCCCACAACCCCCCCGGTGCACTCAAACCCCTTTTCATAGCCGATGTCCCATCAATCTATTTGCGCCACGGGTGGCATCGAATCATTTCGCTCGCGCAACAACCGAATGAAAGCTTTCGGTTAAACCGTCCATTAAAACATGGCGTCTGTGTCTCTTCTTCTTGTGTCTGGTCGGCGCACAACACAAGACAAACAGTCACAGAGAAAGGCGGCGGTTAATGTAAATGCCAGACCCCTCTATACATACGCATGATTAACAAAAAAAGAAAAACAAAACGCCCTTAAAGACAGGGAGAAGATGAGAGGAGGTTGGGGATACGAAGGCGAGGGGGAAATCTACTTTCTCCTCCCGGTTGGGCGCCACAAGAAAGCAGCGATCGTGAACTTGGTCGCGCGATGAACCATGCTCTCGGAGTCAGTAGAGGACGACCGAGTCTGCATGCGTGACTTACGAACATCTTGATGGACGTGCGGCGATAGAAGCATTCAAGCTGTCAGGTATGTCGAGCTCCATCGCTCTGCTTCTTGTTGTTTGTTTCCAGGTTATTTCTTATATAAAAAAAAAGCACGTGCACAGGTATTCTTATGAGGGTTGTTTTGCTAGGACGTACAAATTTGTCCGACTTTATTCGGAGGTACGGAATGCCGTGGTAGAGTGTCATGCTACGTTGTTTCACGGACCGCTTATCACTTACATTTATGTGCCACACAGGTGCTCACGATACAAAGTTGTAAAAAAAATGTAAAGCTGTACAAAATTCTAAATGTAGATGCTGCGTGCGTGAAGCCATGTCATGCCGACCTGTTTCACAGTAAAGTGAGTTATAATAGACGTTACTACTTTAACCGCTAAAGTAGCTCTCGCATCCTATTTTTGTGTACAATCAAGTTCACCGATATAGATGATGAGCAGGTATTTGTAACACGTACGCCCATATGACGCTGCCTTGCGACTACGGAGTGGTACGAGGGAGCCGCAAATTAACAGCCCACAGAAGAGCGGTGTCCTAGAAGAACGTACTTAAATACTCGTACGTGTAAATCTACCCAAAATGAACAATATTACATAAATCAATTTATCCAGTGAACTGAGCCCATTCTCTACAATTGGAAGATAACAAACTGAACGATTCCACGTTCTTGGACACCTCTTCACGGTCTTCGCCGTCTTTTAGCTAGCTAACGACCCATGGGTGCAGAGTAGCACGTCCTATATTTTGTGACCAACCCCTACGCATACTACCTTAATCTTTTTCTTAGCCCTTCCCCCCCCCCCACTCACGTTTAAATTATTTCATAGAAACAGAGATAGAGCACGCGCGCGTTCCAAGTGCATATGAGAACATTAACGAGAACTTGGCACGATGCAACATCGCGGATTACAAAGACTAAAAAATTCTCAACACGCACAAGTGAACTAGGAACACGGACTCAATAAATGCGGTGCGCTACGTGTCGTCCACCCGAACGGAGACCGTCGCCTCATACTCTTTCAGTCTTGTAAATCAACTTCTCCATTAATCACCCTATCCATATCCACACTAGGGAAGTCTAAAACAAAAAAAGAACGGACAAGGCATCCGCAGATAAATCACGTTAAGAAAGAAAAAGAAACAAATAATTGACAGCGGTGAGATCTATAATTCGACACGAGTACCACCAGCTAGCACACGCCAAGGGAGTTGAAAAAAATAATTCAAGGTGCCATAACGCCACGGTCGTCACTGCGTGATTCACACCATTTGTACGCTTACATAAATGCGGCAGAACTCAGCGGGAACCAAGCCCAAAAAGAACCGACAAGCCACGGATTCCATCAAAACGTCGCCGCCACCGCCACCAGAGGAAAGGGTAAAAAAACTCGGGTCGCCGACCGAAGCACAGCACACACAAGCTGCACACACCGAACGTCCTTGGCAAGGAGGAGATCGCACCTCCCGCTTTTTAGCGGGCAAGGCCGTTTCTTCCCACTCACTCACTCACAGCATCAGAGGAAAATGTGTTTGTAAATGAGACGTCGTACCGTCAACCGGTGTCGCTGTATTTGTCGACAGCGAGCAGGTTAGCACTTGCTCAGTGCTATAGTATACCCTTTCAAAGTCAGTAATACTCAATTTATCTCCGAATTAATGCGAACTGCAACTGCTAACCGTAAGAAGCTTCCAAGAGCAATTAGCAGCCCAGCAGCATCCATTCTCGAGGATAAAAGTGTTTACTATACTTGTTACTACGCAAGCATGTCTCAAAATTGCTTGGTCCCTGGCCAAATCCAGGCCCACTAACGCTCTGCCCTCAAAGCTCTTTTGGACACCATATGACTTCGATCCTTATTGTGAAGGGGCTCAGTATTTCATTCCTCCCACTACCAGCAACAATGGGGTAGAGTATCGCCCCTGGCGACGAAACTCCCCATTCATCATGTTGTTGTTACGCAAGCATGTGACTATGTGAATGCAGGAGTTCGATGATGATGATGATCATGATAGTAAAGAAAAATATGGAGTTGTATGCCTCATTTACCGTGATACCGGCTAGTCCACAGCGATTATGCAAAAGCGCAGGGCTAGTAAGGTGTTGGTAGTGGCCACGAGACCGGATTGCCGTCGAATAGGGTGTTAGAATGATGACTGCTTACCTTACACGGAAAAAATTAGCGAACGTTGTGGCAGTCTGTCGACAGACAGACAGCCAACACTTTTGAGGAATTCGAGTTCGTAGGGTAAAGGGTATGCGCCGTGACTTTCAGTCGGGACGAAATCCGAGAGGGCCTTTATCATTACTGCTTGGACCATTCCGATATTTCGGGAGAGGCGGAAAATAACATCGCGTCTACATCTAAAGATCATAAAATCATGACTGTATGTATACCAGGTGGCACAGCAACATGATATCCCAGAAGATCAAATGGAAAAACTAGTATAATACTAAATTAACCACGTATCAACTCAGCACATGTATCCGATACATATACATTTTTAACAGCGGCCAATCCGTGTCTAATCGTTTCCTGCCGCCCACGGTATTATAGCCAGAGATTTCCATGCGGAGGAGACGGCGCTGACCAGCGCCACCCACACTCGACGGCGGTGAGCCCTGTTAGTATTCAGCTCTTGTCCATGCATTAGACATGTCCACTAAATATGGGGGCGATCCGCTAAACGAAAGCGAAGCCTAAAACAGGAATAGGAACGAGTCACCCCTGCACACGGCGAGAGTTAACGATGTAAATATTATATGTCTGAAAGGGTTAGACTTAGAACCTTGTGTTTTCGGGCTCTTCTTTTTGAAAATCGGGGCCCAAATTCGGGATTGATTTCAGGAGTTGTAAAATAGGATAACGTCTGGGCACATCTGTTGAAGAAAAGAAAAAGGTACAGCTTCTCATTTCAACTGAACACGAGCTGCGGAGCAGCTGCGCTAAATGTGCTGGCTTAGCGTTCTTCAGTGTAGTGTTGTATAGTAGCTGAATTTGCACTTTTGCATGTTCGATTTTTTTTTTTCTGGTCTTACCCTAAGCGAACACGATGCAAATAAGATGAGTTCTGCCGGGTAACCTTAAAACACAAGGCTACGAGTGAGCAGGTGGAACGAGACAAGCGTACTCATCTACATCTTTTAGGAGGTAATGGTTGTCGCATATGTTGTGCCTAGAAGGTTGCAAATAGAGTCACTAAATAAGCTACGCGTAGCTTATTTAGTGACTCTAGTTGCAAAGTTCTACCTGCTACCTACGAATGATAGGGTTACCGCTTCTGATTCGGTGAGCGAGGGGGGCGTACGCCTTTTTGTAACAATTTGGATATATGATAATTGCTTTTGTCACCCTTTTACGCTTTTTTTCAGACGCTATGTTGACCTAGGTGGTAACTATAGAGGTTACCACCTTTTCACACCATTTTTTCTTGTGTGGGCTTGTGTGTTCTTCACCTTCTTTTCTTGAGTGTAGGGTTGGATGTTGGGAATGTCCAGAGACTCTTGGGAGGGCAAATAGATGAGCGAAGCGGCGCTCCAGTACCGCTGCTTTGCAGAATATACATCCATTTCTCCGACCAACTGGAAGCATTACTTCACCGGCCAGGACTGAATGTCCCATTCGAGGAACGCGTTACTGTATACAGTAAGATTGCAGTCGCAACTCAGCGTGTACACTCCTAAAAATGAACTTTCCCGCATAGCACGCTCCTAACCAACAATCATCTCAAATGATATCGTTATCTGCCCTGATTTGTTGAAAACGGGAGGCGTACGCCTTTTCTGTGACAATTATGAACAGCATAAGTGTCACAGAAAACGCGTACGCCTCTCGTTTTCAACAAATCAGGGCAGATAACGATATCATTCGGGATGGTGGTTGGCTGGGAGCGTGCTATGCGGGGAAGTTCATTTTTAAGAGTGTAGAGTGGCAGAGGATTCACAACACATTCGCACAGAGGGCCATCGTTTTCATACACTCTTAAAAATGAACTTCACCGCATAGCACGCTCCTAGCCAACCATCATCTCGAATGATATCGTTGTCTGCCCTGATTTGTTGAAAACGGGAGGCGTACGCCTTTTTTGTGACACTTATGCTGTTCATAATTGTCACAAAAAGGCATACGCCTCCCGTTTTCAACAAATCAGGGCAGATAACGATATCGTTCGAGATGATGGTTGGCTAGGAGTGCGTTATGCGGTGAAGTTCATTTTTAAGAGTGTACGAGCCGGCAGGCGCTGCAAATAACATTTGACGGGATAGTCAACAGACCGTTTGAAGGGGTTGAGACACTGACTCGTCGCCCATTGACAAACCGCGCAACGCCAACTTTTATCATTTCTCAAGATGCGCACAGAAGAAGACTTCACTTTAAAGATTTGTCTGATGTGCTGCTAATTGGTCTGGAGTCGCCAGCCCCATGCCACGTAAGGCGTGCATCTTCTATCTTTTTCTACTACCATGGTCGTAATTAATACTGGGTGCCGAAAAGAAGGTTTTCCACGCAGCAGTTTCTTGCATTCGATCCTTTTAGGCCCGGGATAGCCGCGTTGAATTGAGACTACAGGCATGCCATCCCAACGATGAGAGGCATTTCATCGCCCCCTTACCAATGCCAGCTCATGCCACTCATGGCCAGGGAGAGGTTTGCAAGAGCTTCTTCTGCGTACTAATTTCCCACTCTGTTAGGTGGAGGACGCAAAACTCTTCTCGTTAGCTAAGCTGCCATTTAACAGTAAATGCAGGGTTTCAGAGGGAAACTTTCTGGTGCTATATCGCAGATGGGACGAGAATAACGAAACATAAACTCCGCTACTTTATTGTGTTTTCCCGCGTTCTTGGCCATGTGTCTCGCATGAGTGGCAAACGGGTTCAGCAACCGTTGCTCAACGAAGTATCCCGGCCGGATCCATTGCCTCAGCAACCTACAGTTACGTACGAGCTTGACACACACAACGGTATGGTGTTCTCCTGTGGGAAATCAGCGATTCACGGAAAAGAGCAGTTTGCACAGAGATACGTCCGGTATCCCCCAGCGCTCAATTGCTCATATAGCCGGATGTTCCCGTGCGAAGTGTGACAGCATTGCGACGAACCTTCTCCGTGCTTCTAGTTTAACATTTGAGTTCTGACTTCTGTTCCCATGGTGCGAGTGTCACACCGTTTTTCTGCATTGTGAAACGCGGCGCCCTTTATATTTGCGGTATATGTTGCGAGATGTTCGAAATTGGGTTGTATGTGCAGGTTATAAAAGAAGGTCCCGTGCGAAGCAAATAGTTACACGAGTGCATGGAACAATCTGAATCTTCTACAGCGCTCTCTGTTAAAGGTCGACTATGAAATAAACGGAACGTGGACTCCTACCATGCTGCACGTGCAGCATGTCGCCACACACATAGGCTGACTTGCCTTACGTGTAAATCTGCGCCTAATTATTTTAAACGTGGGGCAGGAGCGTTGACCCTATAAACTGTTTTGAAACATAACGTACCTAAAAAAGAAAACGTATCTAGCTAATACAGGGATCGTGAAAATGAGAAAGGTACGATAGAGGCCCAATGAAGCTTAGCAATATGATGCCAGCCCTTTCACAGTAACGGTGTGACTGGCTTACCGTGTCTCCAGAACAGTTCTCATGAACAGCTTTCTCAGCTACTGCTCCGTAAGACTGCATTATTTCAGATAAAGAATGCAAAGGGAAATTTAAAAAAAGAACAAATTATTTTTGTGAATAACGCTGAAAGTTCATCAGCACGGGGTACCACCGCTGCACATTTTTTAAAACCTATGACGCACAAAAAAAAGTAATTATCATCATTTAACGTACGAGCAAACAGGGAGTGAAGGGGCAAACTGAGGAACAATTACAGTTTCTAGTCCCCTAGACTACAAATATTACTTCTATTTCAGTCGTCTGATCCCGAAGTTTACTCCCCAGCACCGCAAATAGTCCCTAAACCAGGGAATGGTAACGGAATCTTTTTCGTTTCAGTTACCGTCTGTGTTACTGGCCCATAATTGCTTCGTTTCCGTTTCGGCTTTCGGTACCGACACACCCCTTCTTGTTTTCCTCCTTTCTTTCTTCCTTTTCTTTTTTTTTTTTTTCAGTAAGATTTGAGACCGTGACAAAGCCCCCCCCCCCCCCTTAATACTCGTATATATTCTGAAGTCCATTGCGAGCACTTTAGGGATACGTGCACACAACAAACGGTTTTTTTTTTTTTTTTTTTCAAAAATGTATATACGTGGTTTCTTTGAACAACTAATATGAACATGGTCTTCACGAATGTTACTCACGTTTGCAACTTGCAAGTCACCGTAGGGACTATCCTTCTATTTACTATTTACTTATATGCTCCAGATTAATAGCTCATTTTAGGTTTAGTTCCTCAGTTAATTTCAGTTCGCTTCATGAATTTATCTAAACGATGCGGCATAAAGAATCGTAACCATTCGGGTCATGCGGTACCCAAATTATTACCGCAAATTATTTTTGTTTCCGTTTCAGTTCCAGGTATATACTAAGTGTGCGATATCCGTTCCTGTTTCTGTTATACCGTTACTTGACCTAAGCTTCGCATAAACTTCCGAGCATTTAAATACCCAAGAGAGACCAATGGTTCTAGCGATGCATCTCGTCCCTAAAATGACTAAAAACGACTCTCTTTTTTGTTCCTCCTCAGAATGTATAAACGTTAAGAGGACCGGTTATTTTGACGCGGAGCTTCGAAGAACACATTGGACGCATTTGCATGCAGCACCTTCTGCCTTCGCCCTACGAAATAACGCGCAAACGATGCGGGGTGGTGAGCCAGGTGAGCATGGCCACGTTACGTAAACATGAAACTTCCAGCGGCTGCCAAACGCGCGGTCCCCGCCATGAATGCGGAAGGAATGACGCCCCAACTTCGCAATCACCGTTCAGCGCTCTTCGTCGAGCTCAAACAAAAGGTCGCCGAGGGAAAAAGCAAAGTTCAACTCCACCCCTGGAAAAAAGATATAACTGAATAAATAAAACAGCACATTGTAAGCAACCGGGGTGGAATGGAATCTTGATGTAAAGGGGAAGAGAAAGAGAGAGAAGAAAAGAAAGAAACGTTTCGTCTGTTAAAGCTGGAAGGTTGTCGTCGGTGGTGTAGTTGATCTCTAGAGGAGAAAGTGCTGGCGTTGGTCAACCGAAGTTTGGCGCTCGAGAAATGTCGGAATTTCCCTGTGTGACGGGTGATCTAACAGGTCGATGTACGAAACGACGTAACCGCGTTATATTTTACGTAACGTAACGTGATTGTGCTGCTACAACACGGTCTGGCGATGGCTCCAATACAGCTGGGATAGCAAGTACCGCAGCATTGCAATGGTAAAGTTTCTCTTCCTTCACTCGGAAACTTGTCCCAAAGTAAATTATTAGAAGAAACAGAAAACCCTCAATGACGTACTCGGACGGAAGCACGACTACTGCGTCAGACAGACCTATTGTAAAACAGTATTTACGTGTTTCTATTCCGAAGCCCATTGGCCTAGCTTAGGACTTTTTACGGTCGTCTATGCTGCAGCCTCCTTCCTGGACTCTAAAAACAGAGAGGGCGGGGGGGGGGGGTATAATGACAGAATCGGCTCGCCGTTGTTGGCCACACAGAAGTTAGCGTCGTCACGACTATAGCAAAAAAAAAAAAGAAAAAAAAAAGACGGATTGAGGTTGAAGGGTGGGGATGCGTAGAGGGTGCATGAGTCCGTCGGCGAGTGCAAAGTGCTAGAGGGGGTCGTTGGGCAAGACCCGCCACTGCCACACCACACAGAACGCACCACAGAACTTCATCACACAGCACGCTCTTAGCCAATCGCCATCGCGAATGACATCGTTCTGCCCCCTGATTGGTTAAAGGTAGTGTAAAGCAGCAGGCATACAATTTTAAACTGCTGGCTCATTTAACAGCTTGTGTGCTCAGTACACAAACGCCACAAATTTCGTTTAAATCCACCTCGTAGTTTTTTTTAGAAAATGAAGTTTCAATATTACGGGCAACTCATGTCTAAGACCCGACACGATCGAACTCCGCAATTGCCGCCATGTAGGGCGGCGGACATAAACATCCCAATAACAATGGAGACTACAGCGACATCTGTGCACCGCTACCATCACCGGCTTGCTGGACGTGGTGCACTTTTGCGTAGGTGGCTTTCGTGGTGATTCTGCTGGCAGTTTGTTACTCATTTCTACGATGTAACAATGTTCTTGCATTTTGAGAGAATATTTCTCAGGAACTATCCTTCATGAAGAAAGTTCATGAAGCCGGGCTACTTAGCCCATGACTTAGCCAGTGGATGGTTGGGGGCACTGATCTCTATAGTAATAGGCTGGATAGCGGATCGAGGGTGCAACCGTACGGTCAGCGGCCGCCATCCTGGGAAGCTCAAAACATTGCCATTCGTGACTACAGCTGTGCGCCTTTGCGTAACATTTTTATCGTGTCATGCCCGCCTGCTGTGGTTATGGATGCACTGCCCGTACCGGCAAGGCACCGGGAACGACATTTCACAAGTAAGTGACTTATATGTCATTTATTAGTCCACGAGCGGGGCGACAAAACGTAGCCGTCAAGCATGTGCGCGGCACTTTGTGACTCGTACCTCAAGATCTAAACGTTAAACTTTAAGCAGTGCTTTATCCGGATAGAGTAATTTTGATAGTACAGACTTCATGCAGTTCTCTGTATGGTCTCAGCACGCAGCAGGTGTTGAAGCGCACTTGTCAGGTGTGGGATCTGCCACTGAGTTTGGCAATCACGGTATCTTGCCTGGATCAGCCTTGTCATCACTGCCGCAATTCATGGCATAAATGGTTTAATACAGGTTCCCTCACAGCCGCCCGGATCTTTTTAAAAAAGTGGGTGATGAACGTCAGGCGAAAGGACTGGACGCCGTCGAAGACATCAGTGGTCTGCAGCAAACATTTTGAAGACAGCTGCTTCGACAAACCGGGGCAGATCGTTCGTTTGAGGCCTGACGCTGTGCCAACCAAGTTAGACTTCCCAGAGCACCTCCAAAAAGTAATAATGCATGCATCATATGTAGGGGCCGGATTTATATGCACTAAAAGCTGGTTGAACACATATGCATGAAAAATTCATTATACTTGCTCAATATATGCACCTCTAGAAATGCACTTGAATGCATTTAAAACATTTAACAAATTTTCTGGGGCAACAGCATTTTACATTATGCAGTGTACAAAAAGCATCAGGGTTGAAAGTATGTATTTGCATGAAAATTTGGCCTCTATGAATCATGCTCCCTAGTTAGAGTTTCAAGTGATGGTTGCTGACTAGAATCAGTACTGCTTGAAGGGTACCTTATGCTGCAGCTAGTTCAATATACGAAAACACTCCTGAATTATGCATTCACATGCAGTTAAAAGCCACTCCATATTGCATAGGACAATACTAAGATGCATGAAAATTTGTATTGCAAATTTGCATTTGAAAAAAGTACTGCATGAAAATTTTGCCCAACATAACTCATTTGTGAGATATACTAACACACCAGCCACACGTCTTTTTGGTGCGTTCCAGAATGTTTACTCAGACAATAAATATTTTTTCAAACTCGAACGTCTACTCTAACTTCTCCCTGCTTAGGATAACTGACAAGTGACGAACACAAACATTTTGCAATATCTGCCCTTACATTTTCACACAAAAAGTGCAACCAAGCATGCTGAGATTGGAGGGCTTCTAACGAGAACAGTCTTGCAACATATCTCATCAACATCACTGCTGCCCAGCATCTTCCCCAGTTTGCAATAACATATGTTTGAATGCAGCCGAAATGAAAACCATGTGATCCGTCTTAATCAAAGAAGTTTCCCAGTGCTACAGCAGGATCAGACTGTACCACCTTGCCAAGGAATATATACAGAGAAGGTGACAGCTAGGCCTCATCTGCGAAAGAAATTGTCAAGGTTCATCGTATTCAACAACCAGTAATGCACACTACTCACTTACCTGGTTGACTGCTTCGAACTTGCTTTTGCAACTGTACTTGTGATACTTCGATGTTGGAGACCTTGCTACTTAGCCATTGTATGACTTATTCACTCTACTTCTAGTCATTTTGAACTGTCTTTACCGCCATTTACCTCCCCAGTGCACATATTTCTAGTCGATATGTTTTTAGCGTCATATAGCCTTTATATCACATACTTTATCTTATTCTAGTCCTTGGGAAGTGCTTTAGTGCCGTTCGGCATTTCGTGTCATAACTAGTTATAACTAAACATACTGTGCAAAGCATAATGCAATGCAAGCATATTAAGGTGGTTTCATAAACAAACGTGCTAAACGTTGCTGAATGCCAAGAGTCAATTCTGAGAATATTGCTCCCTGGCATTCCACACCCCCGAGCAGAAAGGAAATGGGAGAAACACGAGAAGCAACACGCTGCACACGCTGAGGACGACAAAGGAAACGTAACACAACAAATACAACACCACACAAAACCAGCAAATCACATAATCGTAGTTCAAAGTACAAGATTGGAACGACACGCGCTCACACGAGTACAAAATAGACAGGAAATAACATGTATGTGACGGGATTTCACACAAAAAAACGTAAGGAACCCAATTACGAGGGATTTCTGCAGCGATCCGTGGCAAAATGTTAGCGAAGCAGCAAGGGAAAGCGCTCGCAAACAGCAAAACTTGTCACAGCTTACACGCATTCCTATGGGCTGTAATCGCTCTTTTGAGCACCGCAATATGGCGTCCGGTTGTCGTACCCTTTCCCGCGATACCCTCACCCACCCGCTATCCAGCCTTTGTACATAGAGACAGTGGTTGGGGGCATGTAACACTGGTGCTCGACGAATTGGTGATTGTTTCCCATCAGGCGTCGCCCCGCGTCTTTTCACCGCAATTTCAGAAGTGATTAAAAAATATTTAGAATTTTCTCTCGCACATAAAATTTGCAGTGTGGGTTTCTTTCGGCACCAGCTTTCAAATGCCGCTGCCAATATTAACAGCTTGCTGGCTGCTTTACAGTACCTTTGAAAACGGGAGGCATACGCCTTATTGGAACACTTATGCGGTTCCATTATTTCTTATTTCTGGAATAGCAAGCCGACGTCCCGTTTGGCTGACCTTTCCCCGTTTTTTTTTCCTTTTCGTCTAATAAATATATCCCCCCCCCCCCGGTTAAAAAAAAAAGCGTACGTCCGGCGCTTTCCACAAATCGGGAATGATAAAGGTATGTGCAATGGCTGGCCTTCACCGTGCTATGGGATCAAGTTCTGTTTTTATAGAGTGTACTTATCCCAGCGCATAGATAACGCTTTTAAAGTCAAACACCCCAACTGTGCGACCCATTACTTTTATTTTATTTTTATTTTTTTCATCTTTAATCCCTCGCACATCAAGACATTGGAATGACCTTCCACACGAAGTTGCACACATCTGCGCCATGTATAGTGCTGGACAAAAGTTTACGGAACGCGCTCCGGCGCATTCCTTCCTTAGAGTGACAGGTGACACGCTAGCAGCGAGTTGTACCGTACGGATTTGTAAACAGGTGACTGGGTTACATAGGCACACGTCTGTAAGTCCGTATGGTCTCGTTCGCTGCTAGCGTGTCACTCTGAGGAAGGAATGGGCTGGAGCGTGTTCCGTAAACTTTTGTCCAGCCCTGTACATTTTAGACGAGTCATTTCTGACATCATCTTTGGTCCATAACATAGTCCCTCTGTGCTTCAGAATTTACAAATATACTTTTTTCTATTTTTTTCGTGTGTGCTGATTTCTTTACTGGGTCTAACCTAGTTGTGCCTCTAATATTAAGTGCTAATAGAGTTAGTTAGTTAAAACGTATGAATGATGTGCTATTACGTCGTATGTATATTTAATATATGTTTTATATTTTATATATGTTTTATTTTTATAAACGTAACATGAAAACGGTTAGGAGCAATTGAGATTTATTTGAACAAGAACTTTCGTGCAAGAGGCGTATTTGGTTCTGGAAACCTGTTTTATTCTATCTGTTTCTTTGGTTATATATACTTGTGTCGCAGTTAGTTGTGTAACCTCAAGAAGTGCAGCCTCTTGCACGAAGTCCCTGTTCAAATAAACCTCAGTTGCTCCTAACCGTTTTCATGCTACGTTTGTGATTCCCTCATCGTGGGCTCCTTGACAGTGTTTCTTCTTTTTTTTTTTTTTTTATTAGCCTACCGCTGGCTTGCCTCGATTTGTTTTGCGGCACGTGCTGTTTGTGTGACGATTCCATGCAGAGAATATCGGAGACTACGGCAGACATAGCTGAGGGCAGCAAGAGAACTGCACAGTGCAAACGCCTTGTCCTATGGCACACACCTTTTTGGTGCAGGTTTCGCACTATATACAGTTTCAAGCTTTCACTGCAGTCTGCGGAATAAGAGAAATATTTGCAAAACAGCCCCTTTTACACGTTGAAAACTGTAAAAAAAAAATTAAAAAATACCGTGTGGTATATGAAGTTGGATGGTGTCACATCGCTTGGAGCCTGTATATAGAGACAGGCAGGGAATTAGACAGAACTGACAGAGTCCACTTTGTCCAGAGAGTTTCGACGAGAACTTCTTCATCGGACATGAGATAAAATTTCCTTTTCCCCCCGGCGTCAGATAAATTTCAATTTGCGTCGATGGTGCCGGCACGAGACCATTTACTCCGGCAACTTCTTCGTCTCGTGTAATCTGTATGCAAACTCATTAGCGAACCACTTCGACACTTACTCACCGCAACACGAAAGAAGGACACGCCCATCTGCGACACCACTTTGTGAAGACCGCTTTCGATCACTGCCCTGCTATTACGAAAACCTTCCCTTTCCGGAGACTGAGTGGCACGTCACGGTTCATTTGCATCCACTTTATATACGCAGCGCAGTGTCTTTCCATAATTGGTGTCTTGCGCACGGTCGGCCACTTTGGCTGTCGACCTAGTATTGGGGAGAAGAGTCGTCCAGTGGAATACGTATATAGTTGCTCCTCTGGTGCGAAATTCCATGAGAGCAACGAAGGTATGTACAGTACAGTCTTAAAAATGAACTTCACCGCATAGCACGCTCCTAGCCAACCGTCATCTCGAATGATATCGTTATCTGCCCTGATTTGTTGAAAACGGGAGGCGTACGCCTTTTTTGTGACAATTATGAACAGCATAAGTGTCACAAAAAAGGCGTACGCCCCCCATTTTCAACAAATCCGTGCAGATAACGATATCATTTGAGATGATGGTTTGCTAGGAGCGTGCTATGCGGTGAAGTTCATTTTTAAGAGTGTAAATCATCGTTATAGGGTGTAGCGAACTAGGTCGGACGCCTAGAGGAAGAAGGAGAAGAGGTAGAGGAAGAGAGAGAGATACATGATGACGATGATATGGGGATGACCTCCGCTCACTGAGCAGAATGCTACCCCATTGCTAGAGGAAGAGAAAGCTGCGTTCAGGGGCTAGATTTTGAACTTTTCGCTATCCGGTAACGCTTGCTAAACGCTCGTGCTCTCTGGTTGACGGCCAATGCGCGTGACGGAATGAGCGCGCAAATTTTGAAAAATAGCTATAACGATCGCTATGTGCACATCAAGATTAAGCCCCAGGACAGGGGGAACAGTCCCCCATACGCCACACAGCGTAGACCAGGGTCGCGGAATGGGGTCTCCTATTCCGTCCCAATTCCATTCCGAGGAATGGCAACTTGCGGATTTGCGATAATTCCATTCCTTTCAATTCCACGGAATGAAAAGGTATGGTCAGTTCCCACTCCTGGAATGGCTTGGCAACTCGATTCCATTCCGTTAATTCACTCAATGAAAGGAAAGGACCGGTAACCACACTGGCAAGTGCAACAGTGCTAGAGGAGATTGACATTACCAAGCACGGAAAAAGCACAAAGGCAAGGTTATTTCACTCTTGACCGTGCGCAGGTGCGGTGCAAAGGGTGCGAGGGCAGAAACCAGCACGTTGAAACCAAAACTGCCACCGGCGCACCCAGACCATTCCATTCCCATTCCTAGGACAGTTTCCGCCATTCCATTGTAATTCCATTGTGGGCTCTGCTAAATTTGGAATGATACCGGAATCATTCCAACTCCGCAACCCTGGTGTAGACAAATAAACACAAGTTAGTGTTATATAGGGAAGGCAACGGGACCGGGGAAAAAATCGATATAAGCGCCAATGCGATAAAAGCAGTAATGTGACAGTACGGGGGAATACCGCGATCGCGGGAGCCTTAAAGCAAAGAAACCTTGGTGGCGAACACATTGGAAGCCTTTTACTTTACATGAGAGAGAGAGAGCCATTGAAGGTGAAGCCTGAACTTGGATGGACACGACCAAAAATTATGTAGTATGTAAAATTATGTACGAGTACAGACTGTGGAGATAAGAGAGGTGGAAAGTCACAAAAGCACTACAGCTGAGTTAGAGAAAGAGGCCAGCTATGCAGAAGCGAAAATCCGCTTGAAGGGCCGATGAACGACAACCGACTCCTCACTGACGCAATGCCCAGACGACTGATTGGCTAAAGCTTCCCCTAAAGCTCAGGTTTCATCTTCAATGGATTTCGTCCAGCAGTTTGCCTGCCTCTATGCCATTTTATCAGAGAGAGAGGGAAGTAATCGACAGAAGGAAGGGTGCGCAGACTAGCTTCGATAACAAGAAAACCAGAGACACAGAGTTCTTTGTCTCCGTGTCTCTGGTTTTCTCGTTATAGAGATAAGTCAGCTGAGCTTGGCGTAACAGGCTCCTGCCGGCTCGCCCTTCGCAGTAAGCGAAGTCGGCTGGCAGGCCACTTCGAAACGCACGCATTTCGGTCGGGACAGTGTCAGACTTCGAATAAACCCGTAATTCGAAAAAGGCGATTTCGCTACAACGAGGCTTTACTGTAAATACGCGAACCTTTACATTCCGACGAAACGAAGCACCTGATAGCGAAAACACGAATAATTCGAAAGCACTACTAACTACCAAGTACTACCCATTGCGACAGACGACGTCCGCAGCTGCTTCTTGGTAAAACCAGCACCGCACACCGGAAGAACGAAATAAAAAGAAACCTAAAATTCGCCTCGAAATTTCAACGGCATATCATTCAATGATCCGCCGGTAGAAGAAACCTAATTTGGTTAACAAAGAGAACTCTGGCCTCAATGTCTCGGTCTCTTTTTTGACGCGCGGCTCTTTATAAATTCAAATCTTAATTTTCCCCGCACAATGAAAACAGCTCCCCGCAACATGATAGAACGAGAGCTTAAAACGTCTCTTCCCTCTTCCCCCACACTGTCTCCTCTTTCTTTTCCGCAACCCCAGTGTGAGCGAGAGGGGAAAACAAAGGCCAATGCAGCGAATTATAGAGACACGTTCCAGATGCGCACAGCTTCTTTCACGCGAGCTGTTTCTCATATCCATAACAAACGACAGTGAATACGCCACATGAGGCTGCGTCCAGCCAGCCCGTTTGTTTTCTGCTTAGGATAACAACTCCATAAGACAACGGTACAACGTACACAGTGTACAACGGAGAATGCTGACAGCTTACAGAACACGCGGAGGGTGGGGGGGGGGGGGAGTGAAAAAAGGCACACTGCTAATCCGTCACCCGTCGCGCTGTTTACGAAAAAGGGGGGGGGGGCGATGGAAGATAATTAACCTCGGATGCAAACTTTGATGCCAGTGGAACTCAATCACTGGCCTTTGTGGAAATGGCTAGATGACGAGGGTGAGGTAATTAGCGAGTAGTTCGTGAATTATGAGGCTCGTATGGCTTGCGGCGAATTGAAAAGATGCGGTGGAGGGATGCCGAGCTTTGATGGGGTTGGAAGGGGACGTCGATGTGATTCCGTGAGGAACATGCGGGAACAAAGCGAGGCGTATTTCGAGGCAATGCGAGGACAGTCAAACCGAATAGTCTGACGTTGTGCTTCATAGCACAACGTCTGACTATAAAATTTGAATCTCCGTAAAAATTTCGCTGAAACAAATAAAGCGGCCGCGCTTCGCCAGGTTAACGTGTTCTGAGGCTGGAACACATACAAATTGACAAACACGACACAAGCCTCAAGGTACATAAGAACCAGTTGCCGTTGCCTCATCCTGTGTTTCAGGCTTGTGTGTAGTGGAGAATGTGAGGTGAGTTCGTTGAACCCGTGCCAATGTAGCGTAGTGATCAGCTCACTTGATCGGCAATCAAGAGGTGCGATTCCTGCAACTGTCGGGCTATTTTCGACGAGTGCCACATTTGAATCACCAGGTTAAGTTCTTAGGAATGCCGTGATAATCGCGAGTTCGGAGGGCTGCAACTTCATTGAGAAGGAGCTGTTTAAAGGAGAAAAGGAAACGACATTTAGGAAAGATCGAAACGCCAGCTCAGTTCAACAAACAGTCTATCGGAAAGACCTCGGGAAAAAATATTTTTGTTGAATGGTGCCTTACTCCAACGCAGTAGAATTTACGAGGGGTGTTCTAGTCAAACCGGGACTTTTTATTTTTCGTAGAAGTAAAATGAACTCACAGGCGAGAAATTACTTTTACTTTTCAACGTAATCTCCAGCTGTACTAATGCACTTGTCCCAGTGTTTCACGAGGGCTTGGATGCCAGCAGCGTAGAAATCCTTACAGGCGCGTAGCAGCCATGATCGGACCGCATTCTTGACCTCGTCGTCGCAGCTGAAGTGGCGGCCCCCAAGGAACGCCTTCAGTGGCTCGGAGTGACGGAAATCTCTGGGGGCGAGGTCTGGACTGTAAGGAGGATGTGGCAGCAACTCCCAGCCAAGCTCCTGTAAGGTGCGTGTCGTGAGACGCGCGGTATGCGGGCGTGCATTGCCCTGTAGGAGGAGGACTCGTTTGGTGATGAGGCCCGGCCACTTTTGCTTCAACGCCTTATGCACATCCCCGACAACCTGGCAGTAATATGCACTATTGATGGTGGTACCACTGGGCAGAAAATCAGCATGAACAACGCCAGCCTTGTCCCAGAAAACCGTGGCCATGACCTTACCCGCAGACGGGGTGCTTCGGAACTTCTTGGGAGCTGGCGAGCCCGGATGTTTTGAGCTCCACTGTTTTGATGCGCGTTCAGACTCAGGAGTGAAATCGTGCACCCACGTTTCATCGCACGTGATCATCTGATCGAGGAACGGCTATCCTTCAGCGTCGAAACGGTACCGTAGCTCTTGGGAGATTTACAGTCTTCTCTGCCAGTCAAACACGGAGAGCTGCCTCGGGACCCAACGGGCACTAACTTTCCGAAACTGGAGGTGTTCATCAATGATAGTGTTCGACGTTCCCACAGAAAGGTTCGTCTTTCGAGCCAGTTCGAGACATGTTATCCGTCGGTCCTTGAAGATCAGGCGCTCCACAAGTTGGATGTTCTCAGGAATTCTGACAATGGGCTCTGAGCCGCCCCGGCCGGGATCGTCCTGCACTGATGTACGGCCGTCTCCGGAACTGTTTCCCTCACTCAAACGCTTTGCTGCGGCTAAGCGTATCGTGGTCATAGTGAGCATGAAGTCTTCTGTAAATTTCAGATGACTTTACGCCTTCATTCACGAGAAACTTCATGACAATTCGGTGTTCGATGTGCGCGCTCACCTCGTTGTCGGCCATCTTGTCCAGCACGTGTCTTCTGTTTTGCACAAACTTTGGACCACCACGTGGGTGAACGCGAAGGTCTGTCGCGTGTGAAAATGACGAAAAAGAAGTAGTGCGAGCCATTTGTACACTCAGGAGACAAAGTCCCGGTTTGACTTGATCGCCCCTCGTATATATATAAAAAAACGTCATAGAAATCAGTGCACCAACGTATGAGGCGGCGAATACATTGAAGACGTGGCCCGATCCTGCTGCATGACGTGCTGCAGAGTGAGTTTACGTCACGCCACGAGCCACCTGATTGGTGCTCCCACGCGCGTCATGAAGTGACATCACACACCCTCCTCGGGAAGGAGCGCGTGCACATTAGAGATCTCGCGCGCGCGTTACAGGTTATCTACGCGCAGTGTTCTCGTGCAGGAGTACGTTATATATTTGTCTCGTATCCTTCGGCAGCCAAAAATAAGAATAAAAATAAAAGTACGGAAGGGACCTGCGCGCTGCTCCTTTAACAGAACATTCAAATCCTATTGACCAAGCGTGTTATCTAGGTGTTCCACCTTGCCGGAGTAACCGAGCATTCAGGTTGTTTCTTTTCTGCCTCTCTCAGATGCGTTCACACAAACTGTGGTCAACTATAGGGTTTATTCACATGACGTCATCCGGAGGAGGGCGCCGCTGTCGCTAGCGGATTTGTCGCCATAGTGTAGGTCCACAGCTGTTGACCGTCCATGACTTCACCCACATCGCGGTCATCGTACATTTGGTGTTGCAAAGTCATTGTGTTGTGTGAATGTTATTTGCACCATATCCAAGCAATTTCAACGTTAACAGTCCTCTAAATAGCATATAGCAGCGAACGCAAACCGGAACCAAACTTCGGGGGACCTACATCATGGCGGCCATTTCACCTTTTCGAAGCTAGTGCCCTCTGGAGGGATGATGTCAGGGAGTAAACTCTATACGAAAAGTGCAGACAGGCTCCCCTTCCCATCTCAATGCGGGTGACCGTTTGCGTTTCAGCTAACGCACCATAATGCACGAACTATCTATTGACTATTGCTTGAACTATCTATTGCAGATAAAATACTGCCGAACGAGACCATGCCAGTCCTCACCATTCTCATTCTCCTGCAAGCCCCGTGGCTAGCGACATCCACTTGGCCCCAGTCCGTGGGGTCGACCGAACAGCCACCACACGTACCCGGGCCCTTCCGCATCGGCGACTTCACCGACCCTGAGACTGGCCTCAACCCATTCATAGACGTTCCGGAAGGCATCAACCGATCGCCACGACCTCCGCTCCGCTTCGCGTCCGTTCGCCCTGCGCCGCCGCGTCGATATCCAGACATTCCAGTCCCCGTCGAAGGAGAGGTCATCCACCGTCCACGCTTCGGCTCTATCCCCATTCGAGGAGACGTTTCGGGTATCTTACCACGCACACCACCTGCAGGCTTTGTACCACGACAGAGAGGAAGAGTTTTCAAGTCAACCACAACGTCACCTAAGCCCGCTTCGTCGCCGCCAGAAACAGCTGAAGAGTTCGAAGAGGACGCTGGAAGCGAGCCTCTCTCCGAGGGTACCATATGGACGCTGGTGCTCTGCGGTGTTCTGCTCTTCTGCGCTTTGGTTTTTTTCGCTACTTTACTGACGGTGTGCATGTACAAACAGCGTCGGACAAGGGTGGTAATGAGCAAGGCACGCTTTATAGAAGAAGGGAGGTTGCAGACAAGAGGAAACAGGACTGTCCGAAAGGACCGAGTCAAGCAGCAAGTGAAGGGCTGAGGGACGACCTCATCGAGTCGAATCCTACTGCGACAGTGTTGCAGAGCTACAGGCATTACGTTGCTGAAAGGCGATCTAGTCGTTTTTGAGAAAAGAAAGTACGAGGAAAAGGAGGAAGTATAGGTGCTGCAAGTACCTTACATGGACGTTAGGAGAGTCACAGGTGTGGACAAGAACTCGAGTTTTTAACTGGATGTCTACATTAGACATACGCAAGATGACCATATAACCACCGACTAGTGCCTGTACAAAGAACAGCCTTTACATCAGCCCCGTTTATCTTGATGACCCCTATGGTAATTCGGTCGGAATAGTGTGACTGTTTTATGTGACAGAAGATGGTGTACTGTGCCAAACGCCCCTTCCTTTGGGCCCTGTCCGCGGAACGTTCTCTCTGTGTTGACGCCAAAGACACGTGCAATGGGCTACCGGATGGTGCTTTTTTTTTTTTTTTTTTTCAGCAGGTCTCTGAACAGGAACCCTCCTGCACCGTGCATGTACAGTCCTACTGTTTCGCACTGAACACTGTTTGGGGATGATATACTTTAGGTGCAGTTCAGAGATAAATCGTGGGTCACTCGATCATTCCACTGTTATCGGGGAGGAAATGGGTGCTACCATGTTTTTTGTTTTGTTTTTTTTTTTGTAACCGGCTTCGTACACTTGATTTAGGAGATCGAGAAGAAATCGGGTTGACCCCCGAATGGCTAGGGAGGTAGGCGTTGGTTCCATAGGAAAGGTGCGCCAGTTCAGTTTCAGCCAGCAAAATAAGTTGCAATGGCAATGTAAAATACCTAAGCCAGATAAATCTAGCAGGTGAAATCGTTTTACATGGCAGGTCCACCAATGATCAGAGGGACGTGGGTCACATGACACGCATCATCGTTTTCTCGTCGCAACGTCTAGTGGCTCTATCCGTCCACACAGTGCCACCAGTATTACTTCCATTCAAAGGTATAAGGGAGTACTTCCATTCAGATACGTCGTATCTCGTCTTCAGTATTAGTGATTCAATAGCTTTTAAACTCCAGTTTCCGGTAAGCAGCAATCAGTAAAATCCAGCACTCGACATTATTCCATTTCCCTACACTATTCCCAATATTGAAAATTATGCAGCATTTAGACGCGTGTATGAAACTAAATAAGAGCTTGACAGAGTAACTAGATACACGTGTAACTTCGAAAGCATGCGATCACAATAGAATTCGACATTACCTTTCTGGCAGTGACACATACCGGAAGGCTTTTTAATGTACAGGGTGTGTGCAGATAAAGTATATCACATAGAGTACGACATAATGTATGCCTATACAACTTCCTCACGCAACGCGTTTTCTGCCTACCGGACGCACTTCCGGTGATGCATGGCAACGCATTTATGCGATCAAAACAAACACAAATGTCCATGGTAACCAAACTCTGCGCAACAAAAAAAAAAAAAAAAAAGGAATATAACCCGAACTTTGCTCTCCGTGCGTTTTGAATGGGACCTGGCGCTCGACTCACTGCTGCATCCAGACACCGCTACAGGTGCCACCGCTGCAGAAACCGAAATGAGGGCCCACATCGCTGCTCACTTTTGTTATTTTTGTTTTCTGCGCCGTTAGCGCCCCTAGCGGTACCTGCACAGAACTCTCCGGACGCCGCCATGTTGCCATCGATAGAGCCCATTCAAAATGCACGGGAGAGCAAGGTTTGCGTGTTATTTTGTTACGCAGAGCTTGGGTACCGCGATTTTTTTGTTGCCGATGATCGCATAAATGCCGTTGTCGTTCATCACCGGAAGTTCATCCGGTAGGCAGGAAACGCGTTCGGTGCGCAAACGTGGACACGTAAAGTCACTAAATAAGCTTATTTAGCGACTCTAGGTATATACGTCATCCGCGAACACCCTGGGTGTGGCTTCTAAGAAAAAAGATAAAAAGCACGTCAACTGCGACAAGCAAGGCACCGATTAGAAACACGTCTATAGGAAAGTACATTCTAAAAAAAAGGGGGGGGGGGACACAGGAGTAATTGCTGTCCTTTCAAGGACCATATGCATTACCACAACACAAATGCTTGAAGTGCTGGACCATACATTTCAGAGTCACGGACCAAACTACGCAGTAATTGCAATCTAGGGAGACATAAGTTGCTTCTTTTTTTTTTTCCCCGCTTGGAGTGTATGAGGAACATTTTTATGGTGCTTTACATCTTTATCACTCAACCGGATGAGGAAGCCACATATGCTTTCCAGCTTCGCTCCTTTTTGTTTCACCTCACTGTGCAATAAAAGTCCAATAAGCGATAACCCTTTGTGGAATTCATACGGCGTGGCAGATAGAGGTAAGATGGTAGGGAAGAGACCCATGTGAGACTGCATGCATGCCGAGCTATGATCTCTAACAGTGGTCGCCCAAGTTTTGTCTCCATGCACATGCCTTTTTTTTTGTCACGGATATTACGTCGTCGTACATACACAAATATATTTTTTTTATTTTTTTAAAGCAAGCAAGTATTTGACCGTGTATTACGGCAGTCATCTGAAGAAGTTTCATAAGGCTCCGCCGCTGTCAGGCCTTTTCGACGACTGCCATATTTCAACTGTACACGTCCTTAGGCACCCTGAGGCTTGTCGTGCTCATCCATTGTGTGTTTCAGGCTCAGAACCGCTATAATTTCCATCACTGATCTTTTGAAGTTTTGATATCACTAGGTGCAGAGAGGATATTTTGTTCCTCTCTTCGTATGACCGCACACACCTGCGAAACGCACATTTTCACGGTGACGAATTAGTAGACATTGCTCGCCACACATCACCATACTTTTGCTTTTGCTTTTCAAGTTGTATTTCTATAACGTTGTAACGTCGTAAGATATCTGCACAGACAAAAATCTCTAGGACAACGAAGAGGGCCCGCTATACGCGCGGCACTTCTCTCTCAGCGTCGTTCCCAAAAGCAAACAGAGAAAAAATAAATAAAAGGAGCAAAGATGAAATAATTTCTCATCTCGCCGATGCTGCGAGCCTCACCAGGTGAATGATAATTCGGCCGTTCAGTTTAGACATCATGCTCTGCACGTCCATATCAATAATACCAGCGCAACGAGCTCCTGGCTTCCGGCCACAGCGTACGGCTCCAGTGGGTATACCCAGTCACGTCGTGCTGCCCGGAAATACCCGTGCCGACATTGCTGCGAAACGTGCCCATACCACGGCTGCCTTGAGTCTCAGCATCCCGCTTTCAATGTCAGCCTGCCTGCTCCACATACGTCGCTTACGCTCTCGCTGTGTCCAAGATTTCAAGATTTCATAGAACGTGCCATCTCGCCCAATACATTTCTGCACTCCATCGACCCAAAAAATGCAATACGTCCCTCCCCCCAAACATCACGAGGAGGGAGGCGTCTGCTATCCACCGTCTGCGGTTAAGCGTGGCTCGAACGCCAACACGGCTCTTCCAGCTCAGCACGCTTGACACCCCTACATGTGTAGCCTGCTCCACCGAGGGCAACACTTCCCGCCTACTCCGCCACTGTCGCGCTGTTCTCCGCTCCCCGTGCCACTCTGATGGAGCGGCTAGGTGCCCTAGGGCTGAGGGAGGTCCCGCTGGCAACGCTACTGGGCCCTCTGGAACGCCCCATTCAGTGGCGCGTCGGAAGGGAACTCGTACGCTTCCTTACTGACACAGGGCTCGCACTGAGCCTGTGACAGCGCCTCTTTTCTTTCGCTCTTTTCGTTTTTTTTTCCTTTTTCTTTTTTTCCTTTTTTGTAAGAGGGAATAACAGGTCGGCTTCTGGAGCCAGGCTAACCTTTCCACTCTTTCTTTTTTTTTTTTTGCAATAAACCTATCCCCCCACCCCCCACCCCGCAAGAATATAACCGCGCGGCTTGACGCTGTATACGCGGATGAGATGCGTTGCGGATTTGCTACGGGAAAAGGCATTATGGGATTTGTAGTAACAACTAGTAACGGAGTATAGAACCATTCGGCGGGTACCACGTTCAATTTCTCGCCCCCCCCCCCCCCCCCAACAAACCATTTCAATTCCGTGAAATCGCTTTCCACGCCGAGACTGGGAGGTGACACGGGTTCGAATCCTGTCACCGGCTGTGCTGTCTGAGGTTTTCCCTGGGTTTTCCGATGACTTTGCAGAGGAATGTCGGCCCAGTTGCCCCGAGGTCGGCCCAGGATGCATACTAACCCCCCTGTCCCCCACTCCTTCCTGCTGTCCTCTCTCCAGCTGTCCACGTCTGTACGCCGCTCATAGCCACAGTTGCTTCGCGGCGCTAACACGGAATTAAAAAAAATCGCGAAATTCATTCACGAAAGTTCGATGTCTCTGACATGACACGAACGTGCGAACCCTCGTTATTATGAACATTGTCGTTCCCGAAAATTTTGGTCATAATGCGGAATTGTCATATTAACGGGAGGGTTTGCAGGGGTTTCACTGCATTGTTCCCCAGGAGTATGGTCGTAAAGCGCGTATGTCAGGTTATCGGGGGTCATATTAACGACGGTTAACTGTATATGTGGTTATACAGGGTGTTCAAAATTAAGCTTTCACGAGCGCTACACAAACACAGCGATGACAGGAAACCGGATGATAACTTTACGCTACTTGTGTAAGAAAGTGTTTCTTACTCAAGGAACAGAAAAATAGCACCAGTTTTCTTTTGTTCGCCTATATTTATAAAGTGCTAGTGAAAGCTTAATTTTGAACACCCTGTATACGTAGGCCTAAACCTTTCATGCAACTTACACTGTGGCGACCCGTTCGCAAAATAGAGCGCCAGATGAACTCCCAAGCAGACAGTGAAAGCAAACGTGGGAAAGGGTTCAGCTGCTCGTCGTCCAGTCGATATGGACAGGGCCCATTTTGTGAGCAATCAAACGGGTGGCATTAATCGCTTGGGGGCGAAGAGGGAGTACAAGTAGGAAGCGTGCGGAAAAGCAAAGCACGATCGAGGCCCTCGTAAACCGTAATTCTTCGCATTCCTTCGGGTTATGAACATAGTTCCGGTACTGAGTTCCACGTCTACTGCGAATAGGAGGGACCCAGGAAACTCCACTCTCCAACTTGTTTTATTGCGTGATCTAGATTAGATTAGATTAGGTTATACCCGTGTTCCCGACCTAAGAACGACACGAAATGTACTCCGTCAACTCTAAGAGTGTTACCACGCTGGAGAACTTATACTGCAGCGCCATATGCGTGCCGCCTGTGGGGGTTCCTATACTCTAAAAGCAGAACTTCACAGTATAACATCCCGAGAGACAACCATTATCCCGATCGATATCGTTCTCTCCTGGGGGCTTAATCGCTTCATCGTCGTTACGGTCGTTACAAGCTAAGGAGTGGCGGGAAATTCAAAAAGGGGGCGGGAAATTTAAAAAGGTGGGCACGTGATAAAACACGTGCACGGCGCTCTTCGCGCGATACGTGAATGCCGTGGTACACGTCACGCGCAATGTGTCACGTGCCCACCTTTTTCAATTTCCCGCCACTCGTTAGCTTGTAACGACCGTAACGACCATGAAGCGATTAAGCCCCCAGGTTTGTTGAAAACTGGAGGCGTACGCCTTTTAATGACACTTATGCAGTAATGTTAATTATCAAGCAAAGGGCGTACGCCCCGCGCTCTCCACAAATCAGGAGTAATAACCCCAAGCAGCAAAATGTACTGAAAGTCGGGTGCAATAGGGGTGGACGGGTAGGTGGAAGGCCTTGAACAGACTCGTGAAACTAAAGAACATTGATAAGACACATACCGTCCACCCCTATTGCACTCGACTTTCAGTACATTGTGCTGCTTGGGACGGTATCAATTTGCGCAATTGTTTGCCTTCAGCGTGCTATGGGGGGAAATAGCGCACGCCGCGGGCGTACGCTTTTTTATGTGAATACCGCCTATGCAGTTATTCACATAACTGCTTGGGCGTCACAAAAAAGGAGCACGCCCTTAGTTCTCAACAAATCAGGAGGGAGGACGATGTCATTTGGGATGACTGTTGGCTACGTGGTGTCATATGCAGTGATGTTCTGTTTTTAGACTGCAGTGGTAGAGATAGTGACAAAAAAAAAAAAAAAAAACGAGACATATCCGCAAGACATCAAGGAACGTATCCTAAAGTATCGCTTGACAACACCGCTTTCTAACGTGTGATGGGGATGTGATAAAGAAAAAATGGGAATGTAAGTTTCGACGAAGTCAAACTGGCTACCCCAGTACACACAGAAAGTACAAACATATGATGAGATGATGAGAAAAAAAAGAGATGATTACCAGAGAGGTACAGAGATGATGATGGAGGTCTGACTTGATGATTTCTAACTTATGTTTCTAATTAACCACTGTCGTTGTTGCAGGCCCCATTGAATATGCGCTCCAACGCGCAAATCCAGCTGCATTCCGGAACTCCTCGCCCGAGAATACTGAGTTACATTATGGTATGCACCAGAGTTGCGGCATTAAAATTCCAGAAGTGGAATGATTCCGGAGTGATGCCCCGTTTTTAGCGCACCGGTACGGAATGGGAATGGAGTTAAGTCACCAGCTGTTGGGAATGGAATTTGAATGGAATTAGACCTGTTTGGGGCCGGAATGGAATGGCCTCCAGCACGCTGGGTTTTGAGCCGAGGCCACTCAAAGTCTGGCAACCATTCAACCGAAGGCCGTCTATAGTTTCGGATTACAACGCAAGAAAAACGTCCGGACTTCGGCAGTCGTCGATCTGTTATGTCGATGATAATGTTGGAAACAGAGGAACATAAAATTCATCAAAATAAAGCAGTATGCGATTTTTTTGTGCGATGGCTGTTGGTGGGATATCTAGTATCCCGTTACATATTTTATTTATTTATTTATTTTTTGCACTGAGCAGTGCACCAGTTAACAACTTATAGTGCATCATTTGAGCCCCGGAATGGGAATGGGAATTTCCCTTTCTTGGGTGGAATGAGAATGAGCCTCGCGTCTTCATTCCGAGGAATTGAAAAGGAATGGAATTTCCACTCGCCACCATTCCTCGGAATGGAATTGGAATTGAATGTATCGACAAATTCCGCAACACTGGTATGCGCTTCCTCTAAGAGTGTAGAAAAAAAAGAAGAAGAAGAAGAAAAACATGCTGATGTTAGTTTCGTACCCCAACAAACACCGAGTATGCCGTCTGGCCCTTCTTTGTCTCGCTTGCGACATACTCGTCTGTAATCGACAGCTGGCGGATTATCCGACCTGGAACTTCCAGGCGTTGCAAGATTATTCGTTCGACTAATTCGACTAATATTCGACTAATAAACACGCACCGGGTAGCATGCACGTTGTCTATTGGTCGGAAGAAACATTCTAGCAACACCTGTAGATTTCAGACAGGATAAACCGCAAGCCGTCGATTCTAGACGAGTGTGTCGCAAGCTGTACATGACCGTTACTTGCACCATTTATGAACCGACATTCCAAGTTTAACAGCAACGGGAGGAATAGTTGCGTAGAAACTCGCTGCTTAGCGAATACCGAAACAGATGTGGGGACATTCATGTGGGACAGGTCACATGACCACGGGGAACCAATGGGGAATGACCGAGGCCCTCTCCTGTGACGTCATGTACATACAACACAGGACGATGCAACTGCTGGGGATCATGATGGAAACATTGGAAAGCAACTGCTCTGGAGCTGGAACACACAATGAGACGAACGCAAAACAAGCCTCAAAGGCGCATGTTCAATCATGTTCATCAATTCAATTATATCTTTCATGTTCAATCACGTTTCAATCTCTTGTGTTCCTGGGCACAGTGAGGCTTGTGTTGGGTTTGTCTGTGTTCCAGCCCAGGGAATTTTACCAGCAGCCCCCGCCACTTTTGCACCCTCCCCAAACTACCTAGCAGAAAGGTAAAAAGGCCAGAAAAGCGGCATATATATAGGCGTCACCCCTCTCCCCACCATACAGGGCACAAACGCCCTCCGGAATAATCATGGGAAAACCCCTGTTCCAGCGTCAGAACAGCTACATTCCATCGTGTCCCACACATCCATACTGCCCACAACTAAGTAATATGCCGTTATCTTATTACCCTGGTATTCAGCCGACTATCATATTCCACTCTGCACAATATAGCGACACCGCAGCACGGAAGCCGTTATGAAAGCTAAACGCGAAGCAGAATTCTTTTTAACAGCACCTGTCATTGGAAGCCCTTATGCAAGAAAGCAATCTTGCAGCCGCGCAGTTTTCTGTTACGAAACATTTTATTAGAGTTCCGAAGAAAAGAAAACGGGGGTAATCGAACCTTTTCGCCCAGTTTCGGTGGTGTGTACGGTAGACGTTTTATTGTGCGAATCTTTCTTCTGTGTGTATCTTTTGAAAGCGGTAATGCGTTTAATGGTTGAAATAAAAGGACAGCTTAGCCATATACACCAGGCTTGCTACTCCCGAAAAGAAAACGAAGTAGCAACAACAGAAACACAGGAAACTATGCTGTATCCTACTATCCTTTGAGTTTTCACAGGAATCAGCACTGCCAAAATGCGGAACTCATGCGTCATCTCGTGAACACTTTCTTCCCATCATGCTCAGTGGATGTCTCGTCCTGTGTTGTATGTGCGTGAGAGAGAGAGGGAGAGAGAGGGAGAAAGTGAAGAGAGTGAGTACGTGTCCTTTTTCTTATTCTGTGTTAGCGCCGCGAAGCAACTGTGGCTACGAGCGGCCTAGAGATGTGGACAGATGGAGAGAGGACAGCAGGAAGGAGTGGACGACAAGGGGGGGGGGGAGGCGTGTCCTGTTGAATGAGGCCCCACACTCTTAAAAATGAACTTCACCGCATAGCACGCTCCAAGCCAACCATCATCTCGAATGATATCGTTATATGCCCTTATTTGTTGAAAACGGGAGGCGTACGCCATTTCTGTGACGATTATGAATAGCATAATTGTCACAAAAAGGCGTACGCCTCTCGTTTTCAACAAATCAGGGCAGATAACGATATCATTCGAGATGATGGTTGGCTAGGAGCGTGCTATGCGGTGAAGTTCATTTTTAAGAGTGCATGGCAAGTCATCGGTAAGCTTTGTCAGTGTATCTGACCGGCAATCAAAAGGTGCACGGTTCGATCCCCGCCGCTGTCCGACTTTTTCCGACGACCGCCACATTTTTCAGTCCTTCATCAGTGATGCTGTGCAGAGATACACTTAACTTCAACACCGACAAAAAAAAAAAAAAAAAAAAAAGTGTATTTCTTGCATGGCGTACGTGTCACATGGAGTTAAGTTCTCATGACCCATTTGATTTGCTTCAGGTTCTATAACAAGTTTTTATCCGTTCAGTTTATGCATCCTGTTCAGCCAGTACGGAATATTTGAATAAGTTGAAATTATGTTACGAGGAAATCTAATCTTGGGTACGTATTAATCAGAAATCCTACTTCCGTCCACCTGATTTATTGTCCGAAGCCGACGCATTCGCAAAAGGTCACGAGAGAGAGAGAGAGAGAGAGAGAGAGAGAGAGAGAGAGATACCATAAAAATACATGTATCCAAGCCTGGTTACGCGATGTTTTTACCCGCGTAGTTCTTCATTAGACAAGCGAACAGGTAAGCGGATTAATTCCCTAGGAAACAGACGAAACGACACTCGTTATCTGCGGAGGACGACGGATATAATTAAGTGAAAAAAAGAGAAAAGCTGTAAATCCACCTCGCCTCGAACTGAAGACAGAACGAAAAAGATTATGAGCACAGACTCCGTTGAAGACAAAAACGAAAGGAAAAGAAAAGCCCATAGGGCCACCAATTTTTCAAGCTTTCGCCGTTCCGCAAGGGTTGGGGGAAGGGGGAGGAAGAGAGAGGTCGGAAAACGTCAAACGGCATCGCTGGAAATTAAATTCGACTTCGTAAACCAAATATTGCACTAACTGAACCTCTGTATACAATAAGGGGATAAGTCGAATTATCCCCTTTTTAGTATTTCTGTTGCAGTGACATCTACATACCAGCATGTACCTGTCAAAGAAAATTTAGGACCGTACTGCAATTTATTGACTCGCTATATAGGAGGATAAGAAACGGGAAATGCATGCGTGTCAATGGGATGGACAGCCAGAGCAGGACCCTTTTCTATACATGCATACAATGGCGTAGCTTAAATTTTGCTACGATGCGTAAATGAACTCCGACTTGGACTTTTGAAAAAAACAAAAACAAAAAAAACGTGCGCACTATGCAAATAAGTCATATGTTGCTGGCCATACAGAACATCATTTTCAAGACTGTGCTCGTTTAGCTGCACGATAATACAAGATCTAGGCTGCTCCACTGCACAAAGGTAACTTCGCAGGTTCTAGCGTCACCATGAAAGTCCGAGTCGTGAAAACTGTTTTTTCATGCACCCTGAAATGATGAAAATGAAAATTCATGCACCCTGAAATAATGAAAACCCTGTGCGTGCGGTGTTATATAGAAAAAGGGGATGTATCATGCTCCTGGGTTTTGTTCAATTTCTGCTAAATCACACACCCAGAAACAATGGTAACGGGACATACATGTAGAGTGGACACATGCATATATGTTACACATTTTGCATTTGCGTTATTCGAGGAAACTTATCTGCAATTACTTCACCAAATATTCACTTGCAGTTTTCTCGGTTTTGGATTTTTCGACTTATCCCCTTATTGCATACAGAGGCTCAATTGTAACCAGTTGTCAGCGACTTCTTAATAAAAAAAAAATAAAAAAGAAATCCGAGTTAGCAACGCGAAGCAACTGTGGCCTTGAGCGGCGTACAGATGGAGAGAGTTGGGGGGGGTTGAGATGGGGGGGTTTAGTGTGCGTCCTAGCCGGCTTCAGGGAGAACTGTGCCGACATTCGTCTAGAGAGCCTACCGGAACACTCAAGGAAAACCTCAGACATCACAGCCGGTGGTAGGATTCGAACCCACCACCTCCAAGTCTTCTGCACGACCTTAGCTACCGCCAAAGAGCGGGCGCTCGGACCCGCTAAGGAGGAACGCATTTTTAGCCAACCGTTGGTAAGGTTACCGTGCCTATCGGAGCCAATCGCAGTCAGTCGTGTGTGACTCATAGAATCTTTATCCGCAGATTGGTTCCGGTTGATACGGTTTGATGCAAGCAACGTCATCAACGGTTTCCTAAAACCACGGGACAGAGCTAAAACTCTCTAGCGCCCAAGCAGCACAACATCTTGGCCAAATATTGGCAATATTGGTCCGATATTGCCAATATTGGCCCAAGATGTTGTGCTACTTGGGGCAAGTACTGTTTCAAGCGAACCAACCTCATCAACCATGTGCGTTCTCTCCAGGAAACGGGCGTTGCGCAAAGTAACCTAATAATGATGATAATAATAAAAAGAACACCAAGCTTCTTTTCTTTTCTCTCGTTTTTTCTTTTCTTTTTGTGGTGACACGCAAGGGTTTTCTAAGTCGGGAAGCAGATCGCCGTTCACGTCGAATGAAATCCTGTGGGATGCTACACTGCAGTCCCAATTGCCCCTATTTAGTTTATCCCCAGATATTGCTCGCATAAAGATGTATACAACGGACGACCGACGCTTTTGCTATTTTTACTTCGTGTAGGAACGTTGGCTGTCAATCATATCGGGAGACACAGCTGCGTTATGGCACAATGTATCACGCGAGCAAAGACAGGGAAGTTTCTCAATAAAAGGTGCTCCTTGCGAGTTAAGTTACTCGATAAAAAATGTCACTAAGTTACTAACGAAGTTTCCCGTTGTGAAAATGAACTTTAAACTGCCAAGTTACTTTCGAAAAGTAAACAGTTACTTTCAACATACTTGCTACGTAATATACACACGATCTAGTTCGTAAGCATCGTATAATTAGTTCAGATCTTGATGTCACAATAGGTGGTGCGACACAACAGTTGTGTGACGAATGCTTTCCTTCCAGAGTGTCAAACAGAACAGCATTAGTTTTGCAAACTCGCAGCTTCAGCACAGAAATGCAAAATTAAGAGGCAGGAAAGAGAGATAGAGAGAGAGAGAGAGACAGAGAGCCACGTATACGTGCGAGCAATGCTTGATCGAAATGAAAATTATACCAATCTTGAATATGATGAAATAATTGTCATGCCTTTATGTTCTTCCTTGGGTAGGCGTTTGATGATTTCGGAGCGCCAAAAAACTTAACCAGCACCAAAACTCAACAGTAACCAAGAAAAGTAGCTTACTTACATCCACGAGTTATCCTCAACATTGCACGCAAACACGTCGCAATAAACCTGACTCAGAAGGGAAACAGCTCACGCGAACCATACAGAGAAAAGGACAAAATCTAAATCAGTTCCTTCTCGAGAAGGAATTCGAAATACTACGGGTGAATGCAGAGCGGGGGACTGCGTGCATAAACAAATTCAAGATCTGCGAGTGAAACGCGCAGCTGCGCGCGGATGCACTTCAAATGCGTTGGTACACCATAGAGTACGATGTCTTCCCTGCATACAGAATGCAAGTATGTCCGTTGCATTCGTGCTTGGGATACGTACGCCGAAAGGACAACGTTTCTTTTGTTCGAGACACGCGGAGAACGCAGTGCACGTCCACGAACACGTGTTTGTCCCAGCTCTGTTGTGCACACAGGACATATCGCGAAATGTTAGACAATCAAGAAAGAGGTGACGCTCCAAACAAGGCAGATAATAATAATAGCAGGATTCTGAATCACTGCGATATTAGTCGTGCCCATCGTGAGTCATACCCGTTGCAGCCAAGAACCGCAGAGAGTTCTACATGTAGAGCCAGTTCTACTGCAAGCAGACAGTCATTCCTTTAGGTGTACGGTAGCAAAGACGGCAAGGGATGCGCAGAAAAAGGGCACCATGAACACCGAAACCGATGCTGCTTTGGCATTACGGCAGGTATTTCCGCCAGTGGGATTGTAGGCTTCCGCGTACAGCGGCTGCGGGAGAAGTCACGTGCTTCTTAGACCCAATAGAGTGACCGAAGCTGTCGACGACGCCGTTGATCACGACGTGCCAGGCTAAACAATGTCCCCTCAGTGCTTCCACGAATCGCCGCAGACGATTATTTCGGCAAGTAAAGAAAACATGTGGCTACGTGTGGCTGTCCATGGGGCTTGTAGCGGCCGTTTCCATGGTTACCAGCTCCCGTATCTGAGTGACTCCTCTGCACCAAAAATGGCAAGTGAACCTGGTATCGAGTTCTGACAGTTTTCGCTGTGCTATCTGGGTGTTTTAGATTAGTTTTCCTCAAATGCTCTAAGGGAAATGTCGTCACGGTTCCCAATGAAGTCAGACCTCATTAACAGCTAAAAGGAAGTCCAGAAGACTCTGAACACAGTGTAACTCGAAGGGTACCGAATATTTTTGCGAATTAAAAGGAACGCATACTAGCTGCATGCGCCGCCGCACTCTTCATGCGCCTCACGCGGCGCGCGTAATTAACATTCTTGTCGTTCCTCTCCACTATGAAGGTTCCTGCCTCAGTTCCTTCACATCCAAACATCTCAGGGTGAAAGATCTGTTATACGCGGTTAAATTCGTTTTTTCAGTTACGACTCAAAGGAACATCGTTTGCGGTGTTGAGCGCGACCCAACCGCGGCGGATCCCGCGAACGCGAATATCGCCAACCCAATCCACCCAGGTAATTTCTCCTTCGTCAGAGCGCATGCGCGGGCTTTTAACCTCCTCTCCCGCCTCCCACGTGTTTCCTTGCGGGTGGGAAAACAAAGAAGTTCATTTTAGCTGTGTTGTCAACAGGAAAGGTCTTGATCCCCTTAGACAGTGAGGCTTACTTGCTTTGCTGACCAAGTTATGGTCGTACAAGTAAACTTTTTCGTGACACGCCAGCGCGCAGCCTGCGCTTCCGGGCGGATGCGTATAGTTGGCCGCGGCCGGGCCGTAGCGCACATTCATATGTTCGAATTTTCGGACGTTTTTACCCCTTGAAATACGTATGACTTTGACGGGATCTGAGCGTCAGTTCGAATTATCCGGAAGGTCGAATTAGGAGGTTTCTAATTAACGGGGTTACGCTGTATGTGTGAACAGCATAGTGTATTGGTTTCGCACAACCTCTAAAATTCTAATGATAGTATAATACGTTGCTGACAGAAATTAAATGAAGCAATGACTAGGTGAAAAAAGGGCCACTAGATAGCCAATAGATTTTGTCTATGACTACTGACTCAATAGAGTCACCGAATCTGCGGCAATTGCTCCCACATAGTTTGGAAGCTGTCGGTATAGGGATACTCACTACCCCGTGTGCTTATTCGATGATGTTCTGCTCCAAACTTGTGAGCCTTTTCATGAAGCATAACATATCGTGAGAGAAGGGTCCTTCTGTGTTGTATATGGTAGACTGCATTAGAGGGATCTGTTATTGAACATAACTCAGAAAGTTGGGAGCGCATTTGCTGGAACATGCAGTACACAGAGCACAGTGTTGACCGTGAGGTCACAAAAGTTCTAGACTTTAGTGACAGAATACCGTAAGCGGTGTAAAGACGGCTTCACCTAACATTCGAGTGTAATGACGTAAAGCCAACTTGCAGAACGGAGCAAAAAAAAAAACAATGGCAGTAACGTGAAGTGGGCTTCACCTAACTCTTGGATAGGATAAGATATTTGAATCGTATCCAAAATTTAGAATACTCGCACAGCTCTAATAATGATGAATCATGCTGGTGCACATAACGACTGGAACAGAATTGAAAGCAGCCCTACCTGTACAAGTCATATGTGAAGCAATCCTTGAAGGGTAGGCTTTTAGCTAGTGGATGAGTCTGTATAGAAAACAAACATTGCACCACTATACAACTATACACTATATTGCACTATACTGCACACTATAAAATGAAGTCTGTCAGTGTAAAATCCTTTTTCTTTCACATGCTATGTAGAGACAAAGACAACCATACTACTCTCTAGTGTTTTACTGTCTCGATTAAAACTGCATCAAAAGCATGCTCTCCACACACATTGTACCCGCATAACTGGCAAGGTCCCAAGAACGAGCGGGCATGTCAGAGGCGCACAAGACGTACGTTAGGAGGCTGTACACCTCCCGTCAACCATAATGATAACACTGGGAAAAATTCAGTCTCAATTCCGAGCGAGAATGTTAAGTGAACAAAGTCCTTCCGATGAACTAACACAATAATTTTGTTCAATTAAGATTTCCTCGTGGCCCCAAGGGTTGCTGTAATCGCGCTCAGGAACGAAACCAGATTTTTCCCAGTTTTACTATTAAGGATGATGGGAGCTGTACATCAAGAGCATGTCCGAGAGTATGTACTAGAGCCCTGCACAGGCCGACTTTTCCGGGCCCGACCCGGCCCAGGCGCATCGAAAAATGGCCCGGCCCGACCCGGGCCTTCATATTTTTATGCGGCGCGACCCGGCCCGGTGACCCAGTGACTAGAGCTCGGCCCGGCCCAGCCCGGAATCTAAGCAAATAGAGCCCGGCTGGGCCCGGCCCGGTCACCCGGCGAGTAGATCCCAGCATAGTATTTCCAGCCGCGACGTATGCGTTTCTGGCGATTATCAAACAAATTTATCAGTAAATTTATAAGGGGAGAAGACAAACATACAAGTGATGGCGGTTTAACACCATAACCGCACCAGACCAAATTAAATCCAGAACGTACGCGGGCATGGGCGTTATCGTTACACTGTCAAGATTTTGCGGAGGTAGAGGATGCTGTCGACAAACACCTTCTCCCAGTCCATACCCCTCTCACCAAGCTTTGCCAAGTGATTGTGAAATACGTGAGGAGTGATGAGCAATGTGAAGTGGCTTTCAGAATGTTCTAGAGGGTCGAATCATATGCCTAATGCAGTATCCCTTGCTTGTCTTTGCAAAATATGCACAGGAATGACGCAAGCGCATGATGAAATGACTAATGCATCTCCATTGTGTGGAATTAGCTGCGTTGCCCGGCCAGGCCTGACTCTCGGAAACACATTTGTCGGCCCGGACCCGGCCCGGACCACGGTGGTGGCGTATTTTAACGGCCCGCGGGGCTAGCGTATTTTGTCGGGCCAGGCTCGGCCCGGAGCACACAGCCAATAACAAGCCCGGCTCAGCCCGTGGGCCGAGCCGGGCCGTGCAGGGCTCTAGTATGTACAGTTCTGAGTGCATGTGATGCACTTCAAGTACGGTGAATGAATGAATATGGTGAATGAACACTACAACGTTCCTTTGGGGATGTTTCAAAACTTCCGACTAAAGGACTAGAAGATTCACTGAACACAACCACATACTGAATGCACACTGGATACTAAACATTGGCTCGCTACTGTCTTCTGCAAGATGAGAAGGATCTGTTATATTTTTTCTCTCGCGATGAGTTTTGCTATCTGTGAGTGTAGCGTAGCAAAAAAAAAAAGAACAAGGTGCCAACTGTTATCTTTCGAGTACAGTCAAAGTCCTTTACAACGAACTGCAAGGGGCCGCTCAAAATATTCGTTGTAAAGGTGACTTCGTTGAAAAAGACTGCGCGGCGATATTGCAGTTCAAGCTGACGGTAATAGTCCCGATACAATAGAACGAGGGTAAACTCAGGAAGAAACCTATCACGCATGTGTGAAAACGTCTGCCGCTCCAGCGGCAACCAACGTCTGCCCGCGCAGTACTGGGCCAACCGGTGTCGTATCAGGGTAGACTCAGGGAGAAACCGATCATGCACGTGTGAAAACGGTCAAAGTCAAGTCCGACCACAGAGTCGTAGGCCCCATTAAGTTTCACATCAGTTTCTGCCAGGTCCCCCAAACTCACCTCGGAAAAGCGTGCAACGAAGAAGGCCGCCACTAGATACCCCACTGTTGCCGTTCCGGATCACTTCAGCGTGCTAAGTTTAGCGGCAAAATGTTTTTGTTGTTTCTGCGAATGAATCTAGTCTTTATATGTCCAAATAAAATGCGTATAACAACTTTCTGTGTCGTGTTTCACTTTTTGGTCCCGGTTTTAAACGTGTTGAGCGATCGGAAGGATCTAGTGCACGGTGGTGTGCATCACACAGCGTACCTGTCGTACCAGGCGCCGCAGGCGCAGTCGTCCATCTCTCCTTCAGTGACTTGGCCTGGCTTGGATTGTGCTTCAACTGGATTTTTAGCGCGCTACAATCAAACGCAAGCCAACGTCTGGTAACAATGGGGTATCTAAGGGCGGCCTCCGGCATTGCGCGCATCGGGATAGGAACAAATACATGGGAAAATGGCGACCTTGGGGGACCTGGTTTCCGCTATGACCACATATTTCGGGGAACGAGTTCGAACACGAACCGCACGGAGGTTTGTTTACGTTACGCTTCGTGGAGCCGATGACCGGTGTCGCCACCGTCGCAAGCGATGCGGTTCTTGTTTCTGAATGGAAGGCACCGTAGAGCGAATGCCCATACATTAGTCGAGACTGCTAATTAAAGCAGCCTGGTCATGGACTCGGACGGCTCATGACATGATATATACAGGCCTATTTAGTCGTTAATTTACTTCAGGCTAAAGAAGACTCTGTGATCTTTTTTTGAACAAGTGTGTTCAAAGCACCACACTTTCGGTCAGTACACTATCGGTCACAATTACCAAAAAAAAGACAGCAGCCCTTTCTTTCTTGCATTCAGCCCCTAGTGGGTCAGCGGCCACGTGGTCTCTGGAGGGACACGACCTTCGCCCGTGTCCTCAGATAATGTCATCACAAAACCCGCGGAAAGCGGAAACTACGGGCGCGTGACTCCGGTGGAGACGGGCAAATGACGCCCATTGCCACGTGTCGGGAGCAGTTTCTTTTGAAACTTCGTTGTACGGGTCGTGCGCTTCAGCAATCGGACCTCAGAATTGCTTCGTTATTTTGGCAGTTTCGTTATAAAGAATTTCGTTATAAAGGTTCTAATTATACATTGCGCCCTACGGAGCGCTGACCGGACTGTGAAAAACGTTCGCTATAACGGTCTTTTCGTTAAAAAGGCATTCGTTGTAAAGGACTTTGACTGTACCAGTGTCACAAAAGCTGTATGGCTTTGCTGAAAATCCTTGTTGGTTGAACTACTTAAGGTCTGTATGAACTAGTGCCCTGTTCTTACATCAGATCACATTTCCCAATGAGGATCCTATTCAAACCAAAACAATCTATCTTTATAACATGATACGCGTTCTTACTGTGCCCAGCGATGTACTCACCCTTAGTATTCTGTGAAAATATGCATACTGGCGAAGGATGCTCCGATGAAGCTTCAGTGCATCATCTGAAAGATCAGAACTAAGATAAACATTTAAGGTGACGAGCATGCATGATCTACACCATATTGTGTACTATACTCACCCAGAACGACTGAGCCTCGAAGCAATTCCAAATCACTGACTGAAAAGTATAAGACTGTGTTGAAGGAATCCGGAAGAATAGCTGATCGAAGAACTTAAGGCTAATTCATCTACTGGCAGAGGATTGTACAGAGATGCACTGATGTCCTAATGCACTGCAAGAACACAGTTCAGTGTTACACCAATCATGTTCAAAGGTACGACATTGTGAATGACTTTCTTAAACATGTCTCTCTACAAGACGTTGGAGAGGCAGTCGCAAAATGAAGACAGGAAAGAAAGAAAAAGGAGAACCTTACACCAGTTGAACGGCTGTTGCTGCCAATTTCCCTGTAAGGGTTGCCACCTGCCCGTTATCTAACCAACGCAGCCGGTAATTTGCTGCGTGTGCAGGTTGAGAGGCAACTCCTGTAGCGTTTTGCCAGTATTTTGCCACAGTTTCATGAAGACGTTTCAGCAAATTCGGGAATTTAGAATGAGTTCAACTTGGCTGTCTATTTTTGAGCCCTTAATCGTGCAGCGGCTTGGGAAACTTGTCGATGCTTTGCTGACGAACGCTATTCAATATCCGCGTAATGACGTCAGCTTGTATCTTGCGGAGGGACATTTCTTTGCATGCTGCACAATTTCCAGCACATCATCCTCGGAGTCAGTCTGATCTGTGGAGCACTTGGCGAATGATATCATTGTCGGTCAGTTCGGCACAGGAATAGAGAGCACTGCGAACTCGTCAAACGTCACGGCAGCAGGTACTTTTAAAAAACCTGCGTTCCACAACTCCGCAATCAAGCTTTCTAAGTCAGCAGACGTGATATCCGATATGGGTTCTTGTACATTAATCCTATGGGGCGGCTGACCATGCTGTGACAGCGTCCGAATAATCGAGCATGTCCGAAAAATGTATTGTACTGTATTGACTGTATTGCAAAACACAAGGACGGAAATGCTACTAAGGTGCAAGGATACATATGTAAGGACTCCAGAAAGAAGTTTCTCCAGAAGAAAGCTCCAAAATTAGGAAGAGAGCCAAGGTAATGTTTGGCATGCTTTTCAGCACTGGGTCTTCTTGCAGCAGTTGTCCCAAGCGAGATGAGTGGGCAGCTAATGCTGACATCATCAGCTTCCGAGGCACGTGCAGGATTTCATCTCCTTCCTTAAAAATAAGAAGAGGCCCGAGTCAAACCACAAGTCATTTCTAGTCTGCTCAGCGTTTCCCCATTTATATACATATTTGCAACACACATAATGACTGAAAAATGTGATGCAACTTAAACAAGCACAAATACATAGTTAATTACCAACCGGCTTCCTGGATCTCTAAAGGCCCCAACGCTTGTCCAGGTTACCTGATAACCCAATTCTTACTGTAGGCAAAACCATGTCAGTGGCAGAAAGCAGTTGACAATATACCTTCTTTGTCTCATGGCACAGGGGGTAGGTAATGAGTGGTGGTGAACTTCTGTGCATTGACCGTTTATACTATACATACTTAAGGCAGGAAGGATTGCCATGGACAGCATTTCTGGAAGGCTTGAAGTACTACCGACGGGCAAAACTGGGAAGGTTCGTGTGTTTGTTTGGAAGAAAAAAACACCCTATACCTCATTCTTTGCAGAGAAACGATAGAGAAGGAGGCCAGAGAGAGGAAGAAAGAGGTGGAGGTTAGGTGAGACACCCTGTATATGACCATAACATGCAGAATAATTTCCCAAACATGGCCTCAAACGTGTGGCAGCTAGTACTGCAGCCACGACAGCCCTCGACATTATCATTATAATTAGCAGTGCCCTGTCATCTGTATCTACATCCAGAATGTTGTCGACACACAGTTTCGGTTAGCCAAAGTCAGCACAGCAGGAGAGTGCTACCAGGATAATAAAGACAAGCAATAATGTTTCTCAGGTCCACCAAAGTAGCATGTGCAATCCTTCTCTCAGAATGGCACATACATGTAAGTTGTTGCAAAGAGGAAAAACCAGCAAGTGCCAACAATGAATCATTTAAATAGCTGCCCAAACCAGGGTGTCGAACCGAACCCGAACCGAAAACCGTACCCGAACCGTTATTTTTGCCGGAACTGAACCTGAACCCGAACCGAAATTTTCATAACACTGCTGAACCCGAACCGGAGCAGAACCATAAAAAATAATAGCGGTAGCCGGTTCGCAACAAAACGGTTCGGACATAGAAGTCAGCACACATCGAACGAAGACACATCGGTATCGTCATCACGCGCCTATATCATGAATTTCAGAAATTTTCACCTAGCAGTCAGACGACGACGTATAGTAAGTATACTTTCAGCATCTTTTTAACATGTTGGAGCGCAGTTGTCCTTGTGAGCGCCGCGGCTGGCGCCCCACGCACGCGGTGATGCGGCGTCTACTCTTTAGAGGCGAGGTGCCACGCGAATGCAACAGGACGAATGCAACAGGAATGGAGTAGGCCAGTTATGTAGCTCTACACGACGAATATGTGATCAAATAAGCGCCCAAGATTTCCTTTTACACTTGAGCAGTAAAAATTACACAAGTCAGAAACATGAGAAGTGGAGAAGGAGCGTACGCAGAACGGTGCCTGTTTGATTGGTCGTGGTTTGAAAAGTAAATGTGGTTCTGCTTATTGGTAGTGTAGTTGTGTCGTGATACATTGCCTTTGTGAGGTGGATTAACTAGTACACTGCTGTGAGCTCGGACAGAGTAAGGCTGGCAGGCTTATTTTCGACATGCTTCAGTAGGGTTTCGGATCGATTCACGCTGCGAAGGCACTGTGCTGGCAAGTACTGTCGTCTATCTTATGCTGTCCATCTTATTAGGCTTCCTATAAGTTTATCTTGCTGGCACTGTGCGTGTGAAAAAGATTTTGGGAACAGAAAGTAGCGGGACAACACCGCTTCATCAGCGTGGACTCTATTTGCAATAAGTGTTCATCCATTTCTTATTTCTGTCGCTAAAGAGCTACCTCACCGCTAAAGACGTCAATGCAGACAACAGCAGTAAGCTGTTTCCACGCATTTCCTGATAAAAGCAGTTTTATGGAACATATAAAACGGAAGCGTTGAACCGGTTCGCGAACCGGTTCGGGGCTGCGAACCGGTTCGGTTTTTGGCGTGGCCGAACCGGAACGAAATCAAAACAACGCGAACCCGAACCCGTATTTTTTGCGGTTTGACACCCTGGCCTAAACTATTTACCTCGATTGCCTGCTTCGCTGTCATCCCATACTCTCCATTGCCAATGTCTTTGATCTCCACGTGCTTCATGTCGGCACCATTCTTGGTACACCAATCCAAGAAAGCATCCCACTTGTTGGTTCTCTCTGGCAGGTCTAGTGTGATGCCTAGAAAATTTAATGTGAAATTTACACACCTTAATGTACCTGATGTACAGCACAGAACATCAGCGGATAACACTAGTTCTGAGGCACATAATATTTTTGAATTAATATTAGTTGAAGGGCATCAGAGGGTGAAGGGCATTACACAAGCAGAAGACATACTTCTATAGGAAAAGTCGAGCTCAGTATTGAGCAAATGGTAACATATTGTAACCATTGAGGGAAGAGGTTTTACAGGAAAAAATGCCTCACCTAAAGAGGTCTCCATTACGGTGTAATTGCTTACCCTAGTATACTTATTATGTATGCTGCTTGCTCGATACGGATTAATTCCACATTCGCAAGAACACAAGAGGAGATGTGCAGCTTGTGATGTGTACATTTGTCATCTTTCGTAATTTACTCACCATTTTCTATCTCCCGGACTTTCACCAAGAGGCTGTTTAACTCGAGGAAATCCTTCCATTCTTCTTTGGGAATCCCAGAAGGAAGTTTTGTGCATTCTAAGAAATATAAAGCCTATTCATTAACTGATATGTCAGGGTACTTCGAAGGATTCCTTTAACATACATGTAGGGTGCCAGGGGAGACAATAAAGAAGCCGAGGAACGGGGCACGAGCCTCACTCGGTTCGTAACCACGGAACAGTGTGCTTGCTCTATTCTTACATTGGCGCAGCCGACATAAAGATGGTTAATCATTGCTTAGTTAAATGTTTGATTGAGTGTACAGATAAATGGGGATGCTGCGCTAGCAAAGGAATGGGCACGACACATCCTTGTCCTATCCCCGTCTGTCTCCATATCTTGTCGCTCAGCATGCTCCATAAGCTCAGTTCCCCCTCCAGTCTTTTCAACAGAAAACCCCCATTTGAGTCACTCACATGAAGTAAATCATAAGAGCGAGAACATTGCAGAATTGATTTCCTGTCGTTAATGCTCGAATTTAGAGATCATATATTGCATTTTGTGTCTTACTTACATGGCCAAAGCAAAAAAGAAATCTAATCCCAATCCATGAACATGTTATATTTCTGTGATGTACCAATTCACTCACTTTCCAAGATTTCGTCCAACATGCACTGCAGCATTAACCGATCGTCGATGGAAAGCTGTTTGAATCCCTTCTTCTTGTTGTGACGACCCATCTTCGTGGTTCAAGGCTCGGAAGTGCTGCACAAAACACAAAAGATCCACGATAAACATTCGCATGTTTTTGCTTCCAACGTAAATTTAAGATAGGAGACAACAAGAAAATGAGAAACACTTCCTTTTCAGGAGCTTCGGGATGCCCGGATGCGGCATGCCCGATGGAGACGCTGATTAAAACGCGTATATTAAGCGAGAGAAAATAAGTTTGCTTCGGGTTTGAGCTATTGTGTCAACTCCATTGTGTGGCCAAATTGTACGTAACTTATTGTACCAACTTTTGCAGTACTTGTTATACGCGGTGTCGTGGGAGCAATCTTATATGATTTCACGCAGCCCTGCACATAATGAAATTACGCAGCTCTCGCGTACCGAAAAGAAAGCAACATCAGATACATGTCATGTTAACCAATACGGCTAGTCACAATAGCATATACAATAATAAATGCAGGTATAATTACGCTTTAGTAACTTGACCCAACAGCTCAGCAGACTAGCAGACGCAATTTCACTCGCAGTGTGGCCAACTGTGCAAGGGATTGCTCGCTACCAGCTAACGGTAATGACAGTTACAATGACATGGCATTAATAAGTAATGGGTTGTATAACATAAAGTCTGCATCATAAGACGCGCAATATACTATTTAACGTCTTAAACTTATGTTTAGTAGCATGTCTTCGACTTCGATGTTTGAAAGTGTTGAAAGTAGACGTTAGAGGGCGCCGCCAGCAATCGATATGGAAACCGAAACTCACTCAGCAACATCTGCGTACGGTGAATACTCGCGCAACGATTTTGTTTCGATTTTTCTGATATCCTCCTTCAGGGTAATGTGAATGAAGGAACGGGCAGAAATGGCTTGTTATCTTCATTCTAGAGCTATTGAAAACACAGTGGGTCACGGAGTAGCTGCAACTGCCGGGAGCGCTATGGAACGACAAATAAATAATTATTTTCCCAGGTGGGCAGAGGAGGGATACTTTGTAATCCAGTCCGGTTTTCTTTAATGTTCAAGACAAGGATCATTAATAAAGCTGAGAAGCTATCAAGTAATACTACTTAAATGTTTTGATCCAATGTAGGTAGCTCTTTCTTCTTATTTTTTTTTCTTCTCAATTTCAGATTGTTTAAAATCCCCACGAAAATACGAAGGTCGAATTGAAAGCCCTAACAATGCTGTCATCGCCAACGAGCCCCCTTCATTCAGTGGAAAACAGAAAAAACAAACAAACAAACCAAAACAACAAACGTTATTGCATTTCCTAAACGGCGGAGCACTTGTATCGAACATAAAGGTGACGTTGTGTACACATTCTGCTAAATGAATTACGAGATAAAAGTAATTTTTTTGCTTCAATCTAGGTCGCGCCGGAAAAAAAGAGAGAAAGAAACGTCGTAGCGTGCCAGAGCCGTACCAGGAGCCGTACACAAACCCACTGCCATCTACAATGTGTGGTCGTAGTCACGCTCAAGGGGGGAGGACTCCCATCCATCCTCCGCACCGCGAATCAAAGGGACCTATATTCCGAGCTTCTAGAAAGATGGCGCTACCAGCAGCTAACATTTGGAATGCCTGGAAGCAACCCCTCCTCCCGCGCCTCCGGAATAACAACAGGGGATGAACGCGCACCATATCCACGGCCGAGTCCCAGTCGAGTATCGGCAGGCGCACTTCGAAAGCGGAACGGTGATGTCATGGCCACGTGGTTTCTCTCGGTTTTGGCACATGACCCTATGGAATGCACACTTCAACTCCCACGACTTTAGGTGTCTTCCTAGGAGGTATTGCTCGAATATAACTAGCGAAAGTTCCACGCTGGTCTCTGTGTTCCTGTGATGATGTGATGTGAGCCGCGCGTTGTTCCAGCTGGAACAGGAAATGTTCCGTGCGTGAGTTACCCGACGCAAACTTCATGGAATAAACGACGAAAGTGTGAGTGGAAGAGGAAATGAATTTTCTCACCAGCATGGGAAAAGAACAGTGCCAAAAGGAGCTATCACAAAGTAGAAAATGTCGCCGCACGAAAGGATATTGGGATCTTCGATCTTCGGTGTTTGAAGAGAGTGACGACAAACTGTGGAGAGATCAAGCTGTAGTAATGTCAATAAGATAGGAACAGCCTGGGTAGTAGCTCGATCACTGCCGCTCAAATGCCGTCCTCGTGTGGGTTGCCAAAGTTACATCGCTGTGTTCGGGCACTTTGACGAACTTTTAGGAAACCGTCTCTATGCTGCCTCGCGCTAAATCTTCACAGAAAATGGTCGTGATCTCTTGCTCACGAAACTAAATTAATCGTGTAATATAGTAGGCACTTCAAACTATCTCGTTATACAGGATGTAGATATGTGCTCTTTTGAGAATAATAACACCGTCGACTCATTAGATTAACCATAACTTTTACTTTTTTTTCTTAGGAAGTGATAGCTCGGATGTACGTAGACAATCGACAAGTTTTCCAAATGAGAGGAACACACGAAGGAATGAGGAGAATTCCAGAACTCGTTCGTTTTCCGCTTTTCCAACGTGGGGGAGCGAACGTCACTTTTGAAAATGATGCGATCGAGTCATGATATCATTGATTTCAAATCGTCACGAACGAACCATACACTGCACCGTGAAAGCTAGCGCTCGTCGTCTTGAATTCATTCATCGAACGTCGACCAACCATAAACATGACACTAAATTAGAGTAAAGCAATCCATCCATTGTTTTCCGTAAAATTTCGACATCCCTCCACATCTATCGGCGTGTCCTAGCTCATCGTCCATATTTATTGCGTATTCACGTACTAAGATCTACCATAGACATAAAAAATAAAAAAATCGCATAGAGTCTACAGAGCATTGCCTCTCTGTCCATGGCTCCTACTAGAGGTGGCTGCTGCCGTGCCTTGCATCTGCGTGAGGAAAATGCCCGTTTTGCTCTTCTCGGAGTGGTCATGATACTCTATATGGTCGTGGGCGCTACCCTGTTTCATCTGTTAGAAGCTGGCACGGAACAAGAGGCACGTGATCAGTACGCCAGGGCGCTGAGCACATTCTGGGAGAAGTACAACGGCACCGTTGACCCCAGGGACTTGGAGGTTCTCTTGCAAGAGCACGGCAACGCGTCAGCTCACAACCTTCTGCCAGGCAAACGTCTGCGGTGGGACTTTTCGGGATCCTTTTACTTCGTGGGAACCGTCGTATCGACAATAGGTAAATGAAATGTTTCAACTATACCTCTGTCATTTGGTAAACCCGAAAGACGTTCTTAAACTTTCACGCCTGCACGAACTGGTTCGCGTTACTGAATTTTTTGTTTTGAAGTTGGTCGTCATTTGATTATAATGTTCTTTTAATTTTTGTTGCTTCTTTTCGATACTGTGTGCGCCGTTCACGTCTATAGTAGCAAGGTTTCGTAGGCAAAGGAGAAATAACAAACATATGGAAATAATAAATAGATAAACGCTGTTCCGAAGTAGAAAGAGACCAGTAGAGGACAAAAACTTGGCCGAACAGACGAGCACTGGTGTTTTCTCATCTTGTTTCCCCAAGCCGTCGTTTTGTAACGACACAAGGCTGACACTTATTCTGAAGTTTTAAAGGGATACAATAGCAATGGTTTCCAGTGTAATACGTTTTGTGCGCGTATATACAAGAGCTCCGTCACTTGTGTGCCATCGTTGTCTATTTTAATCTCATGTGTGACAGTTAGAACGGAATGAGTGAGATCTTTTTCTACAGCCACTACATTGTGTTAGTGTGAAATAGTGCACTTTAATCAAAACATCCCACCTAGCGTAAGTTGCGGAGCCTCCCTGCAGGTGGTATGCAAGATTGAAAGTTGTCTTTCAAAAAGAAATCCTTTTGGAAGGTCCTTCCAAGGAACTACCGAGATAGCGAGGAAAATCTCTATTAGATTGCACAGCTATGCATCTTGTGTCTGGAACTCAAAGCACCAATCAAAGCAGACTTTGATAGCAAAGAAGGCACTTTTGATGTCCATGTTATATATATAAACCGGCATCCTGCGATTGTTGAGCGCACGTCATCCATGCAGTCCACATGCTGATGTGGGTAAGCAATGGTGATTGAGTTTATGTCAACAATTAGACATTTCGGCGTAGTTTCGTGAAATGGCTCTTCTACAATGAACGCTTTCCATCTGTGGAAGGGTGAAGTTTGGATGTAATCACCTCCATCACCGATTGTATATTCTTGTAAAATAAAAGTCATTCTACCCAACAACAGAAACCGAAAGATGATTCGAAGGTACATTTGCGTAGAATTCCATGTGGCAATAGATTACATCCAGCAATTTTTGCTCTGGCGCGAGACTCACTCTTTTAAGATACAAGAAAACAGGAGAAGAGGAAACTGGAAATGTGCGACACTGTGGCGCCATATTAGGCATGGATACCAGCGTGGTGTTGTAGTCGCCACCTAACAGCTGGTACCTAAACTAGATCCTGTTTGTCACATGAGTGTGACGATCGCAGACAATGGTGACGCCGCCAGCGTCATCCAGTTCGACAATCACTCAGCTTCGTACCATATAGTCGCCTACGGCAATGTAGAACTTTCCTCCTCTGTCTTTGACACCGGTCCAGAAGAGCGCTACAGCTCGCTCTTATAAAAGGGATCGCTCTACCACGATTTTATGCCTGTGGCCGGATGTCAAGTCATCACTAACGCTGCAGGAACCTTTGTCTAGCCACCGCTCGGCTTGCATACGCTAGTCTGATTAGGCACAGTGAGACCAAAAATTTTGTAGACATTTGAAATTTTTGTACAAGAAAGAAAACCTTCGTTTTCAACTCTGCTGACTGAAGCTGATTTTGTTTTAGCCTGTGCATACAGCATAAATAATCTTTTTGAAGAGATATCGTCAGAAATTGCGAAAATATAGATAGTTAACTCTTGTAACTGTGCGCCCGTGAGAGGGCCTGAATGTTACAGCTACTGGGGGAGGATGACGAGGTATGGGGGGTATAAGCAGCATTAATGTTAATTGATGCAAAGTCAACTTCGACCGTGTAGCAGGGCTCATGGCGTTTACTGACGGGAACACACCGAGGGGGCAGGTATTTATTTATTTATTTATAACAGTTCTTGCGATTGCCATAGAAGCATGGCGATTGCTAGATGTTAACAATATCGCTCTCATTAATCATAGTAACGTGAGGATCGACGAACGAATTCGGTCGTTTCTTCCTCTGCTTCAGATAACTAACTTTGTAGTCTCTCACGGCATTCTTTCCTGTAAGGATCCCGGTCCCGAACAGTAGCATTCTGTAGAAGCCGTACTATTCACCCTTTCAGCTCAGAACTTGCATTCACTGTGGCCCATTTGCTCCCGTACAATACCGTGCCCCGTAACACAGCTATTGAGCTACGCATTTTCAGCACGTGGCTGAGTCCGAGCAAACAGAACTGCATCTTTCACAGTGTGTAGCATCCAGTTCTGCATGGTATACCACAAGGACATGTCGCGAAAATATTTGTGTCTTAATCAAAATACGTCCGCCAACACTATTTGCCGAACTGACGAGACTCCGCCATTTGAATCGCTGTTTGACGGACACAGGTGCACGACCTACTAGATTATAGCGGCCATGTCATAGGCACCCCTTCCCAGCGCCGCATTTGGAAGGTAGCCATGGCGCTACTCATCGGCCCGCTTACTGCTTCCTCAACTTCTACTATACTTTGTACTTCAGCTTACCTTACTATATCTGTACAAGCGGTGGATATCCCACGGAAGATGTTTCATTCTAAAGTTGATTATCATCATCATTCTACGGGTTTTCATAGGAGCTGTTGCTGTCGTCTGCTACGGTAGTCGTACGTCCGCTTCTGTGCGTTCAAAATTCGAATTTTCATTGTCCAATCACAATGTAGATCTCGCGGGCCGATGAGTAGCGCCCCTAGCGGATCGTGCGGACGGGCTCCTCATAGGGGAGGAAGGGTAACGGACGTATTTTCGTTACAGTTTCCATTTTCGTTACTGCTACACTTTCGTTTCACTCTGCCTTTGGCAGACACTGATGATGTCTCCCGTATGGGGGACGAAACGTTTGAATTAAATTGTTTTGTATTGTTTTGTCAAGTCGGTGTAAACCCCTCTTTATACTCGTGATGAATCCCGGCTTTTGGAACTTCTTTTTTTTTCATTTTCGCTTCTGTTATCCGTTTCTGATACCAGCCTTTCAATTTCGGTTCCGTTACGTTTCTGTTACTGTTTCCAGTAATGGAACGACTGTTACAGAGCTGCGGGAGGGCAGCCGGTCCAGCTCTGTCAGCACCCTGTTTTGCCCAAGTGTTGCTTCAGTGTCACGCGTACACACTACACAAGTAATTTCACGTCGGTGGGATGCGCTCATCTTGCAGGCTTTAAAAAACATGTAGGAACATGTCCTCAGTCTTCAGTCAATCTTCTGTCTTCAGTCACTCTGAGTACAGCAACTCAAGATGGGCGTGACCTTCATCCAATGTGGCATTCATAGGCGGACGCTCTCAGTAGTAAACAATACTGCCATAGCGACGGTGAAATGAAAAAAAAAAAAACGTAAAAATAAATAAATAAAAATCGCAGGCATTCATCCTCGTGCGATGGTGACGTAGAGTGCGTGGAGCCAATGTTGTGTAAGTCACATGTGTTGATGTCATAAAGTTACGAGGACTGGGACGAGTAGGTAAGCGAGGGATGCACCCCCGAGATCCAATAATGCGCTTTGTTTCCGTGCTCTGGTGTAGCACGGTGTAGCACGGAATGGTGTAGCTCTGGTGTAGCACATTACAGGGAATGGAGTCATCAAAATACAAAAATAAAATGAAAAGTCACTCGTGTCATCGCAGAACAGTAATAGCCATTACCCGGATTCAGTACCGGACGATTATTTTCGTTTCTGTTTCCGATAATGGAGGACCGTGGTATGCGTTTCCGTTTCCGTTATAGTTATCATCTCTAATTTTGGTAATATACTCGTTTCTGTTTCCGTTCCCTGAAAGCCGATTATGACATGGTCGTTATAATCTAGTAGGTCGTGCACAGGTGCAGTTTCGCTTTTCCAGGTGGATGGTGCAGGTATCGGCGGTGTAACACTTTACGTCATGTATCACTGTGCCGTATCACGTTCCCCTACGCTGCTCCCCACAACACTGAAGCGGCAGGTATTGCGGAACAGCTCACTGTGCTCCCACCAGCTTCACTGTTACGCGTCATGTCGCCGTCTGGGGAGCATCATCTCAACTGCTCTTCGCAACAGCGCCATTTTGATGCGCATATGTCAACATTCCAGGGTGCCCACGGAGCCCATAATATTATTTTGCCAAGTGATCTTATCGCATAGCCACCTTCGTGTTACGAAGGTTGCATCTCGATGCATGCAATCCCACAATCCCAGGGGGTTCAGAAGCGCCTCCTTATTGAATGGTGCGAAGAAACGCTCGACAAATTCCAAGACGAGCTAGGCGGGTTTACGGCATCGTAAAATCCGAATGTAGCAATCGGAACCGGGCACCCCACGGATAAGAGTTCCCCAAACAGCAACTCGCCTGTGAATGCGATACGACAACGAAGTGTCGCGAGAATATAAAGCCGTCGCGCTGCTCAGTGGCACACCACCCTCCGATCATCCAAAAGCGTACCAAAGCCTACTCAAGCGGCGGCCAACTGCGAGACTGCTATAGCTTAGCTTTCCGCTTCGTCACTGCAATGAATATATAGAGTGGATGCCTAACTGATAACCCATTCCGATTGTCTTCCATGTGTCTTTTTAACCCAATAACTCGGGGGGGGGGGGGGGCAGTCCACGCCAGGACTCGAACCGATACGTTCCTGATTTCCGGTAACGCAAGCTATATATACCGATGACACCACATTGGCGTGGATGGATATCGGTCTAATACTCGTAGAAGCTCCCGAACATCCTGATTGCAGCTGCATATCACACTGTTAAAACAGAACTTCACCACATAGCACGCTCCTAGCCAACCATCATTCCGATGTATATCACTCTGTGTCACGATTTGTTGAAAATGGGAGGAGGCGCCTATCTGGGACAGATTATCTTGTCCCAGATAGGCGCCTCCCCCCTGTTTTGAACAAATCGTGACACAGAATGATATCATTCGGTATGATGGTTGGCTAGGAGCGTGCTATGTGGTGAAGTTCTGTTTTAACAGTGCACTCTCCAAAATGAACTTCACCGCATAGCACGCTCCTAGCCAACCATCATCTCGAATGATATCGTTATCTGCCCTGATTTGTTCAAAACGGTAGGCGTACGCCTTTTCTGTGACAATTATGAACAGCATAAGTGTCACAAAAAAGGCGTACGCCTCCCGTTTTCGACAAATCAGGGAATACAACGATATCATTCGAGGTTATGGTTGGCTAGGAGCGTGCTATGCGGTGTAGTTCATTTTTAAGAGTGCCGGGTTCATCGCACTGCCACAGTTATCCAAGTATAGCATGAAGCAACATAAGGAAGCATAACTATAGGGGAGGGCTATGCCGATGTGATGTAATCGGTCCCATCAAAGATAGGAAATCAGGAGGGTCTATAGGTTCGTGTCCTGCTGTCCGCACATCGACTTTTGCCCCAGTTATGTGAATTTCGTTGTTTCTTTATTGTTTTTTTTTTTTTTTTGTGATGGAGGCTCAGGTGTTTTTATCGACCCTAGGTAGAACTCGCTTCGGCTAATTCTAGATACTTGCGTCTTTCTTTTTGTTATCTTCATGGTGTTCAGACCGACACTCTCAGACCTGCCATTGCCTTGGACACGGACCGAAACGAAACGAAACGAAACGAAACGTGGCAACACTGCTTCAGGCAATGGTTCTGGAGAATGAGAGCGAGTATTTATCGCGAACATATCGGGAAGCCACGGTTAATTCGAACACGCCGCCAACTTTCGAGAATCCTTCCTGAAAGTGCGTTCTCTGTGACTGAAGAAAGAACAGGGATGGAAAACCTAATGTTCTTCAACATAAATTCACGTAAAGCTAAAGCAACGGAAGCGGATTGCGAAAACAGTTGTTGCCGCGGTCCTGCACCGAATGACTTCGTCGTCTCATTGCTATGCGCCACGCGAAAGCGTCGGTTCACAAATATTCTCTCGATCTGCGTAGCTGCGGGTGACCCATAAAATTATGGGGAGTACGTAGGCTTGGATTGCAAACGTGGACGAGGATGCGGACTGGTAAAGTGTAGAAAGAAACAAGTGGTATAGTCGATCCGTGCGCAGACTCGTCTCCTGTAAAGCGACGAAAGAAAAGTTGGTTTCTCCGCATGTAGTGCATGATCGCGGGGAAGTATCTTTTACAGAAAACAGACGACGGTGATGATGACTGTATAAGCATCTGGGCATTCTCAGGGACCAATCCAAAAGCATTCATTCAAAATGTGGAGAACTGCTACAGGCAATTATTCGAATGGTAATTTACAGCACTAATGACCGACTAGACTACACTCTTAGAAATGAACTTCACCGCATAGCACGCTCCTAGCCAACCATAACCTCGAATGATATCGTTGTATTCCCTGATTTGTTGAAAACGGGAGGCGTACGCCTTTTTTGTGACACTTATGCTGTTCATAATTGTCACAAAAAAGGCGTACGCCTACCGTTTTCAACAAATCAGGGCAGATAACGATATCATTTGAGATGATGGTTTGCTAGGAGCGTGCTATGCGGTGAAGTTCATTTCTAAGAGTGTACGGTATCAACAACCTGTGTCGAGCTTCCCTCTAACGAAAAATTCAATTAGCTGTTTAAGAAGAAGCCTACCGAATTGACACATTTTGATTGACTGACTGATAGATTGAAACAGTTTAAGATATGTTGGTAATTTCGTCGAGCACAGCGTCTGTTCACGCCAACAGCGCAGCAAACGCAGCGTAATGGGGCAGACAGACAGCTCGAAGAAGAAAGCAAACAGGATACCGGCTTTATCTCCATAAAGTTTGCCGCGCGTGATGCGAGCGCAATAAAGCCTGGTTGGTTAGTAAGTCAATCAATTAGGGGTGCGCTAAGCACCAAACAAACAACGGTGACATCCCAACGGCCGCTCAACTTCAAGAACGAACGAACAAGTTCTACTGGCACGCACCAACCAATAAAGCCGACCGATGCTCGTAAAATCGTTACGATGTCGAGATAAACGGCAGCTTTATTGTTGCAACGTTAGCGTGAAAATAATGGCTGGCTACTTAATCGCGCACACACACACACACGCGTTGAGATCAGGAAGCAACGAACTATAGTTTACCATAAACGAACGGCCGGAAAAGCTGCGCTTCACATAAACCAGCAGGAAAGAGGGGGGGGGGGGGTCACAATAAATTATCAGATAGAAAGACAGCCTTTTGCTTTCTTTTACGTTTAATGTGTAGCGTTATAAAAGTACTCTGTGAAGTCGTTTTAAGTACAATGAACCGTAGTGTGGAAAACAAGATTATGAAAAAAAAAAAAAGGAGAGATAGAAAGAGACAAGACAAGACAAGCGAAGACAAGAAAGAAACTAAGAAGTAATGGTCGGGGTGCCTGGGAAGTAATTCTCAACAAGTATGTATGCATCCTGCAGTTTAAGACAAAAGGGAAGAGGCCATTTCTACTGCGCGCTATCTCCGAGGAACAGCGTGCTTGGAGGGGTGAAACAGCAATAAATTTACGAAAATCCACCATACCGCTTTTATATTACCGAGGGAGAGTGTGAAGTCGGAAGCTTAAATTACTTTTTTTTTTTTTTGCTTTTTATTACAGGGAGCCGGATTTTTGTGGAGTTCCCAACTCGCCTGGCAAAATCTCACCGTGTTTACGTTGAGGATTGAACGAGCGAAGATTGTACCGTGCGGCTGATCTGTAACCGCTAAGTTGGTTTTGACAGGTTGAGAATCTGCCCGATAGAATTTCCTTCCCCCGGTCTTTCCGTGTTTCGCGTGTTGTCCTGGAGGAAGAATGTCCATTGAGTAATAACTTCGTTTCCTTTATTTGCTGATGCGGTACGGGCGTAGGATGATAAATCAGGTCGACATCAAAGTCGGAGGTAAGCGCTAAAAGGCATCAACTACGAACACAGACGGCGAGCTGGAAGTAAGATGTGACACAAAGGTTAATCGTCAAACGAAAAATGACACCACTTTCAGCTTCGTCCTTTGTATCTTCTTCTTTAATGGGTTGCGGGAGACCTTAATAAATCTGTTGCTCGTACTCGTCTAACTCAAAATTAATCTTGACAGTTTAGCAAAAAATTTATGAGTATTGAGTGTGGCATTCGAACGCTACTTTGGTATGTTGCCATTTTCCTTTTTTTTTTTTTTTCTAGTTAAGGCGTTGCTAACGAGGTACAAATGGCTGATGATCCTACAGTAGAGTGTCGGCTATGGGTATAAGGGCAGTTAACTGTACTTTCTTATGCGTCGAACAATTGGTCCCGACATATGGCTGACAATAAGGCTACCGGACCAAGGTCGTTTCATGAGTTCATGTCTCCAAACCAGCACTGGACAGCAGTGATGGCCAGTAGTTAACTACATGTTAACGCTATGTAGTTAAACTACTAGTTAAACTACCTCATTGTAGTTAAAAAGTAGTTGACAACTACTTGCAGAAATGTAGTGGCAACTACTAGTTAAACTACTATTTTGAGTAGTTAACTACAGCAGTTAGGTTACTGCAGGCGCCAACTACTTCCGATTTTGCGCAAGCTTTAAGGGACGACTGTGCTTCCGACTTTTACCTTGAGTTACTTGTTTGGTGAGAACGGAGGTGCAGAACAATTGTGCCCTGCATATCTACTAAATCTTCACTTTTATCGCTGCTTGTGATTCATATTTAGGTGTCCAAGGACACTATAGAATGGGATTGGTGTTGATGGACAACGCTTAGTAGTTATAGATGTAATTAAAATACATTGCAGTAGTTAAAGAAGTAGTTTTAACTACCTCCCCTGAAAAGTAGTTGAACTACTAGTTAAGCTACTCCATCACAAAGTAGTTAGTAGTTATAGTTAAACTACTGTAGAAGTAGTTAGTGGCCATCACTGCTGGACAGCTGATTCGGCCTTCTGTAGTATCTGCACAGTATCCGCACAGACGTGCCTGCGTCAGACGGTCACCAAGTCGGCCCTGTTGACAAGAGTTTCAACGTTTCACGAACTCCTGAAACAAACAAGCAAACAAACAAAAAGTGCCGTGCAATGCTCTCACGTTGCCGCTTGAATGTCATCGGATCCTGTGAGAAGTGAGCCATCACATCAACTTCGGCAGCTATTGCAGGCTACTCCATATCACACAAAAGGAATACATGACAATGCAGGGGCGTCCCATTTAGCATGCACCCATATTTTTTTTAAAAAGACGGAGTGCTCTGTACGTGCATGAAACCGGCTGAACGTTGTTAGCAGTCGTATATGCCAATCACCAGTATTTTTCCATTGTACTTAACTAATTAACCTTACCTAATGAATTGATTAACTTTTAAAATATTGGTTCAAAGGCCACAGTGTCAACTGGATAGTTCCTTGAGAAAAACGCGAATGAGGGGCTTACAACAACGTGTGACTTTTTCCTTTTGTTTTTGTTTTGTGTGGCTTTGTTCTGAAACCCGAATATATAACAAGAAAGAAACAACAACAGGTCGAGACTTTTGCCCCTTAGGGCGCCTTCAGGTGCAATAAAATGAAATGAAATGAAATAACACGGCCCCCACCCCATTTCACGAACCTCTCCTCCTTCTTCTTTACGAATCAGGGCGGTCTAATACCTCGCTATTTATACCGTCAGACGAATCAGATCAGAAATTACGAGGGAGCACGTTCTCGCTATACAAAAAAGGTCACTGAGACCCCACGAAGAACAAAAAAGAAGATGAGAACTTGTTGGAGAAGGATACGTCAGAAGCAAAGTAACGCAACGCAGCCCACTCAGCGTCGTAAGGGCGTTGCGGAAATACGCGTATAGCGTGTCCGTCGGTACCTTTTCGTTCGCTCTGACGGCCTCCCGGCAACGCTGAAAGTAGAACTAAAGAGGGGAGGCGGATCAGGACCATGATTGGGAAATCTCGCTGCTGCGGGACAACGTGGGAAGCCAGGAGAAGAAAAGCAAGAAGAAGATAATGTATACGTCAATCCTTTTCCCAGGGCTGTGTGCACACACGTATACAGTCGGAGTTAGGGAACGTGTATGTAAGGACGACTGCAGGAGACAACTCTTGATGTTGACTGTTCGTTATGGGAAGTAGAAGTAGCCGTGCTCGGTAGTACATTAGATGTGATAGAGTTATGGCATCACATACGTGCGTGAGGTTTTCACGTCTATATTAGGGAGCGAATACTACGCTGCTGTGCCTGAATCGTTCCCTATATGGTTACAGTCAAACTCCTTTATAGCGAACACCTTTTTAACGAAAATACCACTACAGCAAATTTTTTTGCGGTCCCGCTGGAGCCCTATAGGTCCAATAATGGACATCCTTTTTAACGAAAATACATTTACTGCAAATTTTTTTTGCTGTCCCCTGAGTTTCGTTGTAAAGGAGTTTGACTGTATTACGTTTCTTCCGCATACCATGTACGGGCTATAGTTGAAGAGTACAAATATATATGAATACATAAATGTGTGTGCAGGGGGGGGGGGAGGGGTGATATTGAATATATAATATAGTGTGTGCTCAGGAAATGGCACATTAACACGTTTTGTCTATAACGTTGCTGCTTCTACACTTTTAGAAATGAACTTCACCACATGGCACGCACCTAGCCAACCATCATCTCGAATGATATGGTTCTTTCCCCTGATTTATTGAAAACGGGAGGCGTACGCCTTTTTTGTGACAATTATGAAGAGCATTAGTGTCACAGAAAAGGCGTGCGCCTCCCGTTTTCAATAAATCAGGGCAGATAACGATACCATTCGAGATTATGGTTAGCTAGGAGCGTGCTATGCGGTGAAGTTCATTTTTAAAAGTGTATGGCTCATGAAAAGCAGGTGTTGGTTCCTAATTCCGCAACATGGCACGGAACGAAAGAAGTAATAAGTTTCTAGCAAATAGCACTTCGACAAGCCTTTTAACTCCTCACGTATCTGCCCAGCGCTAATCCCTCTTTAAAAAAAGAAAAGAAGATGTGTGAGAGAGAGAGAGAGAGAGAGAGACAAACAGTTACTAGCACACAAAAAATACAGCATTGGACTACGTTCTCTCAATCCTGTACCAAAACAGAGCTGCCATTTTCACTTCGCCGCAGGAGAAAATAATTCGGTCAATCCAGCAGTACTTGTGATACTTCACTCTTACGGCCCACACGGTCACAAAGAAGCAGTTTCGCTGCCTATTCTGATCGTCCTAAGTGCTGTCAACCTCCAGTGTTACCAATACTGCGGAAGGATCACTTCTCCCGCGTCCAACTTCTAACTGCAACCCAAAACTTTCCTCCGTATGCAGTGCAATGGGACCCGTGCCAGGCGTGGAACCGAAAGCCGTTATGTAAACGAGCTCTCGGTGGCATCATCTGCGTTTTATAGGTATGCACGTTTCGTCATAACAGAAGTCTGGACCGTCATTAAGCCGGGTCCTGGTCCAGACGTGACTCAACAACACCGTGCACGGTTTGTTTCTTTTCTTCTTCTTCTTTCTTTTTTATTTGCTTCCGTGCCGTTTACCGACAGTATGGGGCGCATGAATGTCGTGTTGATCTTGGGAAGTTTCGATAACTGCAACGGTACAGCAGGAAAAATAAACACGGGTCGGAAAATATGTTATTCTGGGTGGAGGGGGTGGCTGTTTCGGTATGCCTGCCCCGTCTTTTTATGCAAAGCGTTCCTGTTGACGGATTGTGTTTGTTCGCCTGGAATAATATATGGCGACGCAATTAGTGGGGGTTATTCCCGGTAGTAAGGAAACTGTTAGCGCTCCGAAATCGAAGCTGCAGAACTGTTCTTTGTTCGCCAACAGCGGTTAACAGGCACGTATATATACACAATATTCCTTTTGTACCTTCGCCGTTTGCTTTCTTTTCTTCTTCTTGATGTATACTTCCACTAAAAGTATGCATCCAAGTTGCACCTAGAGATGCAAAATTTCCGGAAATTTTGAATCGCTCGATAAAAACCGTTTCTTTTCTGTTGTATTGGAAAAATCCGAAAATTTCAAATTTCCGAAAAATTTGAAAAAATGGAAACAAACGCGGTTACTACTGAGTTGAAGCATTGCCGGCCAAGCCACAGCATACAATGAGCTAGAAGCTTTAGCAGTGTTCACCCTCTAGGCATAAATGCAGTGCAGAGCAGAGCATCCCATGAGACTGCTGTCTACTCAGCGATAGGTAATTGAAACAACCCGTCCACTCCGACCAGAACTCCGACATTATGTGAACGCGATGGCGATCGCTAGGAGCAGCCAGACGGAGCTCTAAGTTGGTGGTTGTTAGCGGACTAGGGGCATCAAAGGCACGAAAATTTACATTTCTTGAATTTTGTCGCCTGGAAATTTTGGGCTATTTTTCCGGAGACAAGGAAAAAATATTTTTAAAACTTTTTTCCCCCCAAAAAAATTCAGTTTTTTTTTCCGGGGCTTCGCATCTCTAGTCATTACCACATTAGTAAACTCTTGAGTGTGTACAATTACCTTTCGTTAGGACATTACAGTAAGACAGAAACGTAGTAACTGCGACGTTGTAGAGTGTTTTGCGAGAAAGTGGATGAAGCCCGTATCACCATTTTGAACTGACTATCCCTATTTAGCATCGTTCATCACCTCATCATCAGGACACATCACATCCTGCCCCATTGTGCCTTGGGGTAGTGGGCCGCACCTTACGTGGCGAATTTCCCCATTCATTATCATTAACTTATTTGTTGTTGTTGTTGTATAGCGTCCAGCTCGTGATTCCTATTCAGAATATCCTCTTTCACGCTATAGGAATGCAAGCAACAAAGTTGAGATAAAACCTATGGAACGGTGGGACAAAGCACTGTAGATGGGGACAAAAAGTTATATTCAGCAAACAACTAAAAGACTGTCTGCATGCGGGGAAAAGAAAGAGTATAGGAAGAGGAAAGAAACATGTGCGTGTGTGTGTGCGGCAGCCTTTTTTTACTATGCAGGATATAAATTTATGCAGACTGCATTCAAGTTAGAAAAGGTTTATTCAGATCCGCTTTCGCGGTATGCGTCTCCGATGACCGCAAATGACGTCACACGTAGAGGATGAAAGAATGAAACTTTTTTGCTACTGTGCGATTGTCGAGGCACAGTCATACGATATGAAAGCAGCCATAGTGTGCGACCTTTTAAGTTCACAAAAAAGCGTAACTATAATACACGCTGATGACAAAAAAGACACAGAGGGCAGAGCTTCTAGAGAGCAAAGCACTTACGCATATGTTACTTTTACTGTTGTCGTTGTTGTTTTTAGCTCTCAATCTAAATCGCATAGACGCCACATGCTTTTTGGCGTCTCAGTGCACGCGCGCTTCTATTTTAATGGCGGAGTTAAATAACTTTCGCTGACAAAAAAATAAATAAAAAGTAAATAAAATAAAGTAAAGTAAACGTCGGCGTACCTCCGGCTGGCCTTACTTTTCGCGTTAGGACCTGCAGTGTGACATGGTTAGTGCATTCTACAGACCTCGCTCTAACGCGAGAAACAGCAGAAATGATTGTGCCGAACGAATAATGGGATGTTTCCTCGGAATGGCTGTCGTTTTATGATGGCTTTCAAGCATTTTTTCTGACTGCTTCGGTTAGAGATGAGCTGCCACGGTTAAGATAAAATACTTCGCACACCCCAAATGGCCACGCGAGTGATCTGGTAACGGAAACATTGGTTCAAAAGCACTCCCTGATGTGCGTGCTTTGTGTTTGGATGGCCGTGGCAAAAAAAAAAAAACAGAAAAAAAGAAACCAGGACAAGAACGGAAGAGGGGCTTGTGCTTTGTTCGATCTTGTTCGCCACACAGCACGCCAGCCAACCATAATCTCGAATGACCTCGTTCTCTCCACTGATTTGTTGAAGACGGGAGAGGTAAGATTTTTTTTTGTTTTTTTGACATTTACGTAGTTATGTCCCAGACTTGTGCCCGTTACTCCAAAAAAGTAATTGATTACCGTTACCTTCTGCTCAAATTAGTCAATCAATTACTCTTCTAGCAAGAGTAACTGATTACGGTTACGAATTACTCGACTCAGAATGCAATTGAGTAACGAGCATAAAGGTAACGCGTTACTCGGGCCGTTATTTTCAATTCATGCATTCATGCACAAATTCGCGCGCGAGAAGTAAGCAATGCCTTTTTTTTTTCGCTTACTACAGTAGAATACCCCAACAAAACCACAGGAAATTTGTCAGAGAGCAATGTTATTTTGAGTCAGATTATACTTCAAAAGTAATTGATTACAAGGTAATTGATTACTCAAAATTGTATTTGGATTACTTGAAAAATTGTTCAAAAATATAATTGATTACTCGAAAAATTACTCAGAAAGTAATTGATTATAAGTAACGCAACTACATGTAACGCGTTACGTACAGGTCTGCTCTGTCCCTCTCGCTCCGAAGCATCTGCTAAACGAGGTTTTAAGCCAAGAGAGAGAGAGAGAGAGAGAGTTGCGTGTGCACGTGATGTGTGCGCGTTGCGTGTGCAAAGCGCCTCTGGGCCTCTAGGTGTCACTGGATGTTCTTTTCCGGTAGAGCCGTCTTCCCACCCGGTTGTCTGCAGCCTTAAAAAAAAATAATGAAGGTGCATGTGGGTGCAACTCCAGGTGCGCTCCATGCGTTCCGGAGCCGCTATGTTATCCACGTTGCCACAAAAAGGTGTACGGCCCGTGCTTTCCACAAATCAGCAGTCATAGCAGTATCATTCTGTGGAATGGTTAGTCTTCATCGTGTTATGCAGTGAAGTTCTGTTTCGAGAGCGTATTTATTGTTAAGCTAAACAGTGCAAGTGACCTCGAGTGCGAAATCGATACGTGAAAACTGGAAGCAGGCGAAGAGCTTACAGGAAGGAGACAAATGAAATTACTAGTATTAAATAGACGGTAGAGTCAACGTCTCAGCAAACTGCGCTGCCTTCATCAGGATTAAGCACTAAAGGGTTGATAACGCTTCAAGTGTGACGTGAAACGACGGAGAAGTTTGGGAGCGAAGCCACAAAGCGCGTGTCCGTTCGTCCACGCGTGGCGTCTCCTGTAAAGCGTGCTTTCACTGCACTAGCACAGTGTCGACAGGAGAAGTGAACAAGCAGTATATTGCGCGCCGACTCTCATGGCGAGCAGACGTAGCTTAGCGGGCTCTTCGGGTTTGCTTAGATCAACGCCTTACTTTGCGTCGGAGCTTTACAGAATGCATTATGAACCACACTTGAGAGCTGTCAGTGACTCCGCAGTGTATTGAGAAGCGCTCTGTGAGACAGGCATCAATGACGAGGGAATGCTGAGCTTGGACACGATGATCAGACAGAACGACACAACGGCAGCTCAATCGACCAAAGTGACTTACTATACACGCCATATCATAATACAAACACAAGCACGCTGGCAATCCAACGACAAACACCTGAAATGGGCCACGTGCCAGAGGGATATGTAAAGGAGATATCTCTTTGACGTATTCTATATCCCTATGGCACGTGGCCTATTCGATGTGCTTGTCACTGGGTTGTCAGCGTGCCTGTGTATAGTAAATCACTTTGCTCGATTGAGCTGTCGTTGTGTCGTTCTAATTTTCGCGCCCAAGCTGAGACTTTCTTCGACAGCTGGCCTGCGTTCGTGCTACATTATCTGTAACACAGTGTATCTAATAACAAAATACACGATACTTTCGATTACAGGAGCTCGTAACAACATTCAAATAATAACTGCTATCAATTCAGCAGTTCTTCTCGGTTAATATGATTATCATATCCTTCTGCTGCCAATACATACGCACCAAATTTCCGTTAACGCGAACAGTCGGCGCAGCTGGATATCGGAGCGTATCTATGAGCGAGGTCGTCAATTACCGAATTCTTCCACCGACTGCAGCTGCGCGCACTCTGGGCACGTATGAAAGAAATGGAAAAGGTTGGAGTGCGTGGGGAAACAAAATCTGCGCGACGGGCAAATTTATGCACTCTGTGCTATGTCAGCGCTTCAGCGTTCATCGAGGATGCGCCGGGGCGAACAGTAACAGATAGGTTACATAACTTTTCTCCTTCTTTTCGTGCTGTGACAATAACAATTGCTTTCTTCCTCGTTCTTTTTTTTTTTTCTTTCTTCGTTCGCTGCACTCCAAAAACAGAGTGGTTGGGATCGCGCGGTATGACACGCCTCCTAGCCAGCCATCACACCGAACGTCGTCGTCGTGACCTTTCCAAATCTGTTGAAAGCAGGAGGTTAACGTCATTTTGTGACACCCATGTGCTCATAATAATTGTCACAAAAAGGCGCTCGCCTCGCACTTTCCACAAATCACGTTCTTAAAAATGAACTTCACCACATAGCGTGCTCCTACCCAATCATCATCTGGAATGATATCGTTATCTGCCCTGATTTGTTGAAAGCGGGAGGCGTACGCATTTTTTGCGACACTTATGCTGTTCAAAATTGTCACAAAAAGGGCGTACGCCTCCCGTTTTCAACGAATCAGGACAAATAATGATATCATTCGACATTACGGCTGGCTAGGAGCGTGCTATGCGGTGAAGTTCATTTCTAAGAGTGCAAGAGTGACAGCGGCATGATCCTGCGCGTCTTCAGCGTGTTGTGTGGTGAAGTTCTATTTTAAGGGTGCATGTAGTTTACTTTGACAAATGATCAAGGGACAAAATAAATGTTACTTCGCTGCATAGCACCGCCCGTAGCCAACCGTTATTCATCAGTCAATATCGTTCATGCGTCCCGATTTGTTAAAAACCGGAGTGCTAAGCTTTTTGCGGACAATTAATGCCAAGGCAAAATGTCCAAAAAATATGTACGCTTCCCCATTTTCAACCAACTACACGGAATGATGCTTGGTTATGTGGTGAAGTTCCATTTTAACAGTGCACAATAATTATATCCTCGCCAGACATTCTAATAGCGAATTCAGCTGGTCATTTTCGTGCAGCGCGGTGTGGCATATCTTTTATTTGCGTGGTCTTGGTGTCAAGTAACGTTTGGTGAACTTTGGTGATATGTTCTGACCCGAAACTTCGTAATCCCTCCTGTATGTCAGCTCGGGTCTTCTGGCGCGTGTTTATTCCTGCGGTGAACAAGGAAATAAATGTCGGGATTATCTTGTACCTAATCCACTGGGGATTCACCTGGCAATATGAATAGGAACCGTTTACTGACGAAGGGGTCGGGCTATTGACGTTCGAATCCCGGTGCCGGCTGTGCTGTCTGGGGTTTTTCCTAGGTTTTCCTCAGACGCTTTCAGACATATGTCGGCACAGTTCCCCTAGAAGTCGGCCCAGGGCGCACATTTCCCCAGGGCGTCAGTCGTGACGTCGCCCATATACGAGAGGCCGACAACGGCAAGCCCTTTCACCATCACCACCACCACCACCACCACCACGGGCTATTGACAAGCAAGTCCAAGCGTCGGACCAGCCTATTGAACAGGAGGATAAATGACAGATGCGCGGATTCCCAACAAAAGAAAAAAAGGAAAGAAAAAAAAAAAGCGAAATTTCCACGAAAGCGAAAATCTGGACGCGGCGGGGTAAGTGTGCCGAGCACGGCTTGACCAGGAAGGAAAGTATTTTGAGCACTGAGTAGCAAATACTGAAAAACGTATCTTAAATACTTTAAAAATACTTGTCGCAAAAAGTGTTGAGTAGAGTACTAAAAACACCGGAAGAAGTATTTAAAATACTGTATTTTGAGTACGTACTCAAGATACGTACAGCTCTCGTCAACCTTAATAATCATTAACACTCGAAAAAAATATAGTCTCGTTTCCGAGCGCGATTACAGCAACCCTTCGGGCCATACGGGAATATTAATTGAACAAAATTATTGCGTTAGTCTAACGCAAGGATTTTATTCACTTAATATTCCCTCAGTGCCCCCACAGGGTGATTGCTATATAGCGCTCGCAAATGAGATAGAATATTTTCCAGTGCTATCATTAAGGTTGACGGGAGCTGTACAAGTCTGATTATACGTATAAATCCTAAAATGACAAAGAATTTCCCAGGATTCGTAAACAAAACATCACGGTGCTGGCAGAGCATATTAATGGTGGAGGGGGGGGATATGTTTATTATATAAAAAAAATTAAGAGGGAAAGGTTAGCCACCGCTATGGCGGCTTGCTATTCCCAGGAAGGAAAAAAATAAAAATAAAAATATTAATGACTTCGGCAGAATGTGGGTCGCGACAGCCCATGCAGGCTACAACTCATTTCGAGTTGGAAATAGACCTCCAAAAACATATTTTTATTTGCCCACTGTGCATCCATATTCGATACCTCCCAGCTCAGGAAGATCCTGCAGAAAGACAAGGCACTGTAATTAGATCAGTAGCTATACGCTACAGTGGATCCTCATTGTGCGCTGCAGACAACGATGATAAGCGCGCAAGTCGAGCCCATCTAGAAACGACAGAGCATATTAATCAGTCGTGACAAATGATGCGCGTTTCAAAGACAGCATACAAGCCGTTAATCGGCCGAAGTTGCTGCGGAGGCCTAACTGCTCACGGTGGGCAGTTCGAATTACAGAAGCATGGACCATTTGCCCAGCCGACCGACTGACAAATGTCTTGCACGTCAGTTCGGCTTAACTTCTGTCTCCGAGTGCTCTCGAAGGCTCAGTGCTTAATCAGCGTTGCAAATGTGAGCACATGGGTAAAGGACTCCAATGTGATTGCATCGCGTGAGTGACACGATGATGGAAAAAGGAAGCCTTATCCCGTGCACACGATGTTCAGACTTGAGTGGGAAAAAAATGAAGTCGGCGGGCTCTATTTAAAGGGCCAATAAAGTGCAAAAGTGTCTCCCCGCGGAATGAGATATGCCGCTACTTTGACATCAACACAAAAGGAACGATATTAAACGGTTTCGTGATTTTTATGCGCGAACGACAGAATGATAATGTCTTGCGAATGACAGAATGATAACGTTATCACTCCTCGGGGCTTAATCGCTTCATCGTCGTTACGGTCGTTACAAGCTAACGAGTGGCGGGAAATTCAAAAAGGCGGGCGGGAAATTTAAAAAGGTGGGCACGTGATAAAACACGTGCACGGCGCTCTTCGCGCGATACGTGAAGGCTGTGGTACACGTCACGCGCAATGTGTCACGTGTCCACCTTTTTGAATTTCCCGCCACTCGTTAGCTTGTAACGACGGTAACGACGATGAAGCGATTAAGCCCCCTGATTTGCAGAAACCGCGTGCACTCTAAAGACTTGACCGCATAGCATGCTGCGCGCGAACCATCTACACGAATGGTGGTGGTGGTGGTGGTGGTGGTGGTGGTGGTGGGAGGGTGGTGGGTGGGTGGTGGGAGGGGGGATTTATTGGCAGAAAAAGAAAAAAAAAGGAAGAGGAAAGATAAAAGGGGAAAGCTCAGTCAGGCAGGACGCCGGCTTGCTATTCTCTAAAAAAATAAAAAATAACAACACCCGCCTCACAGTAAGCCCGTATCACGCAGAAAGCGGAGCCCCGCCTTTGTGACCCTCTACTGGCTAACTCGCTGCACGGTGCCAAGGAGCGTTGCAAGGAGAATGATAGCCTTATCGTTTCTGCACTCTAAAAACAGAGCTTCACCGCATAGCACGCTGCATGCCAACCATTGCCACGAATGATTCGCTTCTGATTCGAGGAGAGAGAGAGGGGCGCACGCCTTTTTGTGAGAATATAGATATATGGTAATTGCCACAAAAAGGCGTACGCCTCCCTCTCTCCTAGAACCAAAAGCGTTTTAAGTGAGTCATGTAACCCTATCATTAACGGCAATGATTGGCGAACAGCGTGCTATGCGGTGAGGTTCTGTTTTTAGAGTGTGTTTCGAACAGAAAGGGGGTCATACGCCTTTTTGTGTCATTTATCATATATCCAATGTGACACAAAAATACGTACGCCACCCTCTCCCTTCGTATCAGAAGCGATAACTCTATCATTCGTAGCAACGATTGGCGCACAGCGTGCTATGCGGTGAAGTTTAGCTTTTAGCGTGTAGCGTACGCCTTTTTGTGACAATTAACACACCCTCACAAGTGTCACAAAAAGGCGCGCTCCTCTCCCTTTTCAATAAATTGGGGCCGTCATTCGGGATGATGGCCAGGAACGCGTCATGCGGTGAAGTTCTGTTCTAAGATTGCAGACTTTTTCACAGACTCCATCAGCTCGCCCGCCACATTATCAGTGTGATATCTATAGTTTCTCTGCTAATATTTTCTGTAACAGTTCGAATCGATTTTGCGTATACGTGAGCTCGCTACTCTCTATCAGGCTATGGTCCTAAATCGGGGAGAAGAAGAAATGGCGATAAACTGTAATGAAGCGAAATCCAAATAGGAACCGATTTTCCATTCTTGATTGCAACGGCAAGGCGCAGTGTTTCATTCTTATATTCTGAGTGATCCGCGCGCGCCCTCTTTGTTTAGAGGAAGTAACCTCCTTCCTTACACAGACAGCTGCTCCTTCGAAAACTGTGTCCCTGTTTCGATAACAAAGTGATGAATGCGCCCAAATGCTGAGATACTTAGCGCAGCTGCGTCATCAGCTCCAAATGTTCACCTCCTTTCGTCCCCCATTTATTTCCTTTCTTTCGCGAAATTCGGAACTCGCTCCCGTGTATTCAAAAGATACTCTACAGAAGCACAGAGAAAAATGTGCGTTTCTTATCTCGTGAAATATACACCGTCGGAGCCTACCTTATTGATTGAGAACGGGGGGACAGGCTGCGAAAGAAAGTCAGTTTTGATTTTTTGCGCCCTTTTTGGATCGATCAGTATGATTTTTTGTAGGTTCTCTTTGTCTTACGCGATAAATAACAATGTGGATAGATTTTTGTTTCGAGATTTATTGTGTCCCGGTCGGTACATAAAGGGGGATTCACCCGACGCGTGAAAAAAAAATCCCATTGAGCAAACTATTTGTCTAGAAAGGGTGGGGCCAACGTATTTGCTTCGGAAGAACGTTGGTTTACCTGATATAAATAATTTAATTACGCGAAATTCTATTTTATAAGCCGAACTCCGAAACTTAAAGTAACTTCCTCCAGCCAGTGCGAGGAGGCATATTGTGCATTTAGTCAGATTCGTCAAAAAAATTATTATATGGATTAAATTTATTTGATTTAATTAGTTATTTGAGGATGGACATATGGCGCACCGTATTTAATATCCCTCGCGGAAGATGACGTATCCAAGCAACTTGCATCCTTCCACCAAGTGACTGGCATCTGAGACCAATGTTAGAACCTGCAGTCTTGGTGCAAATATGCAGTAAAATGTATCAGACTTTAGATCTATATAGCGTACATAGTTATAACCTGTATAGTGCCTGTGTTTTTGCGTGTCTTATATAGTCATCTAGTGTTGCCATCCATTTACTTTGTGTTGAGTGCAGCTTGTATATTACGTTCATAATAAATTTTCCCGTAACAACAAATCGGTAAAACAATGCGATAAGACGAGGACCAAAAAACGACGAGAGACATTGAGGCACTGCCTACACAGTTATATCACCGTTAGACACACGGTATCACCGTGTATCCCTTCAAACAGTAGTGACCCTTTCCCCTTATGCACTTTTCGTATCTCAGTGCTCCTATATAACGCATGTTGCACTGTTTTACCGATTTTAATGACGGATTCCCAACAGGCCCAGGTTGCTGCAGTATTTAAATATGCAGCCCTGTCACCGACGGATCTCCCGAGGACGGTCTGGAAACGTAGGTGAACAGAACAACGGCGTTGAAGTTTCTCCCAACTGCACAATCTCTATGTATCCAGACTGCCCTTTTCTGTGGGGACACAGCGTCGCGACAGTGAGTAGTGGCATGTAATGAGGCAACGACGAAGCAAGGGAAAAATAATAATACTGAAACACGACGAACGGGCTTTGCAAGGGACTGGGCAACACTACAATGCTCAAGAGAGAAGAAGACCGTGAAAAGGTTCAGAGTTCATTCTTAAAATACAAGTAGAGGAGCAGAAAGACATGAAAACAGTTCAGCGCTAGTTTGTGTCGTGACGCGCGAAACACACAAGCACTGCTACACTGGCGCTGAATAATGACTGCGACTTCTTGTCTGTTTCTGCAAAACCTTCATCTACTCAGGTCTTCCATTGCCCTCCGTCGGATGAGAACAACGAGGGCGTTCTTAATAGCTTCCCCGTTAATGGTTTCTCCCGCTTTAATAATAGTTCATTATCTGGCTTCTGAAATCTGTTTCAGACACTTAAATTGCACCCCGGTGATACGCCTGTGTGTAATTATATGGGCGTTATACTCGATAACGAACACTACGACGAGAACTAAATTTATAAATCCCCGTTAATTAAACGCCCGTTCCTCATTCCAAAGTTCTGTCACATTTTTGTACGAATTTTGGGGACCCAAGTCTATACGAACTGTGATTGGACAGCTCTTCACTTGAAAAAAACAAACAAACAAAAAACACACAATGGAAGCCTCAACAAAAGTACGAAGCAGTCACTAAGCGATTAGAAGTGTATATATTGTGTATATATTATGTATATGTACATATATTGTGTATAACTTGTTATCGCGTGTTATTGTTATTATTGACTGTCAATCAGGATGACGTACAGGTAGCGGCAAGAGAGAGTGTCTCTTTTTACTAAACCGCGTCGCTCCTATACCCACAAGTCTGGGTGCTTCTCGCGTTCTCCACCCTCCTCTCCGGTTGTATCCACCTGCATCTTAATTAATCTTTTTAAGGCTGCAGACAGCCGTATCAGAAGAAGACTCTACACTCTAAATACAGAGTTTCACCGCATAGCCGCTGCTAGCCAACCATAATCCCGAATGACAACGTTCTCTCCCTTCATTTGATGAAAACGGTGGGGTGGAGGCGTATGCCATTTTTGTGACAATTGTCAATTGCATAATACCACGAAATTGGCGTGGTGGTGGTGGTGGTGAAAAGGCTCGCAGTTGTTGGCCACGCCTGACGCCGTTGGCAACGCCACGACTGACGCCCTGGGGAATGTGCGTCCTGGGCAGACTTCTCAGGGAACAAAATTGGCACCCCCCCCCCCCGCTTTCAGCAAATCAGAGAAAAGAATGATGTCACTCGGGATGACGGTTGACTAGGAGCGTGCTATGTGGTGAAGTTCATCTTTAAGAGCGTATCGGAAAAGAACATTCAGTGACACCCAGAGGCCTAGAGGCGCTTTGCACACGAAACGCGCACACACCACGTGCACGCGAAACGCTCTCTTGGATTAAAAACCCGTTTAACAGGGGCTCCGGAGCGAGAGGGAGGGACAGAGTGGGCGGAGCGCTCTGCAGAGCCGCTACTTCACGCGCCCATTCTCTGCATAAGAAGACACCGAAGAACAAGATCTTCTTGCGAATTCTCTCACCACGATACTCAACCAACACGCTCTTCATCTGCTCGCACGTGTGAAGTAAAGTGTCACAAAAGACGTACGCCTCCTGATTTTAACAAGAAACAAAACGATATACCACGCAGAATGACGGTTGGCCGAGAGAGTGTTATGCAGTAAAGCAAGAAACCTTAGTCTCTTTCTGCAGGAGGCGGGTCTTGCTCAACGACCCCTCTAACACTTTGCTCTCCCCGACGAACCCACGCACCCTCTACGCATCTCCACCCTTCACTTTTGGCTATAGTCGTGACGACGCCCACTTCTGCGTGGTCATCAACGGCGAGCCGATCCTGCCATTACCCCCCGCCCCCCAAGCTTTGTTTTAAGAGTGTCAGAGTCAGGGGAACGACCTCAGACCTATTTTTCAAATCGGAATTACCCTCCCCTCCCCTCCCCTCTGGCACACGCAGACTTTTTACGTCAACGGTAGGATCGTGAGCCTTTTAAGTGTTGCGGTTATCTTACAGGTGGCTCCACTTACATCGTTATATCGCGTTAGTGAGGTTTTAATCCCATAGCGTGATTCATCGTAGCCCAATACCAGCGTCGTGTCGTCTATAAAAACAGACACCGCTCTCTCGTTATCGGATGACGTTTTCTTTCTTGACAGAGGAAAGGTTTGGTGGCTGCTGATCTTCTTAGCCGACAGGGAGAGCTCTTTCTGTCGGGGCTGTTGATTTATATTGCACCTCTCGGTGATCACGTCTGGCCATCCGCGAGACGAGCTAACCAGGAAGAATGACACTTCGATGTTCCTTTGAGTTCGGCTGGCATAAGATCTTGCGCGCGTGAAAGGCTTAGCCTATCTTCGACCGGAATAAAAACGGAAGGCGGTGACTGGCACAGAGATTGGTGAAGAAGTGTGGAAGAACAGGTGAAAATGCACTCGATGTAAGTGGGAACAAGAAGGCTTGTGGCAAAAATACGTAACAAAGACGTACTGTGCTATTGCGCGCATTGTATAATTACGTTCTGATTATTTGTCACATAATGCAGTCACTGCTTTACTGTGATTGATTGATTGATTATTATTGATGTTTTACTGTCATTGCTATGCAACCATTGTTTCCTTACTTATTTTATTAATTTACTTACCGAAACGGAGGTAATGCCTCTCCGGTGCTTCATCCTCGAATCTCTTCGGAATGTCCTTCTTATGTTTGTGCGCATGCTGTCCTTTGAATTGAAAGCGTTGGAAGTACAGGATTAGTATGCCACTGGTACTTGTCCTTCTTTCGTACGATTTTGGATCGACGTTTGACGTTTCTTTATCGCTACCACCACCACCACCATCATCATCACCACCACCAGCACCAGCGGCATGGCCGAGCGGGTTAAGGCGTCCCGCTCGTTGATTGTAGCCAAGGTCGTGCTGAAGACTGGGAGGTGGTGGGTTCGAATCCTACCATCGGCTGTGCTGTCTGAGGTTTTCCCTGGATTTTCCCGAAGACTTTACAGACGAATGTCGGCACAGTTCCCCCTGAAGTCGGCCCAGGACGCATACTAACTCCCCTGTCCCCCACTCCTTCCTGCTGTCGACTCTCCATCTGTCCACTGCTCATAGCCACAGTTGCTTCGCGGCGCTAACATTGAATCAATAAAAAAAAAACGCATCGGGGATCACACATGCTGCGGCCTAAAGCAGCAGCAAACCGTGTTGTTTACATTTAGAGGTGCTCTTCACTCTGAAGTACAGACAGAAATTAGCACGTGATCTGGGTGGCGCACATGGTACTGTCCGAAATCTGTGCATTCTTAAAAATTAACTTCACCGCATAGCACGCTCCTAGCCAACCATCATCTTGAATGATATCGTTATCTGCCCTGATTTGTTGAAAACGTTGGGAGGGCGTACGCCCTTTTTGTGACAATTATGAACAGCATAAATGTCACAAAAAAGGCGTACGCCTGCCCGTTTTAAACATAACGATAGATAACGATATCATTCAAGATCATGGTTGGCTATGAGCGTGCTATGCGGTGCTATCAGCGTGCTACGATAACGATAGGTAACGATATCATTCAAGGCCACGGTTGGCTATGAGCGTGCTATGCGGTGAAGTTCATTTTTAGGACTGTACACTGTTAAAACAGAACTTCACCACATAGCACGCTCCTAGCCAACCATCATTCCGAATAATATCACTCTGTGTCCTGATTTGTTCAAAACAGGGGGGAGTCGCCTATCTGGGACAAGATAATCTGTCCCAGATAGGCGCCTCCTCCCATTTTCAACAAATCAATACACAGAATGATATCATTCGGAATGATGGTTGCCTATGAGCGTGCTATGCGGTGAAGTTCTGTTTTAACAGTGTAGGTATAAATTCTCTTTCACATCGCCGGTACCCATGAATTCAACTGAGCTCCGCTCTGATGATCAGTAGTCTGAATAAAATTCCGCCTCCGCCTGTTTCCACATACAGTTCTTTTTTTTTTTCCTCAGGTTAGAAAGATATACCCATTTCAGCTGTGCATCATACATAATTCTGTTTCAGGGAAGGAAAGCATGAGTTCCGCGGCAGGGTTTCAGGCACTCGTGGTTGCCATGGACACAACGTTATACTCGATATTTATCCTACGTTTGTGGAAGCGGGACAGGTGGATTATTTTCTGCTTCTTAAGATGGTGCGATGACAAGATAGACAGGGCCCACGAGCAATTCTTTGCAAGATAGAAATTTTCGAAGGGACAGCGAATGTATCCCGTATTTCATAGCGTGGGCGAAGTAGCTTCCGAAGAAGGGACAGCGAATGTATTCCGTATTTTATAACGTGGGAGAGCCTGCAGAAGAGGAAGACAGAAGGGCAAGTCTCTCGCATAAGCACATACACGTGGAGAGAAAATGTTAAAGGACAGCGAAGGCAGCTAGTTGGAAGAGCAGAAAATATTATTTCTTACAATTGCAACTGCAGTCAATATGTTGTGGCGTTGTTGTAATTGTGCACGCATGGCATGCTCACCGATGCAACATATTGTCATCTATGCGACTACCAGCGTCTACTATGCGAGTACGTCTTGAACTGTAACAGTGTGAAATAAAACGTAAAAAGAAAGAAAGAAAGAAAGAAAGAAAAAAAAAGCTGGGAGGCGACACGGGTTCGAATCCCGTCACCTGCTGTGATGTCTGAGGTTTTCCCTGGGTTTTCCGAAGACTTTCCAGACGAATGTCTGCACAGTTACCCCTGAAGTCGGCCCAGGACGCATACTAATCCCCCCCCCCCAGTCCTTCCTAACCCCAGTCCTTCCTGCTGTCCTCTCTCAATCTGTCCACGTCGCTCATATAGCCACAGTTTGTTCGCGGTGCTAACACGAAATTAAAAAAAAAAAATATGCGACTATAGACAATGTTGTTTCCTTCATGCATGCCATTCTCTTAAAACAGAACTTCACACTGCTACCCGATCTTTTTCTTCTTTTTTTTGCGGAATAACAAGCCGACATACCGTTTGGCTGAGCTTTCCTCCTTTCCCCCCCCCCTCTGCTCTAATAAATATATCCTCCCCACCCCCGACCATTCATCCCGAATCACATCGTTCTCCCCCTGGATTTCTGGAAAACGAGAGAATAGAACAGAAGTAGAAAGAAAAAAATGGAAACGTAGGTCGCACTGGTGAGACACCAGCTGTTCCAGGACGCTTGACGTGTGGAAGCACTGAATGATACAAGAGATTTTTTCAGCACGTATGTCCTTGAGGTAGTTCGCCAGTGCACACAGCACATGTTGCCGGTGCTCCTTCGGCCAGCTCCCCAGTACCTTCTCAACGCTAAAAGGTCCGTGTTCAAGTTTCGCGGTGGCGATCTTCAGTGTTCGCCGACTAGAGTCGAAGCGTCGGCAGATGATCAGCACGTGCTCCGTGTTCTTCACAGTTCTGCAAGTTGAACAGTTCGGCAATCCAACGACACCTATCTTATGAAGGAATGCTGCTGCGAACGGGACGTTGAGTCGCAGGCGATGGATGACGGACTCTAACGGCCTTGGCATCTTCGATGAGAGGCAGTAGGTGCATTTGGGGTCGATTCGCGCGAGGAAAGAGTGATTCATGACGTCGCCTGTCCACGTGGTTTTAGAGAGGCGATTACGTAAGGAGGCGAGCAAGTACTTTGTATCAGATTGCGTGAAGTAGATCTTATGAGTAGTTCTTTTATGATGAGCAATTCGAGCAGCCGGGTCCGTGTTCTCATTTCCATTGATACCGCATTAACCTGGGATCCACTGGATGATGATGATGTGACCCTTTGTTTCGGCAGAGTTGTATGCTGCGATAACGCTGTAGACGACCGGCGCAAGTGAGGATGTCATCGAACCTTGCATTGCTTTGAGGCCAGATTTTGAGTCAGGGGAAATAACCCATGAAGTCGGGGTTTCTTTTGATGCTATGTGTAGGAGAGCTTCCTCGATGGCGTAGAGCTCTTCAGCAGTTAAGGACGTCCTGTGAGACAGACGGATCGCGCGGTGCTCTCCCGATGACGGAATGACGAATGGGCATGTCGACGACTCTTGTGATGTGGACGCATCTGTAAATATCTGCTGGAGTTCGGAGTACTGAGCAAGCACATCCCGTGCCAGCTGTATTACAGCAGGCCCTAGAGTGTCCCTCTTGGACTTGAGGCCTTGCACCTCTGGTGACACTGTATAGGGAGTTTCAGCGTCCAGTAGCAGGGTCCAGCAGGCAGAGGCTTGAACCAAGGTATTTCTTGGAAGAAGGGCGTCAGAGCTTGGCGAATGCTCGACCTATTGTTCGTGTACGAATCCAGAGGGTCAACGGGTGCTTAACATGTCGAGACACCAACAACAACTTTATTTCTGGCTTTGGAGAGTGGGGAGGTTCATCGCCACAGGCGGTACTCTACCCCATTGCCGGTGGGATTGTGGGAAATAAAATAACGAGCCCCTTCACAATAACGATCGAAGTCTGATGATGCCCAGGCACGGAGGTGCCAAGTGGAGAATGACAGACGGAGGTTGGTGTCAAGGAGACACCAAACGTGTATAATGCCCGAGGGATTCGAGGTCGGGAAAACGAGAGGCGTACAGCTGATTGATTCGTTGATTGAGATGTAAAAAATACGGAGCTTCTTTCGGTACTCACGCAGAGTCCGGCAGAGAGAGCTTATGGGCGCGTTAAGTAGCGGCTCTGCTGAGAGGCTCACCCCGGAGAGGGGAGGGGAGGTACGTTAAGCCAAGAGTTTTGTGTGCACGTTGCGTGTGCAAAGCGCCTGTAGGTCTCTGAGTGTCAGTGAATGTTCTTTTCCGGTAGAGCCGTCTTCCTAATCCGCCTGTCTGCAGCCTTAAGAAGATTAATTAAGGTGCAGGTAGGTCCAACCGAAGAGGAGGGCGGAGAGCGCGAGAAGCACTCCGACTTGGGGGTATAGGAGCGTGGGAGCGCCACACTCGGCAAAAGGAGATGTCCCGTTTAGTAGTAAATAGGAGCGCGCTCCATTCGCTCTGGAGCCGCTACTTAACGCGCCTTGTGTCTGTTGTCACAAGAAGGTGTATGTCGTGCGTTTTCCACAAAATCAGGAGTGATAACGGTTGATAATGTTTGACCTGCAGAGTGTTATGTAGTGAAGTTCTGTGTTTAAGTACAAAAGCGCACTTTTCAAAGAAAACGTCACCACATAACGCGCTGAAGGCCAGCCATTGCAGAGAATGACACACCTTATCTCTAGCTGTCATCACTTAGTATTCGTGAAAAATCGGGGACGTATGCCTTTTTGTGACAATTATTTATTTATTGAGTCATCAAGGGGCCGTTAGGCCATTACATGAGGGAGTGGGTATGGGTTAGTACATCATATAATGTCATCACATGAACACAACGTATCAAATACATCACAATGATTAGATAGTTAATAAGCGGCACAATTACTAGGGCGTAAAAGGATTACATACTATAATACACAAGCATAACTGAGAACAAAAGGAAAAGAAAATCGGATGAGCCAGGTGAAATAGAAGGTTAGAGCCCCGACAAACTGGTTGTGATCAGATAGTTCAGCAATATAGTGTGGTAGGACCCACCACATCATCATCCCATTAATATATGTGTGTGTGTGTGTGCGCGTGCGTGTGTGGGGGGTAGGTTATTCCAGTCTGATGGTGTTTGTTGGAAGAATGACAGTTTGAATGTGGTTGTTTTAGAGCGGCCTAGTTGTACCTTGCGTTGATGATCGAGGCGGCTGGATATATATGAAGGGGGGGGATATATTTATTACACGAAAACGAAAAAAAGGAAAAAAAGGAGGGGAAAGAGAAAAAGGGAAAAGAAAGGGAAAGGGGAAAGGTCAGCCAAACGAGACGTCGGCTTGCTATTTCAGAAATATATAAATAAATAAATAAATAAAATTAAGAAATAATAAATAAATAAAAAGAAAAGAAAAGAATTAAAGAAAGAAATAGGAAGGAATAAGAAATAAATGAAGAAAGAAAATTAAAAAATAAGAAATAAATAAAAAGAAAAAGAATTAGGAAATAAAGGATAAACTAACAAATGATGAAAGAAGGATGAGGTAGATTAAAGACAAAGATGACAAAAAAAAGATTACTAACGAACGGTGAAAGAATGATGAGATGGATCACAGAAGATGACTTTAAAAGGAAAGCATGAGGTTAATGCGTTGAGGGTGAGAGTGGGGCACAGAAGAATGAGATTGCACGACTGAGTTCACAGGCTGTTCATAAGACCTGAATCTCTCAAGAAAGTCAGAACTGCTTTGGTCACAGACCGCTGTGTATGATCTCGTACTGGGCCGAGCAGAGTGGTCAGAGAAAAGTCCGTGCACCGCAGCTCGAGTAGGCGTCGTCTCAGCGTGGCTCGAGGGGTGTCGAACCTGTGACAGTCGAGGAGATCTTGTGGAACATCAGCTTCAACAGCGCAAGTGGGTCATTTGGGCGACTGGAGAAGACCCATTTTACAGAGAAGTAGAGGTGTCCTGGCGGCATTAAGGCGTAGTCGGTGTAGAATGGACGTTTCTTGACGCGAGCAGTGGTGTGTGGCAACGAAATCCATCGACGAGTCGATAGACCGGAGATGGTCGTACAGTCGGACAGCGTCCTCTTGAAACTGCCGAGTGCCGTTATGACGGAGTCGCTGTGTCTGTAACCGACACGATGAGGCTGAAAGTGGTAGGAGACAGTTATTGGAGGTGCCGTCCCCATGTGCCCGACGTGCTAAGGCGTCTGCGCGGATGTTTCCGTGCAGGCCGGTGCGACTGGGTACCCATTGGAAACACAGGCTATGACCAAAGGATAGAAGTCGGTTGTATAATGCGACTATCATGGTGTCTAGGCCGCCGATTGTTCTGGAACAATAATTTGCTAGAACTTCTAGCGCCACCTTATGCCCGTGAACACAACCCAATTAAGCGCCAGGCGGTGATACCGCTATGTGGTTCAACGCGGTCAGTATGGCGAAGAGCTCGGACTCAGTAGATGACGTTTCGTAGGGGAGCTTGTGCGCCACTTCAAGGTTTTCATGTGGCATATAAAAGGCTGCAGTAGATCCGCCTTTAGACACTGATACATCAGTGTACACAGGGGGTCGTTGAGAGTACGCTGAGTTAAGGTGCTCCAGTGTAAGTTGGTGAGCAACAACGGGAGGTACAGAGTTTGTCTTCAGAAGACCAGGAATGTGGTCACATACAGGAGGCCTGCGAAGAGTCCACATTGGCGGGGCATAGGAAGGCACTGATGGTGTGGTGGGGAGGTGCACTTTCAGGCGGTCAACAGCAACACCAATGCTGGAGTCCGGACAGTCAATATCAATGAGCCGAAGATGATGGTAAGGATGCTGTGTGAGGTACCGCGCATATATCCGGAGTGTTTCCACGTCTCGTAGGACGCCTGCTGGTGTTTCGCGTGCCTCTGCCAGGACAGAATAGATCTCTGTCGTTCTAGGAACTCCCAAACAGACGCGGAGGCTTCGGGCCTGAATATTGAGAAGCTCACGCTCTCCGGATATACTGAGGGCGTGTAGAATAGGCAGGCTGTACCGCAATGTGCCCAGAATCAGCGCTGTGTGCACGTGACGGAGGTCAGCGCATGAAGGGCCCCACTGCGATCCAGCAATGCAACGTAGAGCATTTACAAAACCGCTGGTCTTGGTGGCTATTGTTTTCACGTGCCGGGACCACGTCATGCCTCTGTCTAATGTCACGCCAAGGTACCTGCAATGAGGCAGAAACTCCACCGGTGTCCCACAGACAAACAATGGATACCTTTGGAATGAGCGTCGGGTGAAAGCCATGGCAACGGTCTTAGCAGGAGAGACCGATAAGCCTCGGTCGGCGAGGTATTCTACAATAGAATCCAAGGCGCATTGTAACCGGCGTTGGACGGTGTCTCGACGGGTGGCAGAGGTCCATATGCAGATGTCGTCTGCGTACAAAGTGATGCGGGTATGATCATGAAGCTGGGCGGGAAGCGAAGCCATTATAACATTAAAGAGGAGAGGGCTCAATACACTTCCCTGGGGGACACCACGACGGACGGGATGGAAAGCGGTGTCACCTTCCGTTGTGCGCACGAAAATGCGTCGGTCAGCTAGAAAGTCCTGGATCCATGAGACGGTGCAACCTCCTATTTCCGATTCTTGTAGCGCCGCGACGATGACGCTGTGCAACACGTTGTCATAAGCTTTCTCTACGTCGAGAAAAACTGCACCGGTGAGGTAGCCTTCAGCCTTTGCTTGTTGGACTTCAGCGACGAGATCGAGTACGTTGTCAATTGCTGAACGTCCCTGACGAAAGCCTGCAATCACCTCAGGGAAAAAGCGCGTGCTTTCCAGGTACCAGTTCAAGCGGCGGAATACCATGCGCTCCATTGTCTTCGCAACGCAGCTTGTGAGGGCAATCGAGCGAAAGGAATCAATATTATGCGGCGACCTGCCTGGTTTCAGAAGAGGAACCACCATTGCAGTTTTCCAACCGCGTGGAACTTCACCTGTCAGCCAGGTTCTGTTAAAGAGGAGTTGACGCCCACATAAGGGGAGATTCCGGAGGGCTTTGTACGTCACCTGGTCAGCTGGTATATGAAGTGTTGTTTATGTAACTGTCACGGAGAGCTGGTGAGTGGAAGAACTTATGAAAAAGGGATAACCTATGTATCTTACGGCGGGTTTTGAGGTCAATAAGTCCGGCTTGCCGCTTAAGTGCAGTTACACTACTAGGGGGGAAATAATCATTAAAAATGAAGCGTGTAGCTTTGTTCTGTAGAGCTTCGATGCTGTTTGAAAGATACGTTTGCTGAGGATCCCCATATAGCGCTCGCACATTCAAGCTTTGGCCGGATGAAGGTGAGGTATGCCATGTGCTTAACTTGCGGAGAACTGTGTGTGATATGTCGGCGAAGGTAGCCCAGACAATGATATGTATGGTATAGTACGTGCGTGACATGAGCGCTCCATGATAGATATGATGAAAAGTGTATTCCTAGGTACTTATAAGTGTCGACGCGTTCTATGGGCAGGGTTGAAAAAAATCTGGATATTTTTTAAAAAGATCCTCTCCAGTGGGCATTTTTGGATAACACCCGGATATTTTTGGAGAATATAGACAAGCGTAGAAATATGACACAGTAAAAACAAATGTGTTTTGCTGTTCTTGATTTCGGGTGACCTCTCATAGTTTCGGTTTATGGAACTGCCTGTCCCAGTAACATTGAATAAGTTTCCATTGTTTTCCGAAAGGTAGACTCCCATGCACGCGTGGGCGAATGGTGTAGACACTACACGCCTGGATTAGCTGTCGAACTTCAGTTACAATACTTCCAGGAAGTAGAAGAAAGCCCCTCCCTGAATGGGCAGAAGTAGAAGAAAATGAGAAAAAAGTTGAATCCGAAAAATCAAAAAGTCAAGCTAAAAAGTTACTAAGTTAAAAAAAGTTACAAGTTAATGTTGCGCATACCTGGGCTTTCCTAAACAGCCAACACTACAATGAAATAAAGCGGGAGTTTTCCGTGTGACGTTGAATTAAGATTGTCTTTCACATCGCACCTGGACAAAATCTCTAAAAAATCCGGATTAAAGTGTGTGAATAAAAAAAAAAGAAAGTCCACCGAATAAAATTCATGTGGATTAAATACAAACAACTCTGTCTATGGGTGATCGGCTGACCGTGTACGACGACGATGCTTGGTGTTTGCGAGAAAAGTTAACGTATTTACACTTAGCAGGGTTTAGCGACATGTGCCAGGTTAAACACCACTCGTTCATTCTATTTAGGTCATCTTGAAGTATTAGGCGGTCTGCTGGGGAGTAAATAGGGTGGTAGACGACGCAGTCGTCTGCGAATAAACGAGTGTGTGAGGAGATACGTTGCGGGAGTTCGTTTATGTAGTGTATTAAAAATAAAAGTTAACCCAGAACTGTACCTTGGAGTACACCAGAAGTAATTACTGTAGAAGAGGAATAACGGTTATTAGCATATACTACCTGTGCACGGTATTGCAGGAAATTGCTTATCCATTTGACAACCAACGGATCGAGATGAAGTATACTGATCATTTGTTTAGTAGCAAAGTATGTGAGATTCTGTCGAAAGCCTTTGACAGGTCCAGGAATATGACATCACATTCAGTGTTGTTGTCTAGGGCGGTACCGATGTCGTGAGTGAAAGATGCTGGTTGGGTTTCGCAAAAAAAAAAAAAAAAAACTCTACCAAAGCCATGTCGATGGGGGAAAAGAAGTCTTTACTTTCTAAAAATTCTACTATGTGAGCTTATAGACGGGATGCTAGTTAGTGAGATTGGCCTGTATAGTTAGATGGGGAATGACGTGGTCTCCAGATTTAAAAATGGGAATAACTTTTCCCTGTTTCCCGTCCCGCAGGATGTCTCCTGTGTTTAAGGACTGATGGAATACGAGGGCTAAGAAGTGGGAGGATATGCCTTTTATTTGTTTCAGAACTTGCGCATTTATTTTGTCGAGACTGCACGACGAGGTTATTCTGAGAGAGTATAGTTTCGCGATGCCGGATGGGTTTATTATTATGCTGTCGATGTTGGGGTGCAAGGGATCAGGCAATCCTGGTTGCATGTCGTCTGTGACGTCACGTGTGAATACCGAAGCGAAGA